>NC_048602.1:18847584-19167438 GCF_003668045.3 Cricetulus griseus | reverse complement strand
TTTTGATTTTCTTGAAGAACCAATTCTTCATTATATTGATTCTTTGTATTGTTCTCCTAGTTTCCACTGTATTGATTTCAGCCCTCAATTTGATTATTTCCTGGCATCTGTTCCTCTGGGGTGTATTGACTTCTTTGTGTTCTAGAGCTTTCAGTTGTGCTGTTAATTCTCTTGTGTGATTATTCTCCTATTTCTTCATGTGGGCACTTAGCGCTATGAACTTTTCTCTTAGAACTGCTTTCAAAGTGTCCCAAAAGTTTGGGTATGTTGTGTCTGCATTCTCATTGAATTCTAGGAAATCTTTAATTTCTTTTTTTGTTTCTTCCTCAACCCAGGAATTGTGCAATTGGGCTTTAATTAATGTCCATGAGTTTGTAGGTTTTCTGCCATTTGTCCTGCTGTTGTATTCTAACTTTAAAGCATGATGGTCTGATAAGATACAGGGGGTTATTTTAATTTTTGTATCTGGATAAGAGCTATTTATATATAGACTATATTGTTAATATATACTCACATTTTGCTACCAGAGAATTGTTACGGAAAGTGAAGGTGAGAAATCAGTAGAGTGACCAAGACAACATTTAAATATTTTATCTGTGTTACTAGGGAGTTGGAGAAGTATTCTGTACTTCCTGCTAATCCAGAGGACCATGTTCCATAACCCTAGGTCAGGTCCCAAAGTATAGTTACTTCAGGAGCCAAAATACATGGCACCCTTTTTACAATGTATAATACACACACAATAGAATAATATAAATTAACTAGAGGAATCAAAATACAAAAAAGGAAAATGACCAATAAAAAAGTTATGTGATCTTCCCATGTGTCTTGAATTTTAATTGACTAGAATCCTTCACAGGTACTTGTATAGCTTTGACATGATCTGGCCATGGTGATCACACTGTTTTCTCCTCCATGACCATGGTTCAGTTCTTAGATATAGTACAGATATCACCTCCATGAAAGTAAGACAATCAAAAAACACTCCACACCTACAATACTTCATCAGGATAAGCTTGCTCTAGTCAGGTGGTCAGCTTTCCCCAGAAAAATCTTGGAAGGATACTTTTTTCCAATCCTGTTTGGTAAAAATGGGATCCTTTGTGAATCCTGATGAGAGTGAAGGAAATTGGGAGCATTGACAAAAAGAAATATATATAATATTGTAAGCATCAGGGTATCAGAAGAGCCCAGGAGAAATTTCAGGCAATAGTGATCTATTAGTTTCAGTCAAGGATAGTGGCACACATTAAACTCATACAGATTGAAAATACCTAAAATGTTCAAAAGAATTGTATAACAGGTTTGTGAACCAAGAGAACACAGCAAATGTGCTGACATGATTTAACTGGGGCCTAATATAAAAAATGTTGGTTGATGGAGTATTTGGGCATGATTGAAGATCAAGAGGGTTGGGAATAAATTTTTTGGAATACACCAAACAATAATATCAGCCACATAACAGAGGAAACTTTTGTATGAACTAGAATGTTTGCTTGAAAGTCAGGGATGGCCAGGCAGTGGTGGCCAACGCCTTTAATCCCAGCACTCGGGAGGCAGAGGCAGGCAGATCTCTGTGAGTTTGAGATCAGCCTGGTCTACAAGAGCTAGTTCCAGGACAGCCTCCAAAGCCACAGAGAAACCCTGTCTCAAAAAACCAAAAAGAAAAAAGAAAAAAGAAAGTCAGGGATGATGGTGGATTTAAATTTGTAAAGAACATTGCTATAGGACAGTAGTGAATAGGACCCTTTTTATATCATGAAGTCTCATTTCATTGATCATGGCATATTTAAAGAATCCACCTTTGGAGTAAGCTGGAATAGCAATATTAGGGACTTCAGAATTTCCTGTCTAACACAAATACTCTGTGAACTCCCATGATCATAAAAGCATTTGGCATGTGAAATTATAATTTTGTAAAAATAAAAAAATGAAAAAAAACATTTCACTAGGTTGGCCCACACTATATGAGAGTTGTGTAGCATTGTCTGGTTGTGGGTCTCCTAGTAGTGGGAGGATCAAGACCTGCCATGATACTTGAGCTGGCTATTGGTAACATATTATGTAAGATAGGTTGCCTCACCTAGCCTTGATGTAGAGGGAAGAACTTGGTCCTGCCTCAACTTGATGTCCAATGTTTTGTTGATGTCAATATGTAGCCTGCCCCTTACAGAACAGAGAAACATGAGGACAGGATAGGGGGATAGAGGGGAGTAACTGGGAGTGGGGAGGAAGGAGGGAAAGTGAGATCAGGATGTAAAATAAACAAAAAAATAATGAAGCAACAACAGAAAATTTCCCCCATACACATGTTTGTTGAAGAGAGTGAAGTAAATTTCTGACTTTTGTAAATGAAATTAGCATTAGAAATAATTCAAGAAAATATGCTGTGCTTTATTGATTGCCCTGGGAAACCTTACCCCATCTGAATGGAGATGGAAGAGCAGTGGATTCGGTATAAGGGATGAGTCAAGAGAAAATGGTAGGGAATGAGAGAATGGAAACTGCTGTTGATTTAAAATATTTTAAATGAAAAAAGTATGATCTTGGGTGCTTACTATATATGCTGTATATTGTGACCTCCGTCCTCTCACAAATGATTCACAATTTAACTCCGCTGTTCTGTTCAGATTTAAAGACTATTCATGCTATTGCCTCTGGAATATTTCTTCTGTATTCTCTGAATAAATCCACCTGATAACAATACAGCTTCTACAGAATACTTAACATAGAAATTATTGTGATCATATTCAACATCTCTCATCAAAATTCTCTCAGGTCTATCCCTCCTCACCTACTGACCAAAGTTCAAGTTATTTTCTTTGTAAATATATCACATATAATTTGTGTTCACCAAGTATTATTGAGTATAGGACCTATCACTGAATGTGCTCTACTAACAGGAAAGCAACAGTGTTTAAGGAAGCTGACCCTCTCCTTCTGCTAGAATTTATCAAATGCCAATTGTACTTCATATAGTGATTGGACTTAACGTCTACATCCTCCCTGCCCATACTGCTGGTGTATTTTCAGACTTGAACATGTCTTGTGTTTGCTGCCACAAAATAATTGTGAGTTCAAATGTATGACTGTAAAATAGTTGAATCATAAAATATGGAATCCAGTAGATACAGGCATAGAAGAGTTATCTGTAATAGTTATCTTACCTACTGATACATGGTGCTGTGCTCTCTGTTGGAGAAAAACTGTAATCAATATTGCCTAGCACTGAATGATAACTACTACAAATAAAGACTGGGTTGTCAAGATAGGCTCACTTATACAACACTGGTAGAAATATGGCAGAAGTAACCAACCACATTATGAAAGGATATATGAAGTCCAATTCTATAATAGTTAATGTGGTTGTGAACCTGTGGCTTTCCTGGCCAGATGGTATAATGTGGAATGTACTACTGTTATTCTGTGAAATGATCTTCCCATCAAAATAATACATTGTATAATTTATTAGACTGATATTTTGAATGACTTGGGTATCTAAATTCTAAGATATACAACATTACAATTATGCAATTTATATCATTTTGTGATAATATTATTTCTTTTCTATATTCCTTTTCCAGAAAAAGTAAAACCTGGAAAAAGTGGAATCATGACTCATGAGAAAGGGGCATAAAGTAGGAAAACACATAGAAATAATGGCTGTGATATTCCTTAGCCATGGATTGGGATAATGAGCAAGAGTTATACAGCCTTGTAAAACAGAGGAGATGGTATAAAAAGCTAGAAAGTTACAAACCAAAACTAGGATGTTCTGTGTGGCTCTGGATTCAGGAGAAAATCTTGTGGAGCCCTGAGTGCTGAGGATGTACTGAACCCTCTTCTTGTGTCCATAAAGTGTGACAATCATGGAGATGCTGGAACATACAATGAGTATAGAAAAAAAGACTTCAGGGATCACCCAAAATGCTGTGTATAGTAAACCTTCTATTTTGCTGTCTGTGAGAGCCACAAAATTCAAAATGTCTCATTTTTGTCTTATTTTCACTATTACTTTTGGTAGATGTATACATGAGGAAACCCGTATTTACTATCACATACAGGATCCAGAGGAAGGAAATGAAGATGGGAACATATTTTGGTAATTTTACTTTAAGATTTGTACAATAGGAGATATTAGGGCTGATGGTGATAGCCTGGAAGACACTCAAGAGGCAGGTGGAGGTGATGGACATGCTCCTGCCAAGTCTGTAAACATAGAAAATGAGTTTGCATTCAACATCCTTGAAGATCTGTTTCCACTCAAAAGGTCTCATTATCAGGGGCACTCCTCTAGAGAAAATGATTAAGGAATTTGCTGTGAACACATGTGTAAGAATTAAGTCTACAGTCTTTAATGTGTGCTCACTGTAGTAAATGAGTAGACAGTGGAAAAGAAAAGATACATTTCCCAGAATTCCAAGTGCACTCTGAAGTGAGATCACTATTCCTATGGCCAAGTTACTGGAGTCCGTTCTTGTCATTCAGCACTTTTTCTTTTAAATTATTGCAACAATTATGTTTCTGAGCCAAATCATGCATTGAAAATTTTTGTCCTTTTATGCATGTGGAGGACATTCATTTGATTCATTTGAGTTCAAAATGGCAAAACCAGAGTGCATAAATTTACAAGATTATCTCAAAACAAATACTTTGCCATCAGTAATAACTTTCAGTGAAATTGTTGGTCTATGATTGTCCACATTTATGGAGTGAGTTTCTAGTCAATCTCTACATTTCTTAAAATCTTCAGGATTAAAAATAACATTGTATTTTATTGAAGAATCAATAACCAGTTGAGTTCCAATGGAAAGAAAGTTCACTTGGACATTCCAGAATGAGTTGTTGTTAAATAATATGTTGCTGAAAAGGAGACTTCAATCTGCAGCGTCAAAGTGATAGTCTTCTTTGCTGTCTTCATCAAAAATTTAAGCATAAACAATGTGCATTTTACTACATCATAGTGAATATTTCCATGTTCTAATATGAGAAATTATTTATAAAATACCATAAGAAACTATTATCATGAGGCTCAAATGATGAGCTAGTTAATGTTAAATTAAGAGATACAACATATTAAATTTCACACTCACACACATACATACACATTATTAACTATGTACTATTGTGGGTAAGACAATAAACATATGCATTCTGTTTGACTAACTCATGTGAAATATAGAACAACCACATCCAATGTGGAATAAATAGGGGAAGCATGACCAATATTCTAAATATATCCACTGCCAGATGTCATAATGCAGTAGGAGAAATATAAAGTAAATCTAGTATGACACACCAGCCCTTAGTAAGAATAAGGATAAGGTATGTATGTGATACCATGTCAAAAGTATTCCAGTTGCCTCAAATGTTTAACTGGAGTAGGTGTACATCGACTTGGTCACAATTTCACTCCTGTGGATATGTTTGTAAGAAAAAATTTAAATATGTGTGCAATAAATAGCTTCTAATTAAGGACCTCCCAATGCATTCTTTAAGAACTCACTCCCTCATTTAGGCATGATGACACTTGCATTTCCTGCTTACATGCAGGAGGGAAATTGGCAGGGCATTGTGGGTTCAAGGCCAGGCTAGTGTACTGAGTAAATTTCAGGACAGCCAGAATTACGTAGTGATATCCTGAATCAAAGCAAACAACAAACAAAAGGAATATACTGTTGCTGCTGATCTTCACAGTGCTGTCCTCTGTAGCAGTATAAATAAGTATGGAATGCATTAACAAAAACCAAATGTATAAGAAATATAAGAGTTCATAATCATTTGTCCCTTGAGGCAAACCTCAATAAAAGTTAGCAGTTATCCAATGCCTCACAGGTTATTACAATTATGAACCCATGTTCCCAATATCCTATCCTACTAAGATCCTAAAAGGGCATATGCCTGATGTATTGACTAAAAGTGTAACAAACCTAGTTTTCGCTGTGTTACTTCTATTTCATAAAGCAAATAGTACAGACAGGGGTTCACTCTGTAATCTAGGCTGCCCTGATACTTACGGCAACTCCTTCCTTGGCCAAAGGATTCCTGGGATTCCCATATTCAACCCAGAATCTTTTTCTTGATATATGTTTTATATACTAAGTGGTTTTTATTCATAATTTCCAGTGTATTTGGCATTGTGTGTTCTAATTTCTTTTGTAGAAAAAAAAAAAGTCTAATCAACTTTCACAAAGCAGAAAGTGACTTTGTTGTAAGGGTTGCTTAAATATGATTAATATGAAGTATGACCTCTACTATATGAAAATCATAAAGCTATAGGTCTAGATCATGTCCCAAGCCAAACCATTTATGAATATTAATTGATGAATATGCAACTTCATCATGACACACATTGGAACACTATCCTTAATCTTATTGGAGTATATGATATTTTAGTTATTATTTTAGATAAGAAAATCATATAGAATGTCATTTTTGAGAATACACAGAGCCTTGAAGTGAAAAGGTAAAAAACAGTACACTGGGCAAAATCTTAAATTCCATTCACCTGAAGGACTTGGTTTACTGAGGTGCTGGACATACTGGCTGGCAATGGTGGTTTAACATGGAAGATCTGTGAGGACAGAAAAAATCAAAGTCACAAAATATCTCCTAACACCATGTTTAATATTCATGTATAAGAACCTGATTGCTCAGGCAGAGGCAGGCAGATCTCTGTGAGTTCGAGGCCAGCCTGGTCTCCAGAGCGAGTACCAGGATAGGCTCCAAAGCTACACAGAGAAACCCTGTCTCAAAAAACCAAAAAAAAGAAGAAGAAGAAAACCTGATTGCTCTTTCAGTGTACAGAACAAATAAGAAGGGAAGAAGAGAGAAAACCTTATCATCCACACAGTAGTAAAGCATCCCTACTTGGAAATTCATGCTGGTACCCTTCCAGTTTCAAGTAGTTGCCATTTATCTTCATAGCCATGAAATTTTACAGATATGTGAATGCATCGTGATCACACTTACTACACCACCTGAAATTGACTTTTTTCAAAGAGCAGTACCTACTCAAATTTAATTGCATTGAGTCTTCCTGAAGCTAGACTGAAAACTGCAAACAGGCGACAATGTATGAATCACTATTACTATACTGCTCCTCTGCCTCCTACTGTGATTTCTATAGAGGTCTGATGAGGACAATATTTTTTCCTTCACTGCCAACACAAAACCTGAGATAAATCCTTGTAGATGATTGCTAAAGAAAGAGGTCATTCTGAGGAGTTTGCACACCTGTAAATGAGAATATGGCCTGGCTGCTTCCACTCCACAGTCACATAAGTTTTTATTCAAGTGCCACATATTTAAATCTTATACTGCTATAAGTTTTATTTCTATTCTACCATAAATCACATCACACAAAATACGCAATTTATTCCTAAGGAAACTGCCTGTGTCCAAGTTGGACTTGTCAAAAGCAAAATATACCCAATATTTGTTTGGCAGCTAACATGTCTTTATGATTGCTGATAGTAAAACATAAGAATATATCTGAAATGAAAAATTGAACAGAATTGCTTGTATGATCCTTTTTCAAGTCTCCCAATCATCTGTGAAGAATGAAAGCTAACATAAAAAATATTATGGATATAATTTCAATCATTACCATGGTGGGCACAGAGCTCAGATGGTAAACTGTTTGCAGTATAGGAAAGAGACCCTGTGTTCAGTCTCCAGACCTCATATAAAATCATAACTGGTGTATTGTGCTACACTTGTATTCTAAGCTCCAGAGAAGCAGAGATGGGAGACTTGTTGGGAATCATGGATTAGCTAGTCAAGCCTGCTGAGAGAGATCAAGCAGTTAAGACACCATGTTTCAAAAAAGAAACAAGGGTATTATATCTAAGGAAGACTAACTGCACACTCAATTGATAGTTCTGAACTCATGATTAACTGCACACACACATACACACACACACACACACACACACACACACACATACACATTCATGCACAGAGACACATGCACATATATAGAAAAACAAGTGTACGCATATACAAACAATCAGATAAGAACATTAAATTCTCACCAATTTCAATTTTTAAGTGTTACTTTGATAAGCTATGTTTATCAAGCTGGTAGAATACATCCAATTTGTAAATCTCATTTAACTTCAAAATATATTTAGATATAACATAAAAGATGCATTTTGTAATGTTAAAAGAACAAGAAAATTTGAACTGTGGAGACATTCCCTTGGTCAGTTCTATGCCTTCTGTGTCCAACATACGGTTTCCAACAATTTCAGCTATAAAATTTAGAAATTGAAACCCAAGATTGGCATACCATTGAGTACCAATAAACCAGAAGAAATAAAAGAAGATGGATTAGATGGATCTAGAGATGAGTGTCATTCAAGATACACAATTAGAGTGTCACCTTCCATTCAGTACCAACTTCCCAAGTTCAAAAATTAAAGCAGCCTCAATGGTCATCAGCACCCAGCTCCTGAGCCATCACAGATGGAGTGCTGCCTAGAAATGTGTCTCACCCAGAGGCAGATCCAGATCAATTCAGGGTTCAGCTCCTGACAAAACAAGCAGCACCATGGAAGAAGGAGGCAGCTGAACCCTAAGATAAAGGATCACAGCTCCATGACCTCATCTCCCTTTAGAACCACAAACTTCTAACCTGTAGTTGCAATGACTGCCTTGGCTTTGTTAGTCAAGGGATTTGCTGAAATATTTCTTTTATCCATTTGCTAATTAATACCAATGAATATCCATTTTCCAAAGGGAAAAGGTGTTTTGTGGAGGATGCAACTTTTTTATGATCCCTAAAGGCTTGTTGAAGGGATTGTTCAAGGATTATCAAGCTCTCACGAGATTTTTCTCATTGGACATGTTTTCTCTGGGTTCTGTCACACAAACAGACATCACTTACTGGTTTTCAGTTCCCACTGCTAACCAATTTTCAACACTCAGCAGAGCAGATTCAGTCAGGAATTTGGGGACATCTAATGGAGTATCAATAAGAAAAAAACATGATAGTATAATTTGCACTAAAACTACTGCAATATTGGTACAACTGTGCAAATGCAGAATTGACAATAAAGGATCAGATCCTTATCCTAGAAGAAATCATACATGTGTGTATATACATACATTTTTAAATATTATATTATATATATTATATATATATATATCAAAGTTCACACATGAAGGCACCTATATTCAATAAATTGACTAAAACAAGTGAATCTACAGACAAAGAGGGGAAACACAATAAATCCGATTTCCCCACTATAAAACATTTTAATATCATTTAATATATGGTGATTATGTTTTCCATTTCCTCTGCCTCTTCTACTTCCTTCACATGTCCTGACCCATCTGGAAGCACCCCGTTTCTGTTTATGATTAGAAGACAAACAGGCTTTACGGGATAATATGTAATATTACTATTATAAAACAAAACTACCACCTCAGAAGAATAAGAACCTAATGAAGAGATATAGAGCCTGAGACCTACTTGTTACCATATAAACATAAAATTAGAAGCCATAATGTATACTCTAGGGCCCTAATATCCTATATAATAAACAGAAAACAACATATAAAACTGGAGGAAAAATTGAAACTGCATAAAATTAAAAAATCAAAGACAAACAGCACATAGGAAGACATTGTGCATAGAGTAAGGGATTACCAGCCTACAATCCACACTGCCAGAGAAACTAGTAAACAAGTAGGACCCTAAAAGAGACAAACTTTGTCCCCTGGAGACGGGGAAAGGGTCAGGATCCCCTGAGCAAATTGAGAGCATGGGAAGAGGGGGGAGGGAGCTACAAGAATGAGAAGGGAAGAAGAGGAAGGATGCAGAGGTCATGAGGGAGCAGAAAGGCTGAGTCAGGTGTAGATTAGAAGAAAGGATATGGGATAGGTAGGGTTTTAGTTGGGGGGTGGTAGTGGAGGAGGGGAGGGAGAAAGGAACTGGGATTGTCATGTAATTCAATTGTGTTTGTAACTCAAATAAGGAAAAGGAGACATTGTGAGACAAGGAACTGATAGGCAGTGGTGGCACACACCTTCAATCCCAGCACTGGGGAGGCAGAGGCAAGCAAATCTCTGTAAGTTCAAGGCTAGACTAGCCTAGAAAGAAAGTTCCAGTTCCAGCACAGGCTCCAAAGTTACACAGAGAAAACATTTTCCAAAATAACTTAAGAAAATAGGAAACTAAAGACAAGGAATCTTATCCAGACACCCTGAATGTGGGTGTCAGTGAGGAGACCTTGGAAATCTATTGGGCCTCTTGTAGTGGATCAGTACTTATTGTTACCATAGGAATGGACTTTAGGAGCCCATCCCATATGGAGGGATACTCCCTGAGCCTAGACACAAGGGGGTTATCCTAGGACCTATCCCAAAGACTATGACAGACTTTGAAGAACCCCCTATGGAAGGCCTCACCCTCCCTGGGGAGCAGAAAGGGTATGAGATAGGTAGGACATTAGTTGGGGGGCAAGGGAGGAGGGGGAGGGAGAGGGATCTGGGATTGATGTGTAAAATAATTTTCTTTCTAATAAAAAATAAAATCTGAAAAAAAAAGACAAGGGAATTTTCAAAGGTTGATTTTGATTAATGTTGGCAATCTCCTGCTGCACATATGGCCTATGAATGAGAGTAAGTGGTTTCTCCAATGTGGCTCCATTAGAGAAAACTAAAATTTACATTGAAGTTGCAATCAATTGGAGCTAGATTCTGAGACTAGGATGTCATTAGGATGTGACCACTTGTACTTTCAGCTCTTAGTCCTTACTGGTCCAAACCCATAGACCACCTGGGTGTACTGTAATAGACTATGATTTCAGGTTTGTCTGTCCTGCTATGATGACAAGGCCTTCTTTTCTATTATAATACACCACCTGTGGCTCTTACACTCTTTCAGTCACCTCTTATGTAGAGTTCCCTGTGTCCTGAGAGAAGGGATCTGATGAAGACATCGTGTTTCAAAATGAGTGTTGTAAAGTCTCTCACCCTCTGTTTTTGTCTGCTATGTGACTGGATTTACTAGAATCTCCTCCAACAGGAAGATTCTCTGATGATGGTTAGGTCAGGCACTGTTCTCTGATTATAGCAGAATATGATTAGGAGTGATTTCGTTGTTATGTTCCTTTAGTAAAGCAACATTATTGGTTATCTCCTAGGTCCATAGCATTAGTTCTAGTCTCAGTTTCTTGTATGTGGATTCCACCTCATGAAGTAGTCCATAAGTTGAAACAGATGTTGACTAATTATTTCCACAAGCTTTTTCCTGCTATTGCACTAGCATAATTTGAAGGCAACTCCATTATATATGGAAGGTTTTGTAGAAAGCCTTGTACTTACCCTTCTATGTTGAGGGACAGCCAGTGATCATACTCTTCAATTTTCACAGGATTCAAACATCTGTCCTGCAGCTCAGAATCTGGTTGGATTTAGACTTGTCTGTATTTATGATAATTCTAAACAAATTCATCAGAACACTGGTTTAATGTGGATCTCTGATGAGGGGATAGATAGTCTTCTGCAGGTCAATAGAATAAAGCTCACATTTCCATATCAATCAATACAAGCTAATTTTGATATTTGTTGTCTTTAAAGGTTTGGATTTTTTGGAGATCCTCAAGTGAAGGCTACTCTCAATTGCATGTACCCAACACCAGGATTCAATATAGTGATTAAAGAAATAGTCAACATCAGAGTATTTTATTTCCAGGAATTCCCTGAATAGTAAACACCATTGATTATCTTTCAGGTATTTTATGCTTTCGGGTATTTTATGTTGATGACTTGGGAAATAATCTCAATGTTTCACTGCATTGAAAATAATTAAAGTTGTCATTCAAAAAAGGATCAGGAAATAAATCTCTACATCTCTATAAATTTGAAATTAATACTTTCTAAGTCCCAGTCAGTATAGGTCTTATGGCTAGGGTATCATCTAAAGAAAATCAGTTAGTGTGTCTCACAATGCAAAATAAATATTTCATTTATTTGGAGTCTTGAGATCCTGTCAGGGTAAATGATTTGATTATTGGAATAAAATTCTGTGAAATTGAGCATGTAAAGAATGTATAGATGGTACATTAAAGAGGAGATAATCTGGTATTGATCTTGCCAAGTTCTATCAATAGTGTAGAATTTTAAATGAGGAAAATTTTCTATGTGATGATAAAATAGATACAAAGAGGAGAAACCTGTACATGAGTAAAATGATCAAAGTGGTCACAATGGGATAAAATTTCTGATATTAGAAAGTGTGAATTGCATATACCATTCTCATCAACATAGATTCTGAACACAGTGCTTGCATGAACCTGAGGGTTAAGAGAGACCCTATGTATACTATGTTTATAGCTATGCACACATAACTGCTTCTGAGACAGTTTATAGGATACACCTGTAAAATATTAACACAAACACCTGGTGGTAGTATAGAAATATAATAATGACAAAAGAAGACCAAGAGTTATGTAAGTGTAAACTATACCAAAATATTCAGTTGGGTATCAAATAACTAGAGACAACTGACATATTTCCCAATATGCTCCTGATGTCTATATGGCTCAGGTCTCACGTCTATATGGCTGTGAAGTCACTTATTATATTTGTACTCAGGCTTAAGATCTGTCAAGAAAACAAGGATGTCCTCTAACTGAGAAGCCAAGCAAGCTGTGACATTTTATATTGTCACAACCCCACCCCAAATCTTCTGCCATGAGATTTGTCATGAGAAGCAACAATTTGGAAAGGACACTGCATAAATCAAACACTTAGTAGGCACTAAAAGACTCAAAATGATTAACAATACTGCTAAAGCCAACCTCTGTAATTTTTTCTTATCAGTCTGACCAGCAGGTTAAAACAATTATCATGTTCTTTGTTCTGGCTTAAATGTAATGCCAACTTCAACATAAAAAAATAGCCAGAACAAGAGAGTGAAGGTGGGGGTACAGAGATTCAGAATAGAGTAAATTGGCAGAGAATAGGACCACAAAGGGACAATGCCTCACTTTCACAGTTCAGTGGACAGAGTAGATAAAGTGTCATTCAAATCATGGAATAAAGTCTATGGTGTAGAGAAAAGAGACCCATAGCCTAGAGGAGGACCTGGGGAAGTCATCTCATCCTAGAGCTTAGACAATGAGCTCAACTTTGATAAAGGTTTGTGTCATTGAGACATCTTTAAGCTGTGAAAATTTTTAGTATTTCTTCAACTAAGGTGCTGGAAGATTTTGAACTTTTTTTCTTTACAGTTTTTGTTCTAAATTTCCCCCCATTGGTCCTTTTTTTGAATTTTTATTTCATGTGTATTGGTATGAGAGTGAGAGATCCCCTGCAACAGGAGTCATACATAGATAGTGGTGAACAACCACGTAGGTGCTGAGAGAGTAGACAGTGCTTTCAACTGCTGAGCCTTCTCTCCAGCCATGGACTTTGAACTCTTAATTGACATCTCATAATGGCCCTGGTCTATACAGCATTTTGAAGATGTCGTTCAAACTGACTCCATGTCTAGAGGAGACAGGCTTTGATTTTGGTGTCCTGAATATTTCACACATTTAACACATCTTGAGAACTTCATTGTAGTTACTTTTTTCCACCTACCAAATCCCAAAAGACCTGTGGAGAGCCTCAAGCCATCCTGAGGCCCATTTGCCTCAGTCTAAGCCTTGAACCTTCTCCCATTGTGAGAGTGTCAGGCCTTCTCCTGCACTGTGTCCCCCAGTAGGAGGCCCTTGACTGGGGCATCTCACACCTTACCACCCACCGAACCCCCAGAGACCTGGGGGCAGCCCCAAACCATCCAGCACTGCATCTGCTGTCATATAAGTGAATGCAGGGTCTTCTCCTTTTCCTCTGTGTTGGATACTCTTGACCGGGCATATCACCCCATTGTACCCACTAAATCCTCAGAGACCTGGGGACAGCCCCTAACCATCCAGCACATCATCTGCCATTATTGGAACCTTGACCCCGCCCCCACCTGGAGAGAAAGCCCAGTGACCTGGGGGCACACTTCTCAAACCCCAAGTCATCCATCACTGCATCTCCGACCATTGGAGCCTTGGCTCTGCCCTCACTGGGAGGGGAATTTCAACCACCTAAGCCACAGGACCCACCTACACCAATCTGAGATAAAGAGATCCCCTGAATCACTGGCCCCACCTGCACCCATTGGAGGAAGAGATGGGTAGCTGAAAGTTTAAGAACACACTAAATTTCAGGCAGTCCCATTTATTAATTGTGAATCTCAGGGTCTGTGCTACTGATGTTATATTCAGGAAGCAGCTCCTGTCCCAATGCATTCAAGGGTATTTCCCACTTTCTCTTTTAAGAGATTCAGTGTGGCTGGATTCATGTTGAGGACTTTGATCCATATGGACTTAATTTTGTGCTTGGTGGTAGACAAGGATATATCTGCATTCTTCTACATGTCCACATCCAGTTATGCCAGGACCATTTGTTGAAGATGCTTGCTTTTTTCCATTGTATAGTTTTAGCTTTTTGTCAAAAATCAGGTGTTCATAGGTGTACAGAATAATACCAGGGTCTTCAATTCGATTCCATTGGTCTACCTGTCTGTTTTTGTGCCAATACCAAGCTGTTTCCATTAATATAGCTCTATAGTGCAGCTTGAAGTTCCCCTATAATGAGATTGATGACTACTTTAAATGTCATCATTAGAGCCTTTGTTCAGTAGTTGATGGAAGCAGAGGCAGAGGTTCACAGTTGAGTACTGAGACTAACTCCTGGAATCCAGTTGTAGAGAGGGAGGAGTGATAAGCAAAAGGGTCAAGACCATGCTGGGGAAAAACACAGAGGCAGATGATCTGAGCATGTAGGAGTTCACAGACCCCAGTCTGAAAGCTGGGGAACCAGCATGAGACTGAAGCAGACTCACTGAATGTGGGTGTCAGCTGCAGCTCTGGTCCATGAGGCCTCTGGCAGTGGAACCAGTATTTCTCCATAGCGCATGAATGGGTTTTGGGAGGGATACTCACCAAGCCCAGATACATAGGGGAGGGCCTATGTCCTGCTTCAAATGATGTGACAGATGTTGATGATACATCATTGGAGGCCTCACTCTCCTTGGGGAGTGAATGGGGGTGGGATTAGGGCTTGGTGAAGGGAGTCGAAGGACAGGGGAGAAATGGAACTGGTATTGGTATGTAAAATAAGATTGTTTTTCATTTAAATAAAAGTTAATTTAAAAAATTAGAGCCAGGAGTTGGTGGTGCACGCCTTTAATCCCAGCACTCAGGAGGCAGAAGGAGGCAGATATCTGTGAGTTCGAGGCCAGCCTGGTCTCCAGAGCGAGTGTCAGGATAGGCTCCAAAGCTACACAGAGAAACCCTATCTCAAAAAACCAAAAAAAAAAAAAAAAAAAAAAAAAAACGGACAAAGATAGGGTGTCCTTCTGTATGCTGTGAATATATGTTTCTCTTATTGATGGATGAATAAAGCTGTTTCTGCCAATGGACAGGCAGTACATAACCAGGCAGAAAGTACTTGCAGGACTACCACACTAGGAGAATTCTGGGAAGAGTAACGGAGAGAGTGAGTTATGGGGGAGATGCCTTGTAGATACCAGGAAGATACCATCCCTGGGGATTCTTTAGTAAGCCACGGACCTGTGGAGATACACAGACTAATAGAAGCAGGATAGTAATTAAGAGAGAGCTAGCTGATAAAAAGCCTGAGCCATTGGCCAAACAGTTTATATTTTAAAAAAGAAAGATCAGGCTATTTCACCCTTGGCCAAATTCCCAGAATCCTACATCTTGCTACAAATATTTTCTCTGTGAGAAAGTAAAAGTGAGAGGCACTCACTTTTCACACATTTTTCAATATTTTATGAAAGCCCTATAAACACCTACCTATGAACATAACACTTGCAATTTTTACAGGGCCTTTTGACCCACAAAGGCCCTCTGTCACACCCTGTTTCAGTCTGTGGTTGTTCATGTATCTTCCCTCAAATGTTCATCATCTCCTCCTAGAACCCATTTCTTAACAGACACAAAATGAAAATTCCCCCCCCAAAAAAATCTTAAATGTTGAGGTGCCAATTATTTGGGATGTAATAAAATCATCAGCAATTAGAATGTAATTAGAAGTGGCTCATGGTGGAGTCCTTGCAGGTTAGATTGTTGGTTCCTAACTCCTTACTGAACTCTGTAACTTTCACAGTAACTCATGAATAATCTCACCAATTTAAAATGCATTCTGCTAATGTCTCAAGTACCCAATGTCCCCATGTTCCCTGTCACACTATTCTTATCTTTACCAACCACCAGGTAATTCCTGTTGCTGTCACTGACATTTTTGGGAATCTGAGATGCCCCTATAAAATACAAGAACTTGTCTGCTCTTTGAGCAACCATCTCAAGCTTTTCTATCCATATGAAGAACAAAGGGAGGCAGCATCTTCCACTGAATGGAATGTCACATCATTGGGGGTGGAGGAATATAGGAGAAATCAGGTTCCTGATTAACACAAAAAGTGATGGATAGATTGCTGCATGCATAGAAGACTGACAGGGCTTGCTTTCACTGTTATTATAAATCTCCAATCACAGTCTTGTGATGATAACCTTACTCTTTCTCAATCACATGTTTTTGCTTTGCCTCATGAGGTGTGTGATTCCAACTTTCATAAATGGTAGATTATAGCTACTATCTGGCTCATGGCAGACTGGGCCTCATACCTCTGGAGCAGTTGTAGGAAAAGTGACCAGGGGATTATCCATAACAAGAACTTCAGGAACTGATGTGCTATAACAGATGTAAACTGATGTAGGCTTAGTGTGTTCAAGTTTGCGGATTAAATAGTAGCTGTGGTTGCAGAGTCTTGTGCCTATGGAGTTTAACTTCCATAGAACATATATTATATGTACAGAGCATCCAGGAAGTTGTGCAGCCATCCATCTGATGTGAAAAGTGGGGATAATTTGTTAAAAACATATTTATCATGTACTCCTCAAACCAGCCCAGACCAAAGAAAGGCTGTGAAATGTGTTACATAAAGGGGGAAAATGTCTAGGTGCCAAGAATTCTGCTAGAATCAGTTGAAAGTACCACTAGCGGAAGGAACCTGAATGATCCTTAAGATTTACCTTCCAAGGACAAATATTTTCCCCAAAGAAGTTTTGTATTGTTTTCATTCAAGAAGTGAATTCTGAAAAATCATGCAAGTTAAATGTCTATAATAACATTAGATGACTCTGAACCCTTTATCCAAAGAATGCAGTGTCTGAAGAGAGGGGAGGATTGACTCATAAGTACAAAGGGGCTTAAAGTGGGAAAACACAAACTTATAATGCTTGTGATTGTCATTGGCCACCAATTTTGATGAGACAATAGAGCACTGCAACCATGTGAGATGGTAGAGAGGGTATAAAAAGCCAAAAAGGTAAACACAAGGACAAGGATGTTCTGGGTGGCTCTGGACTCAGGAGAGTTACTGTGGAAAGCACAAGCGCTTCGGATGTGTTGAACTTTCTGTTTATGCCTATACAAAAAGACAATCATTGAGATGCTGGACCAGGTGATCAGGACAGAAAATAGAAGTTCAGGAAACACAAAGAAAGCTGTATATAAAGAGACTGTTACTCTGTCATGACCTACAACAGTATACAGTTCAAAACCTGTCTCTTTTGTTCTGTTTTTCTTTCTTAATTTTATGGACATATACAAAGGAAACAGAACATTTACCATTATGTACAATAACCAGCAGAGAGAAATGTAGAGACCAATGTCCTTGGGAGAGTTGGCTCTAAGATACTTCCAACAAGAGTTTCTAGGGCTGATGATGATGGCCTGGAAGACACTCAAGAGACAGATTGTGGCAATGGACATGCTTCTGAAAACTCTTTGAACATACATAAAAATTTGGTAGCTCCAATCATTGAAGAAATGTTTCAACCCAAAAGTTATCATTGTGTTGCCCATTCCTTTAGAGAGAATGATCAAGAAGTTAACCATGATCAGATGGATGAGAATCAAATCCAAGGTCTTTACTTTGTGTTTCTCTTTATATATAACTAGATAGTAGGAAAGAAGAGAGACATTTCCCAGAATTCCAACAATATTCTGTATCAAGAACATTATTCCTGTTCCTAAATTTCTAGAGTCCATTTTGTTACTGAGCAAAATATGCCAGCAGTCTCTTCTCAGATGAAACTTTTGGATTTTTATAGTTAAGATGGTCCTGTATATTAGAGTCACAAATGCACAAGAATCACATTTGTTGTAGAGTGAATACCCGAGGTGATCAGCACAAATAGATCCTGTCCACACCACCTCTCACAGTTATTTTAACACTAACAGCAACAGTCAGTAAGAACTGCAAAAGTCTTCAAATGCACATATTAATGGAGTAAGTTCCCATTATACTTCCCACAAAAGTCAGCACTAAGAATAAGACAAAGTTATCCTTGCAGAAGCAATGGCCTGCGAGTTCAAAGTGAAAGAATGCTCAATTCCACAAGTCCGCCCATATTGGAGAAAAAATCCTTTTCTCATTATTTTCTCCAAGAAAGAAATCCACTGCAAATTCCTTTCACCTGTCAATATTAATATTAAAATTGAAAATATTACAACAGGAAAGAGAGTGTTTTATATTCTTTGATAATTCTGTTTATTACATGTCACTAACCATTAGGTGAAAATGATGAATTAGATAATGTTATATTAAGAGATAACACCTTAAACTCCACCACCTATACATATACATGTAAGAATTAGGAATTAACATGCAGATGGGCGTTGGTGGCACACTCCTTTAATCCCAGCAATCGGGAGGCAGAGGCAGGCGGATCTCTGTGAGTTCAAGGCCAGCCTGGTCTCCAGAGCAAATGCCAAGATAGGCTCCAAAGCTACACAGAGAAACCCTGTCTCAAGAAAACAAAAAAAAGAATTAACATGCAAAATTAAGATGAGGAGAGAGAGGAGAGGAAACACACTAAAGAATAATTATCTAACACAATGGAGAGAAAACAGGTGAATGATTCCAAAAGAAATTAGTTAGAAGAAGGCAATACACTTTTGATAATAAATACAGGAAGAATGCCCAGTGTTCTTACCTGATATATTATCTGGTCCATCACTCAGCATTAAAACGTGAAGCACAGGTCATAGGAAACAGTAGCTCCTGGTAAACATGTGGATGAAACAAGAGTCCTGACTATGATGTTCACATTACTTCATACAGCTTCCCAAATGAGAGGCTGTGAGTATGCAGAACAAATGTTAACATCCAGGTAGAAAACCTAGCCTTTATGAACTAGATGGGCCTTTACAGATGATGCTCATACCTAACATCCAATGAATTGTCTTGAAAGCAAAGAAATACAAACCTGTACATTAGCAGTGCAGTGGCTGACTGATGTTTATGCAATGCTGACCTATGCAGCAATGTAAATAAAATCAGGAGTGCATTCTCAGCACTAAAATGCACTAAAATCCACTTTGAAAATGTAAGAGATCTTTCTCTAAGATACAAATTATGCAAAGATCAATACATGTAAACACTGTTCTGGTCTTTTATAGCTTAGCAGAGACTTGAGCCTACCTCTAATAATTTCCAATCCTGCAAATACACAATAAACTCTAGTACTGATGCATGACTTAAGTCAAAAGGAAGCTAGTTAATGAAATCATTTTCAGTTGGGTGCATGTGTGTTCAGAAACATCTTCTTAGTAATGACGGCTGGACTGGAATACACAACAATGCTCCTGCCTCAGTCCATGGATTCCTCTCTGGACATACAAAGCCAATGTTCAGTCTCTTGATCTATGTGTGACATAGTGAGGTGACTTTCACTTTTGATCTGTTAATATATAAACAAACACACAACTTCAAGGATATATTTTTAACACAAGAGCTGCCAACTTCATGAAGACACTTTAAAGACAATTGCAGCAGTGGAATTCACCCTGTGTTTGAAAATCGTATGTAAGAATTAGAACCCCCAGTCTATGAAGAGAAAGAAGGGGTGATATAAAGAAGAGAAAACATACAGGGGAGGGAGCTTCTTCACACAGATGCAGGGACATAGGGACACAGGAAGACATTAAGTTATAATTAATTTCCACTTAAAACCTTTATTTGCTAATGCCTTGTCAGGTAAAATTTTTGTAATGAATCAACACTTATGAACAACATCTAAAATTATACACAGACTTTTTAAATATGAAATATTATTAACTGCATGACAGAAGATTAAGGGGTAAATATGATATGGGCTGTGGATGTAACCTAAATTTAGGTTCTTGCCTGACATTTACTAGGCTCTAAATTCTGGAAACTTAATGAAAAGGGGAAAAACCTATCCTGATGTTGCAGTGGTCTGAGAAAAATCACCAAACAAGGGGAAGTGACAGAAACTATATTGTACTAGACCAGAATTTTGCAAGACTCATACTAACATTGCCACCTTTATTTCAGCACAGCATTCTCAACTTGGAGTTGGAAAGACTTAAGAAAGACAAAGGTCCTTCCCAGTCACAGGTGCACTGCTCTCTGGAAACATTTTCCCCAGGAAGGACTAGATCCTGGCTCTTTCCAAGGATTAGACGATTTTCTTAGTTCCATTTCTAAGGTCTATTTACAAACACAAACTCATTTTTCTGAAATTTGTTATGCTGCAAAATTAATCCGTGATTCATGTGTACAATTAATGAAAACCTGAATGATGTAATTAACATAACCTTGAACAAATTTTGAAATCAGATTTTATTAGGTATCACAGGTTTCAATAGGCAGCCTGAGGGAGGATTTTATTACACTTTTGATACAGCAAGAGTTAATAAATTCAGGGAAACTGTCTTCTCCTTAGTAACTTGCCCCACAGTCCAGAAAGACTCCCTGTCCCTTGCCTGATTGTTTGCTGTTCTGTTTCTTCCAGGAATCAATTTTTAAAGATTTGCACTTACCAAATATGCCTTCCTTGCCTTTGAGGATGAAAAACAATATGCTCATCTGACTTTTCCCTCCACAGAACTTTCAAAACATTGTGCAGTTTCTGACATGAGAGTCAACACTAGGCGTGAAACAGGCAGTCCAACCCTAAGATAAAGGTGCATACATCTGTGACCTCACATCTCTTCAGAAATGCAATTTTATCTCACCTGCAGTCACGATGACAGAGCTACCTTGGGGAGCCAAGAACTTTTCTGAAAGTTTAAAGTTGATTACTACCAAAGACATTGACAAGTTCCTTGTAAGTATATCCAATGAGACAATGAGTTTGGAGAGGTTCTTCAATTTTCCTCATCCCTGGTGGCTGACTAGGATGGAAGGTCCAGTGAGTATCAAAGTCTCATGTGGGAGAGTCCTGTATAAGAAGGTCTATTTGTCTCTTTGGAAATGGCTGGTCTTTTCTGGGATCTCGTAAACAAAATCAATTATTTTTTCACTTTTGGATCCCAGTGCTAATCACTTTCAGAACACACCACTGAACATCATAAGTCAGGAGATGTGGGAATTCTACTGAAGTACAAGTAAAAGAGAAATCACTGTGTTCAATTGTAAACTGGAAAAATAATACAAAAATATGAAATTGTGGAAGTTAGAGGTATAAGTTAAGCAACAACTGCAAGTCTAAACAGAGCCCTGTCACAGAAGAATTTATATATGTAATCATCCCTCAAAAATGACATCAAATGTATCCAATAAATTTCACATAAAAATTGCTACTTTCTCTTTCTTAAACAACTGAATAGAAGCCAGAATAATGTAGTAAATTTTTTTAAACATTTTTTCTCATTGAACTTGTATTTTAATGGGTCTCAAAATTCTGTGACAGATATTTGGTCAAGTTTTTTCCATTAAAAAGTGCTGATTTTGAAAACTAATGCTTACAACTGCCACACCCACATAAAGGTCCACAAAATATTCTCCTTTCCTCCTGAAGGTTTTCCAACACATTCTTATCATTAACCAGGCTTAAACTTAAATGGCCAATTGAGACAAACAGTTCTGAGATCCTTCTTCCACCACTGATTAGGACTGGGGTGGCAGGTGTTAGAGATAATATTCATTTAGCCTCTGAGCTTTCTGGGCAGACTTGGTGACTTTGCCAGCTCCATCAGCCTTGTCCACAGCTTTGAGGACACCCACAGCAACTGTCTGCCTCATGTCACAAACAGCAAAATGACCCAGTGAAGGATAGTCAGAGAAGCTCTCAAGACACATGGGCTTGACAGGAACCATACCAACAATGTCTGCATCACTAGATTTCAAGAATTTAGGGCCATCTTCCAGCTTCTTACCTGAACGACGATCAGTCTTTTCTTTAAGCTCAGCAAACTTACAGGCTATGTTTGTTTATATGGTGTATTACATTGATAGATTTTTGTTGAACCATCCCTGCTTTCCTGGGATGAAACCTACTTAATTATGGAGGATGATTTTTCTGATGTGTTTTTGGATTCCATTTGCCAGCATTTTATTAAGTTTTTTTGCATCAATGTTCGTGAGGGAGATTGGTCAGTAGTTCTCTATATTAGTTGTGCTTTTGTGTGGTTTGACTACCAAGGTAATTGTAGCCTCATAAAAAGAGTTCGGTAATGATCGTTCTGCTTCTATTGTGTTGAACAATTTGAAGAGTATTGGTATTAGGTCTTCTTTGAATTTCTGGTAGAATTTTGCACTGAAGTTGTCTGGCCCTGGGCTTCTATTGTTTGAGAGACCTTTGATGACTGTTTCTATTTCATTGGGGATTATAGGTCTATTTAAATTGCTTATCTGTTCTTGATTTAATTATGGTAAGTGATATCTATCCAGAAAATTGTCTATTTCCTTTAAATTTTCCAATTTTGTGGAGTACAGGTTTTCAAAGTATTATCTGGTGATTCTCTGTATTTCCTCAGTGTCTGTTGTTATGTCCCCCTTTTCATTTCTGATTTTGTTAATTTGCATCTTCTTTCTGTGCCTTTTGGTTAGGTTGGATAGAAGTTTGTCTCTCTTGTTGATTTTTTTCAAAGAACCATCTCTTTGTTTCATTGATTTTTTTCTTTTTGTTATTTTAGAGGCACTCATATTTACATATACATCCCTCCATTCCCTCACCATCCCATCCTCCCATGTTCCCCACCAGCCCTCCCAACCCAACCCCCACCTCCTCCCCAGAGATAGTGAGGCCCTCCAGAGGACCTTCAAAGTCTGTCATATCATTTGGGGGAGGGCGTAGGCCCTCCTTGCTGTATCTGGGCTGCAATAGTATCCCTCCATAGGGAATGGGCTCCCAAAGTCCATTTGTGCTCTAGGGATAAAGAGTGGCTCCACTGTTAGAGGTCCCATAGAGTGTCTTGGCCTCCTAGCTGGCACCCACATTCAGAGGGCTTGGTTTGGTCCAATGCTGGTTTCCTAGCTTTATGACTAGGGTCTCCCTGCTCTCACTAGGTCAGGTCAACTATTTCTGCGGGTTTCTCCAGTACCTTCTTGTCTCCTTGACTCATCCCTCCTCCCTCTCCACAACCGGATTCCAGGAGTGTGGTTCAGTGCTTAGCAATGGGTGCCTGTTTCTTCTTCGAACAGCTACTGGATGAAGGCTCTAGGAATGGCAACCAAGGTAGTCATCAGTCTCATTATAGGGGAAGGGCAACAATGGCATCCTCTCCACCACTGCCTAGATTCTTAGTTGGAGTCATCCCTGTGGATCCCCTATCATTTCTCCTGTGCCAGACCTCTCTCAAAACCTGTGCTGTCTCCCTCTGTCAAGACATCTCTTTTCTTGTCCTCCTCTCTCCCTCCCCTTCTCCCCTTCCCACCTCCTTCTTCTCCCCACTCCTTGCTCCCAGATTGCTCAGGGGTTCTTGTCCCCCTCCCTTTCTTCGAGGGACTAGGCAATCTACTTTTGGGGTCCTCCTTGTTTCCTAGCTTTTCTGGTGGTGTGGATTATAGACTGGTAATCCTTTGCTCTATGTCTAAAAATCATATATGAGTGATTACATACCATGTTTGTCTTCTTGTGACTGGGTTACCTCACTCAGGATGGTTTCTTCTAGTTCCATCCATTTGCCTGTGAATTTCAAGATTCCGTTGGTTTTTTTTTTCTGCTGAGTAGTACTCCATTGTGTAAATATACCACATTTTCTCTATCCATTCTTCAGTTGAAGGCCATCTAGGTTGCTTCCAGTTTCTGGCTATTACAAACAATGCTGTTATGAACATAGCTGAACATATGTCCTCTAACTAGAACTCTTCCCTCATCTGCCAGATAAAAGGCTCTTGTTTTCAGGGTGTTTCTCTGGAATTGCATTGTCCTTCTTAAATTCTATGATTCTTAAATTGCTAGAGAGTTAGAGCTAGACAATGATTGATAGACCCAAAGAGTCAGCTGAAGAACCATTTTAATTAGTCTTAATAATAAAAACCCAGAGTCAGATATTGGGGTAAACCTGATAGATCAGAAAAGTAAAGGACCAGCCATAGTCACCTTTTACCTCTCCTACTCCTCAGACGAAAAAGGGCTGAGCTTCTGTCTCTGCCCAGTCTTATCTGTCTGTACAGCCCTCCAGACCTCTATAGTTAATTACAGCTAACCACAGTTAACTAGTGACTAGCTCCATTCTCTGATCTTCATGCAAGCTTTTTTGTCAGAGCACAAATTATCATTTGTCTAAAATAAAAGAGAAGGTTTTAACTAACATAGAAAAACAATGTACAATAAGTATCATAATTATATTCATTTATATACAGGCAATAATTACATCAACAATGCCTATTCCATTAACATTTGACAAATTCAGAGAAAATACAGCAATATCTATCCTATCTTGGTGACTCCAAAGTGTTGTACCTAATTCGACTTCTAACCTAAATTGTACACACTCAAAAACTATCTTTTGATGTCTGTCAACCTTATACACTTTACACCTCTTTTGTGAGTTTCTTTTATGACTTTGTTAACAAAGACAACTATCTAGTATTCAACTCCATAACAGATCTGAGAAGAAAATAATATTACCTGAATAAGCAGAAAGTGCAAGCAAACAACTTTCAAAAATGTGCAAATTGATAGCTGGCTGCCTGGAAAGTCACCCAAGGATCTTCTGTAACATTGGGACTACCATTTTCTGCCTACAGGATTAGAATATCTGATGGACTTTTCTGTGATACAAGAAATTCTAAAGGGCTGCCCTACCTTATCTTGTCAAAGTTTGACAGTCCTTTCTTATGTGTGAAAGGTTCAAGCATTACACTGGCCTGGCCCTACCACTGGCAGAATCTACTCAGGCAGTATTCTAGTCAGCTGAGGGTTCTGTGGGAACTAAATCTGCACACAGGTGTAAAGGACCCCTTTAAAAGACAGACCCTGCCCACGTATGCTCTCTTTGCTCTCTTCTCCTCTCTCTCTTCTCTTTACTCTCTCTTACCTCCTCCCTGCTCTCTTCCTCTTCCTCTTCCTCTTCTGCATCTCTCTCATCTCTCCCACTCCCGCTCTCCCTCCTACCTGCTAATAAAACTCTATGGTTAATGTATCTCTCATGCTTGTGTCCATTTAGGGCTTTTCCTTTATCTTAAACAGAAGAACAACATTGGTGCCCAACATGATTTAGGCTCTTTCCTTAACCTTTCTTGCTGCTCACTGACAATTGCTTGAGAACCCATGGGGATCCTAAAACTCAAACAGATGACCCACTCATCTACTTGATCACTGCTACCTGGTAAGACACCCCTTCTGGTTGGGTACATTTCCCATGGGTGAGCTCCAGCACCCTGCTTGCAGAGCAATGTGTTTCAGTGTTCTATTCACCACCTTTCAGAACGCTGGGTTCTTTTCTCAGTTTCAGATTGCTGAGTCTCTTTCGGGCTTTCTGCGCTTGGGTGTGCTCTCAGACAGAGAGATCTGTACCATTATGCTAATGTTCATAATCTTAACATTAATTAATGAAGTTTTGATGAACTATTGAACCAACTCTAACAAGGTACTAAACAACATGCTATACCACTATACAATAACTGCAAGGTCAAAATTAAGGTGCTTTTCATTGTCCTAAAGATATCTGTCAGTTTTAAAAAATGTTAATGCTTTCAGCCAAATCATTTCTGACATAAGTATCCTGCTGATGTGTCTAACATTTATATTTTCACAAACTCAAAGGATTCTTGTAAGTTCGAGGGAGCTGAATTGGACCCATCCAAACAGGTCTAAGAGGCACCAGTGTTCCATATAGCCAGGATTGTGATGAACAACCAGCTACCCCAGGATGTGGCAGCACCCCAGCATTCTCAGGTTTCCCAAAGGTAGTGAACGCCCACTAGTCTTAAGAATTCTACATCCTTATTACCTAACCTACCAAATCTAACACCCCACCATTTTAATAATAAGTAAATGTGGGAATGAAAGGTTCAAGCATTGTGCTGGCCTGGCCCTGTTACCTGGCAGAATCTACTCAGGCAGTACTCTAGTCAGCCCAGAGTTCCATGGGAACTAAATCCTCACAAAGGTGTAAAGGACCCCTTTTAAAAGACAGACCCCCCTGCCCACTTATGCTCTCTTTGCTCTCTTCTCTCTCTTCTCTTTACTCTGTCTTACCTCCTCCCTGCTCTCTGCTCTCTCTCTCTCTTCCTCTTCCTCTTCTGCATCTCTCTCATCTCCCCCACTCCTGCTATCCCTCCTACCTGGTAATAAAACTCTATGGCTAATGTATCTCTCATTCTCACATCTCATCCTGAGCACTTTTTTATATTTTTAAACATAAACAAGAGAACAATGTGTCCTGCTTGTCTAATTTGGACAGCATATTGTCAGCAGTCAAGGCAAGAGCATTTTCTTGTCCAGTGGCTAACTTTTGCCACAGAGAATGTAAACTCCATGTGGGGTTTCTTCAGTGCCCATCATCTTCTCTGATGTAGATTGGTGCTGCCAGGAACATACATGTCTCATTGTCACAAAAGGGAAAAGAACCTATGTTATTAAAACATCTTTAAATGCCATATTCTGCAGATCTCTGAAGTGCTTGAAGATGACCTGTATATCTAAAATATATCTCTGTTTAATCTTGAAAACATACATAATTTGACTACAAGTTCGATTGTAATCGATGACTAATTGCTAACCTGAATTTCCTTACTATCCTAAATAGTTAATAAAAACTTTCAAGGGTTAAACACTTTCATTACATTATTAAATGACATGTATAGATACAATATATGTTCTAACAAAAGCAACCTTAAATTTGTACCAATATACAAAATCTACATGTAAAATATTTAAAATTGGTAGTTTTTTTGATTTAAAAGTAGATTCAATAATCTACCTTTGTATCCTATCATATCTGTTCTCTATTTTTTTCTTTTCAGAACAAGGACCCTGAATCTAGTCACCTTTGTTCAGTTTTTTCCTGACCTTTACCAACAACAACTTGCAACCAACCCCCAACCAAAAACAAATATCCATAACTCAGTGAATGATGAAAAGATACCCACACCACATCTTGGGAATGAGGGTATCGTGTTCTTAAAATTACTTCCTTCTGTCTGAGTGCAATAGCATCTTTAGGGAACCCTGAAAAAAACAGGGTAAATGTCAAGTCTTGGGAGAGCTAGTTGTATCATTAGTTGTTCAGTCTCTGTATAATGGGAAGGTGCAGGGCTTGTGTCAAGTCCTGGCTATGAGAGTCTGTGAGGCTGGATCATCTCAGCTAGCCATGCCAAAATTGTCCTGAGAAGTTTGTATCCAAAGACTATCATTATGTGGTGTCTGTCAGCTTGGTGGCATTACCATAGTCCAGGTAGAATCATTGTTGTAGGTCCCCATGCTCCTTTTGGAGACTTTACAGATCACTGCTAGACATGGTCATGGTTCACTTCAACGTTGAACTTAAACTTAATTTAAACTAAATATTTTAAATGTCATATACAGCAGATCTCAAGGAGATTAAAGGACAATAATTTGTTTTTGTACATCCAGAGTATAAAAACTTAATTCCTAGTTATCTGATAGAGACTCAAGCCTAAAATCATGTACTAGAAGCCACATGAAGCCTTTTTTCAAAAATTAATTAGTAGTCTATATGACTATTAATAACATGATAAAAAATAAAATATATATGTACAAATCTTAAAAATTTTGAGATAATATTTGTGCCTTAAAAAAAGCTTTAAAGAGTCCAAATAAAACCAAAGAATTATGAGATTAGTGGCAATAGAATAGTTTCTTAGTTCTTATTTTTCTTCTTTCCCATATCAGGTGGCTTTTCTGACATGAGGCAAAGACTTTGGATTTTACTTTAAAAAGAAATGCTTGGGTATAAGAAGGACAGAGCCACACTTCAACTCCAAAGTCAGTTTTAATTTTTAATTGGACTGAGACTACAAAAAGACTGTTTGAATTACATGTTTGTAGAGAAAAGCATACACAAACATGTGGGAAGATTTATCCTGTTGGAGATGTGATATACTAACAAGCCAATTTATTCCCTTTCTAAGGACATTATTCTGGGTGATTTGACCTTTTTCTTCACATGTCTCATTTGTCCAGTGGTCTCCAGATTCCTTAGCTGGGTGCCTTCATTCTCTTGAAAAGACAAAAAGAAAACCCTGTCCCAGCCCTAACTTTGGGCAGATTCCCTTTAGGCAAGTTATATCTGATCAAATGAAAAGCTTTTGTTAATCTTGATGAACTATCACCTCTTCTAATCAAAAGATCTCCCTTGTTGAAATCTAATCTTTATCAATTTTGATGGTATTTATAGATTTTTCTTCTCCTGTGGAAACGAAGGCAAAACCTCTTCCCCAATGTAACACACAACTTGGTTTCCATTCTGAGGTCAACACATCTTTAAATTATATGGGCTGATTTAATGCAGTAGTTTTACTTTTCTGTTATCCAATGTCTCCCCACAGTTGTTTCCTTCCTTCAGTAGCATTTATAAAATTTGAAGTTAATAAATCATTATGCAATCTATTTTGGGGCATCTTAATTATTCCTTTCTGTTTATTAAATATATATTTTAGAGTTCAATTTGATCTTTCTATAACTGCTTGCTTTGTAGGATTATGTGATTTACCTGCAATATACTTTATATTGTAATGTGCAAAAAATGTTTCATTTTACTAAAGACATATGCTGGAGCATTGTCAGTCTTCATTTATACAGGTATACCTATAATGGCAATAACTTCAGCCTTTTCAGAATTCAAAGCAGTTGCCCCTTGAAATCCTGAATTGTATCTATGGTATGGTGTACATATTTTAATTTTCCAAATTCTATAAAATGAAACACATCCATTGGCCAAATTTCATTTCTTTTAGTAGCCTTTGGGTTACTTCCTGCTAGTAGTGGAGTTTGGTTGCATGAAGAGTCAGGTAGGACACTTCTTTATGATTTCCTTGGCTTGTTGCCAAATGACGGAAAAATATTTTTTTCAACCATTTGCTATTGCTGGACATTGGTGGTGAATGCCTTTAATCCCAGCACTCAGGAGGCAGAGGCAAGTGGATCTCTGTGAGTTTGAGGCCAGCCTGGTCTACAGAGTGAGTTCCAGGACAGGACAGGTTCCAGAGAAACCCTGCCTTGAAAAACAAAAGAAAATCATCTGCTATTGACATGGTGCTTTTATGAAATTCTGGGGCCTCCAGCAGTTTCTATCAATAGCTGATCAATTTCATCATTACCTTGTGCTAGAGGTTCTGGCAGATCTGTATGGTAACAGATATATGGGATGATCCCTATTTCTGATTATTTCTTGTAACTGAATAAAAATCAAGTCAATTCTGTATCATCTGGCATAAATTCAGCAGTTTCAATATGCAAACCAACTCTTTCTGAATATTGAGATTCAGTAACTATGTTCAGATGTTCTGGAGAATATAATAATACCATGAGAACAGCATGTAAGTCTGAATTTGGAACAGAATCATAAGGGCTTTAAACCACTTTACTTAAATTTCCTGATTTGTAACCTAGCTTTCCTGATTTATTTTCATCAGTACAGAATGTAGGGGATCCAGATATTGGTGTTCCCTGTACAATGTGAGGAAGGATCAAGTTAGTTCTCCTTATAAAATGAATTGTTTTGCTTTGGGGACATTTGTTGTTAATCTCTCCAAAAAATTACTTTGAGTTCTTTGCCAACATTCATGTTCTTCCCATAATGAGTCAATTTCATCATTAGTAAAAGGTGTTACCATTTCTGCTGTGTCTATTCCTAACAATTGACAAAGTCTCAATTTTCCTTTAAGAATCACTTTTTCTATTTAAATTTTTATTCTGTGCATATGGTAAAATAAATATCCATTCTAAGATAATATCCTCCCTCTGAATTAAAATCCTGTGGTTAACTAGTTGCTAGCTCCACCCTCTGATCTACAGGTAAGCTTTGTTTGTCAAATAATCAAAATATTATAACAATCTGCTTATACCATATTGATAGGCATGGATAATTCTAAGTTTCTTGAGAGCCCCTTATCTCATCATCATATTTGTCTTACACCATCCACCCTCACTGACTATGTGTGCCTCAATCCAGGACACTATTGACCTTTGGAACTACAAGTGCTGAAGTTGTCTTCATACCATCTATAAACCTAATGTTCCTCAGCTAAAATATAGGGAATTAGCATACAACATGGCTGTCAGGGGAAGAATATTTTCAGGGTAAAGCACAAGTTATTTTTCCATTATTCTCCTATATCTGCTTCTACTTGGTTCATTTTGAGGACTATCTTTTTCCTATAATAGTCACAGCAGTTTTCTGTGTCCCTAAATTATTTCTGTGACTTACTGAAGCACAGAGAGAGCTATAGACAAAAGGCTTTCAGGTGGATAAGAAGTGATGTGGCCTGGTGTGGATTTTATCTCTATCATTTCTTTGTTGATGTAAAACCCTCATAGGGAGATGGTTCATTTGCAACTTTTAATTATGTTCCTTCACTAATTGATGAAAATAGAGGGAATAATCTATTTTAGTAAAATAATAATAACTGTAGCTTTCTCTGGTTTATATTCAGTGCTTTTAGGGAAAGGTAGCATTGGGTCATGTGACATTCAATGGATAATAAAGGTTATGTCATTTGAGAGGAATTATTACATATATAGATCTCAGTAGTATATGGCTTTGTTCAGCCTTTAGTCATTGCTGGGCTTATAACTGTAATATTCCCCAGCATATTTACATATCAACATTTCTAATTAATTTGCCCTCAGTTTGTTTATTTTTATTTTTATAATTGTAGTTAGACCAATTTTAAATTAGAAACAAGCTTCTTTTACATGTCAATCCCAGTTCCCTCTCCCTTCCCTCCTCCCCTGCCCCCCACCCCCATCCCAACCCCTTTCTGCTCCCCAGGGAGAGTGAGGCCTTCCATGGTGGGATCTTCAAAGTCTGTCATATCATTTGGAGTAGGGCCTAGACCCTCCCCAATGTGTCTAGGCTGAGAGAGTATCCCTCTATGTGGAGTGTTGTCCTCAGTTTGTAAAGAAAAGAAAAAACAGGCAATGATTTCAAGAGTGGATTGCGATATCATCTTTTTCCATTTACTAGTGCTTCAGTAGAAATTCAGAAACACGTAATTGACTATGTTCTACTGAATGCCCTAAAAGGGAGCAGCACTAGGATACAAAGTTAACAGTTGTTTATATTTAAAAGCTAGGATAGACCAGCCTCATCCAAAGAGAGACAGTCCTCATTACTATATAGTCTCACACAAGAAACTGTTAGTCCCAACACCTCTCTTCCTAGTCTGCCATCAGGGATCATGAAAAAAATAAGAGCCTCTTTGATGGAGGAAGTCCTTCTGTGTATATTTATCTTATTGGTTGTTGAATAAAGCACTGTTCGGCCAATGAGGCAGCAAGTTAGGCAGGACTAGGAGTCAAGGAGGATTCTGGGAAATGTAGTAAAGTGTTGTGATCCAGGTAGGAAGTGATATAGAGGCAGACTCAGGATATAAGCAGGGAAAAGCAGGAAGTCATTCTCTTCCTACTCTTCTCTGTGGAGTCACCATGTGACCACCAGGAAGACAGGACGACAGGACGCAGGGTTGGGCAGCATCCCTCTCCCATAGTATTGGCTGTCATGCCAGGCGCTGTATACATAGATGAAGGTTCTGCAAAGAGAAGCAGTGATGTAAGCATTTTTTTCACTCTCAAAGGAAGAGAAAACAAAACAGAGAGGTCTGGTAAGTGCACACATCGGGAAAGGTAATGGGAAGTGGCATGAACTCCTGAGCTAATTGGAAGCATGAGGGTAGGGGAGAGAGAGCTGCCACAATAAGAGCAGGAGAAGAGGAGTAGAGGAGAGGAAATGGAGGAGCAGAAATATTGAGTTGGGGGAAGAATAGAGGAAAGAGAGCAGGATGAAAGATACCATATTAGAGGGAGCCACTATAGGTCCAAGAAGAGATCTGGAACCAGGGAGAACTCCAGAGACCTACAAGGATGACACGATCTGACAATCCAGGCAATGGTGGAGAAGATAACCTAAAAGCCCTTCCCCTAAAATGAGATTGATGACTACTCTTTATGCCATCCTAGAGCCCTCATCCAGTGGCTGATCAAAGCAGAGACAGACATCCACAGATACACACTGAGCTGAAATCTGGAATTTAGTTGAAGAGAGGGAGGAATGAAGAGCGAAGGGGTCTGTACCAGGTTGGAGAAACCCACAGGAACAGTTGGCCTGAACAAGGGCGAGCACATCGACCCCAGATGCTGTCAGGGAGGCCAGTACAAGACTGATCCAGACCCCTGAACATGGATGTCAATACGGAGGCCTCTGCACTCCAGGGAGCTTCTGGTGGTGGATTAGTATTTTTCCCTGGTGTAAGAAGGGACTTTGAGAGCCCATCCCACGTGAAGGGATACACTCTGGCCCTGGACACATGGGGAAGGGCCCAGGCCCAGCACAGAAAGATTTGGTGGACTTTGCAGAGCCCCCATTGAGGGCCCTACCCTGCCTGGGGAGTGGTGGGTGGATGGGGTGGGGGGTAGGTTGGGGGTGGGGGAGGAGGGATGGGGGGGAGAGGGAGAAGGGACTTACATGTGAAACAAGCTTGTTCCCTAACTTGAACTAATAAATAAATAAATAAATAAATAAATAAATAAATAAATTTAATCCCGCAGTGTTAAAAAAAAAAAAAAAAGGTATCACTGAACCACGCTACTGGAATCCAGGTGTGGAGAGGGAGGAGGGATGAGCAAAGGAGCCAAGACAGGGCTAGAGAGACCCGCAGAAACAGTGGACCTGACCTACTGATAGCATGGAGACACTTGTCATAAAGCTGGGGAAACAGCATTGGACCAAACCAAACCCTCTGAATGTGGGTGCCAGTTAGGAGGCCAAGACAGTCTATGGGACCACTAACAGTGGAGCCAGTCTTTATCCCTAGAGCACAGTGGACTTTGGAAGCCCATTCCCTATGGAGGGATACTATTGTAGCCCAGATACAGCAAGGAGGCTTTAGGCCCTCACCCAAACGATATGACAGACTTTGAAGGTCCCTGGTGGGGGTACTTCACTATCCCTGGGGAGTAGTTGGGGGTGGGTTGGGGGGTTGGTGGGGAACACGGGAGGATGGGAGGGCAAGGGAATGGGGGGATGAATATGTAAATATGAGAAGTAATTAAAGATTTAAAGAAAAAAGAAACAGCAGTGAAAATTCACTCAAGGAATAGGAGGTTTTCCTGAGATGTATGGAAAACTGCTAAGAAGAATAGGGTCCCTAACCTTGTACTAATTCCTGATGCAGCAAAACATAACAAAATCTTCTCTGAGTTTGCCTATCAAACACTGTGAATCTTAATGAAACTGATGTTGATGTTTTATCAGGAATGTAATATTCATGCCATTCAGACTTCTATTCCCTCATCACTTACATGAAACATAAACTAATTTTTTGTACAACAACCACAGAATCTGGCATAAAGGCTCAGTGACAAATATTATAACATAACTATGAAAATAATAATCTAATCCTGGGAATGTAAAATAGCAGGACAGGTACCTCCTTCTGGAGTAGAACAAAATTTTATGTAGTACCTGTGACTAGAGCCGTACCAGATGCTTTCAAAGTCAATGGTGACCTGTAGGGAGTAACCCTAGCCCCGCCCAATAGTCCTGGGGCAGGTACCAGGTGGACCTGGGGACTCACCCAGGACTATTGGGCGGGGCTAGGGTTACTCCCTACAGTGACCTCCTCAGGATGTTTTTCCTGTTTAACATGGGTATATGGTGTTCAAGTGGAACTGACATCGTCATTGTTAGTTTTTTAAAGATTTATTTAGTATGTACAAAGTGTTCTGCCTGTAAGTGTTTCTGCATGCAGATCTTGACAGATGGTTATTAGCCACCATGTAGTTGCTGGGAATTGAACTCAGGATCTGTGGAAGAGTAGTCAGTGCTCTTAACTGCTGAGCCATCTCTCCATCTCCTGTCATTGTTAGTTTTAAATAATCTTGGTCTAGGACAAATCTATCTTCTGTGATACTCTAATCTCACTAAAATCTCAAGGTGAGTTTTTCAATCTCCATTGCTGATGTTGGTGGAATTAGAGCCTCGTGCACAGGAGGTGGGAGCATAACCTTTAGGTTGCATTTTCAGCCAGTATTTACCTTTTGCTGTCAATGTATACAATTCATAAAATCCCATCTTCCTCAGATTTAACGTATATGTTGTTATTTAAGTGTCATTCATAAGTCTTGATTAACTACCAATTGATTGACTAGACCTATGGGCTAGTACATAAAGCTTTTAAACTGAAATTAGTTATAGTTTGGCATCTTTTCTATGTGCCTGTGCTCCTGTGTTTGTGTGCAGGGACTCTCTCCTATTGGGTAGATATATTTACATGGGAAAACTTTGTTTGTAGTTCCTTTGACATGTTTTATCTTCTGTTTGAGACAGGGCCTTTTACTCACCTGGGATTCTAAGAGTAAGTTAAGCTTTCTAGTCTGCTTCTGGTGTCCTACACTGCCTTCTACCATTCCCTGGTGTTGGTGTTATAATTCTAAATCAGCACAGCCAAGTTCTTTATTTTAATTCTGGAGATTGAACTGAGTTCCTCCTGTTGGTAAGAAACAAACTGTAAGAGCTTAGCCATATCCTCAGTTTTTTATACTATAATTTCTAGGCTGGACAAAAAAATTGTGCTTTATAGCAGAGAGTAAAAATAACATTGATGCCAATGGCACCTGATCTACCCCATCCTCAAGGACAGCCTCATATTTATGGATTAATCTTCATAGGCACTGCTCAGAATTTACACAAAAGTGATAATTTGAAAGCAAAGACATGCACAAACACGTGGCTTTAGCAGTAGCCATTGACTTATGTTAATGCAATGCCATCCTATGCATCAATAAAAATGCAACTATCAGTTTGTTCACAAATCTTAGATTCACCGAAGAATATAATTCTGCAAAGGATATAATTTCATGCTTAAGATACAATTTGTGAAAATCACCACACATGAAGCGGTGTTCTGGCCTCTGTAAAGTCTGCCGAAACTGTGTAAACTAGGCTGGCTCTGAATTTGCAGAGATTCGCACACCTCTGCCTTTCCCCTTCACTTTTAAGAAAGGGTCTCACTTGGTGAAGATCTTTTTGCATTCTGTAGTGTGCGATTTTGTCCCATTGAAAGTGTCCTTTACATTACAGACACTTTCAAATATGTTCATAGAAGCATTATTCCTAAAAGCCAGAATCTAAAAATAGCCTAGATGCTCCTCTACTGAAGAATGGATGAAGAAAATGTGATACATTTTGGAGTATTACACAGCTGTTAAAAACAATGACATCATGAAATTCTAAGTAAATTCATAGAACTGGAAGACACCATCCTGAGTGAGGTAACCCAGACCCAGAAAGACAAACATAGTATGTACTCACTTGTAAGTGGATAATAGCAGTAATGTAAAGGATAACCGGGCTACAGTCCACAGCCTCAGAGAGGCAAGGTAACAAGGATGGCCAAGGTGGACATATGGATCATCCTGGGAAGACGAAACAGAAGAGTTTTTATAGGTGGGCTGGGGATGGGTCCAGATGAGGAGATGAGGGATCTTGTGGGGGTGAGGTGTTTCTGGAGTTTTCTTTCCAGCCTGGCCGGGCAGCCACTTTGCCCCAATTAAACACATAGAGACATATATTAATTAAAAACTGTTGGCCAATAGCTAGGGCTTCTTATTGGCTAGCTCTGTCTTAATTATTAACCCGTTTCTATTGATCTATGTATTGTCACGAGACTGTGGATCGCCAGTAATCCAGCATGTTACTCCTTCAACAGCGTGATGTCCCTCTTTGAATCTCTCTCTCTGCCTCTCTCTCTCCACTATCCTCCTCACCTGCCAATCTTCCTGCCTCTACTGTCCAAACAGTATTTTATTCATCAACTAGTAAGAGAAACTATGGGGAGCCACAGCCCTAAGATGGCGCCTGGCTGGATGCCAGGTAGTCCGAGCTTAGCTGTAAACAAGCCTTATTTGGAAATGTTTGAGGCGTCTGGCGGGCTTCCTTCTTCTATCCGGGATTGCCAGATGGCATGAGCTGATTGGGCACTGAGCATCTACTTAAGGGCTTTCAGGGGCTGGGAGAAGAGAGAAGCTGATGTAGAAGCTGGAGAGAAGCTGATGTACAAGGTTCCTGAATAAACTGCTGGAAGGAGAGTCGTGGCCGTGTCCTTCTTGCTGGTCGAGATAGACGCGACAAGAAACATATGTGCAGAAGGACATTTCCCATCCTAGGGGGTATGGAGGCTGGAGTACTGAAAGAGCCAACTGAAAGAGGGCCATTTCAGGGTCAGGTAGAAACCTGGTGAAAAGCAAACTACCAGGATTCTACAAGGATGATCCTAGCTAAGATTCCAAACAAAAAGGATTATATAGCCTGAACTGGCCACCTCCTGCGACCAGGCAAGACTTACAGTTGGAGGGATTGGGACACTAACTCTACCACATAACTTTGATCTACAGTTATCCTGCTTATGGGATATGCTGGGTAAGGGTGGCACAGAGATTGTAGGAATGGCCAACCAATGACTAGTCCAGTCTCAGGCGCATTCCATGTTAGTGAGGCCACACCTGACACTGCCTGAAGCTCCGGGACCCAGAGCCTGTAAGGCCCAGAGACCTAGAATAGAACCAAACATGACTGGAGAAAATAAAACATCAATGAAACGATGCCTAATGATGGTCTCTGCTGTACTCCTAGATCGGTGCCTGACGCAGTGGTCATCAGAGTGGCTTGATCCAGTAACTGGTGAATCAGAGGCAGAGGACATTCAGTAAGCCTCCTGCTTCATATTCTGGCTCCCTGGGACTGTCATATCCAGTCAATATATTGTTTCTTGATATTCTAGATGGATTCCCCTAATTTTACCAGCTGAACTGTGGGCCTACTTGAAATTTATCTATTGTAAAAACAGAAAGTGAGTTCTTGAAATGATTCATTGAATGTGTGAACTATTGCTGGAAATTCTATGGACACTCAAACACGTGTGAATATTAATGGGGATATATTGAGAGCTCTTTATGAAGTTCTTTGGGAAACTGACTTGAATCTTTGTTTTCTGGGGCACTGGAGAGTCACATACATAGAAAATGTACATGACCAAACAGAACAACTGAGGACCCAGTGCACTCAGAATCCTTTTCAGTTTCCCCCACTTAGAGTGCTGTGTTGACTCAGATTTCTTGACAAATAAAAACCAATGAGCAATTATATTTATAGAAGCAATTGGCCATATCTAGGATAAAGGAAAAATACATTAATAATTTCTTCAACCTAAGAGAAGCTATGTGTGGTGTTTCTTGTACTGCCAGGTCTGGTGTCGATTCAGCCCCAAATAAGCACAAAAAGACTTATTAATTATTAAATTGTTGGCCAATGGCTAGGGCTTCTTATTGGCTAGCTCTGTCTTAATTATTAACTCATAACTACTAATCTATGTATTTCTACATGCCCTTATCTTACTGGAGAATGCCTAGTGCATCCAATCTTCCTGGTCTCACATAGTGTCTCCTCTCTGCCTATACTTCCCAGAATTCTCCATGTCTCCTAACCCTGCCTTATTGGCCAAACAGTGTTTTATTTACCAACTAATGAGAGAAACATATATACAGAACAACATCCCCCATCAAAAGCTAAGACCCTGGAGACACTTTCAGAGATGATGGTGAAGAAGTGAAATGTACTCAGTGTTACAAAAAGGAGTGTAAAGGTTTCAACCATCCTTCAGTTTAGACCAGAAATTGATGATGGAGAAAGAAAACACCCAAATTCCTACAACACACTGAGTTGTGTGAACCACTCCTGTTTCTCAATCTGAGAGTCACTTTCAAAATGTACAGTGACTGAAAACCTACAGTGACTGATGTTTGTCTTCTACGTGACACGATTCTGCACAGAAGCACACAGTTTGGCTGCACTTATTGAATAAAGTACTTTCACTGAAGCCAATTTACAGTTCTGCCGTGTTAAGAAGCTTTGTAAAACTAAATTGAAAACCGAAAACAAATGTGATAATCTAAGAATCATTGCTATAATCCTACAATAATCCTGTTCTTACACCTTCCATGATTTGCATAAATATTTGGTGTTGGCAACAGCATTCTGAGAATGTTTAGTAAATGGCTGTTCAGGTTAAAAGGATTTTGTGGGCAGTAAAGAGACTTGGAACACATGAATATCAGGCTGTGTGCAAAGACAGTCACTTACATTTGACCTAAACAATGCTTGGTCAGCCACAATTTCAAACTCGCAACTTCCATACAGGTTTATTTCAAAAAATGCCATGGTATCCAAAATTAATGTCATAATGTAAAAAGTCAGTGTTAAAATATTTGGCTCAACCTCCAGGCAAGTGTCCCAGTGCAATGTCAGTGTGAATCAAATATATTTATTTGTTATGATTCCAAGAAAAGAAATACAGCTGTAACTATGAAACAAATCAGTGTCCTTTAACCTTTACATATACAACATGAAAACTAATTTGTAATGAGATAGTGTGGCATAGAAACTAAGTCAGAGCTGGGCTGGTGGGTGCCTGTGTAAAAAAGCTGTGAGCTCCAAATGGGGCAGAGTGCAGAAAGTTCTCCCAAGTTGTACTTTTAGAAAAAATTACATGAACTTTAGTAAGTGGATGTACTTGAAAGAAATAACATTAAAGGAATGCCCTGACATGTCTGTTTTATCTCTGTGGGAAATATGGAAATCTGGGAGGAATATTCTTGGCTCCTTCTTATCACCAAAGACAATAAGACATAGCACCTGGTGTATTCCCTCACTGCATTTGTTTTGTTTAGGCTAAATGTAAATATCACTTCCTAGAGTGAAAGACACTCAGATGCTTCCTTCCTCTGAGACTCATCTATAGAACATCACAGTTCCGTAAGCAGCACTGGGAGGGAAAATGAAACATGGGACAAAGGTCTGTGGCTCTGTGACTTCAGGTCCCTTCTGAACTTCAATTTTGGTTTCACTTGCAGTGGTCATGTCTCTACTGGCAGTACTAGCCAAAAAGTTTTCTGAAACTTTTGATTGATAATTACCAAAAGCAATTATGAGTTTTCTGAGAGACTCTAAAGAAACAACATGATTAACAAAGTTCTTAACTGTTTCACTGTCCCCAAAGGCAAAATATCTCATGTGAAAGTTGTAGAAAATGTAAGTCTGTCATGAGAGACTTGTGTAGAAGTCTGGATGTCTCACTAGACTGAAGTCCTCACAAAGTTCTTCTACTCGACAATTAAGTTAATAACTTCCTCACACCTAAGTTATGGCACTTTAACACACCCAGCAGAAGAACAGAATCATTTGGGAAATTCTTAGGTATCTAATGAAGTATCAGTAAAAGTAATAACACAATGGCATAATCTGCACTAGAAATTATTGTATTCTTTGTACAACCGAATGCAAACTAACTAGAAGTACAGATAGGGAAATATGCCATAAATTATAATCATCACGCCTGCAATGATAGAAACAGAGCCCTATCCTATAAGAATTTATTTACATATATGTATATATGTGTGTGTTTCATTTCTTAAAAATTAAGCCAACATCAAGTGTCACACAATCTAGTGCTACCTTCACAATTTAAAAGCCCAGAATGGAGAAAAGAGAATTCTATGATTAAATTTAATGAGAAAATGAGTATTCATTGTTCATCAACTGATAAAGAAACATAAAATTATAGGTACAATATTTGCCTTTTATCCACAAAGTATCTACTGGAGGGGGCAGGTTCTAGACCAATAGAGAAGTGTGAAATACCATCACTTCTGGCCCACTTAGAAGTAATTTGTTCCCAGACTTCCCTGAAGCCAATACTTCAAATTAGAATAAGTTGGAAAAACAGAGAGCTATTGACGTCAGGTCATGGCTTATTATGAGGAAAGAACAGTGGTTAATCTCAGCCAAGGGAAGAAGCTTATGGATGAAGAAGCAGCAAGTGTTCTGGCTTTGGTTAGCACGTGCCCAGTCACTGACCCTCACCTCAGCTAAAAGCATTGCATATGAAGTCATAGCATACCGACTGGTTGGGAGAGTGAGTTAAAACCCTCTTTGGTAATTATGGAAGCAGGCCAGGTGGGACCACACAGAAATGTTCCTGCAAGCAACAGAACCACTGTGGGCAGCTTGTAAAGGGAAAGCACGTTAAAGGGTGCGAGTGTTCTCAGGAATTTGGAACTCATCAAAATGAGGTTATATCTCCTGTGGATAAGCATTGGCTCTCATCCAATTTGGGCTGCCATATAGGTCAGCAGGAGGAAAGCAATATCTGAGCAGTGTTATGGAGGAAAGGTTTTTCTGCTTGTAGCTGAGGGCACATTTATGACACCTGCTGTTGGGACTCAATGAAAGAGAAGAGGCCTGCTGGTCTGGGGCACAGTGATGAAGAAGGCAGTAACAGGTGGGGGAGGAAGAAGACCAAGCAGGGTTAAGACACATGAACATGCCTCTCTCACACCTCATAAAAATTTTGGGCATCATGTGCTTCTTTACTCATTTGAACCAAACATACAACTTTCCTTACAACTGAATTTGAAACTCTTATAAATATTTTGATGGTTTCAATACTTTAAATGCATCATTAATTTTAGCAGAGCCCTATAATGCATAGTCTGCATTACCTGACATTGTGTAGCAATTTCCCTTGAGACAAACTCCTTCTTGTATGGAAGATCATGCAGAAGCAAGATGTTCAAAGTGGAAGAGAAGCATTACATTCTTCAGGAATAAGAAAGAATCTTAATTATTATTAATTATTTGAGACCAGCCAGATCTACAAGAGCTAGTTCCAGGACAGCCTCCAAAGCCACAAAGAAACTGTGGCTTGAACCTCTCCCTCCCCCCCCAAAAAAATAACTAAGAGAGAGCTAACCAGTAAGAAGCCAAAGCCATTGGCTGAAACAGTTTATGATTAATTATGCCTCTGTGTATTTATTTGGGACTAAGGGTGGTGGGGCCAGGCAGAAAAGAAACTCCATCTACACTCAGTAAATAAACAAATCAAACTCTTCAAATTCATTGGACTCTTCCCTCATCAGACATATATAAGTAATAAGGTGTGCTTAGAGATACTGTCAGATAAACTGAGCTGCCTTCCAGGGGAAACCAGAATTGGTATGTATAATGAAAAATAAAATTTTTAAAGAAATTATCTGGTAAAGTAACTCCTTGGACAACATCCCTGATCCCTGCACTGGAACAAACACACTAGGGCCTGGCAAAATCTCTACTGATTTGTCTCACTTATTGAATTGTTATGGGTAGTGACACAAGATGTTAATCTTCTTGATGGAAAAGGTCAGTTAAAATCTGTGTCCCACAATAACATATTTTATTTCATAGAGTTACTACACTGAATTAAAAGTGTCAACACCATCTACTTTTGTTTATTGCTACTATCTCCTTTCATAAACAGTACAGGAATCTGAAAATCAATAGAAGAGGTAAAATTAGATAGCTGTGAATCGTTCACTGCTACGTGTTTCAGATTGTGACGTGCAGAGACGTGTGACCTCACGCTGGCATTGAAGGCTCTCAATTGTAGCCAGCCCCTAAGAAGGCGTGGCTACAGCTTTCCCTACCACCGGCTGGCTGGTTCGCTCTGTAAGTAAGGCTTTTCCCTATTAAATACCCTTATATTTCTACCTGACTCCGTACTGGTAATTTCTTACTATACTCAATACTTTGGAATGAGTGAATATATCAGTTCACTCTCCCCGGATTGTTTAAGAAGCACACGTCCAGCTCTGACCTCTCCCAGAGAGGTCAGAAATACAACTGAAATGTTCCATTAAGTTCCAAGCATAACGCTCAACCAAATTACCAGTCTTCCAATCTCACCACAATCATGATCAGTTTCTTCACAACAACCCCATTTTGGTACTAACTTCTTTATACATTACTTTTCTTTTTCTCTAATAAAATACAATCATCATGGGTTGGTTGTATTGATTATTTTGTGTATCCAGTTCTATAGCAAACAGAGTCCATAGTTGAGAAAGCAAGGCAGCAACTGGCAGCATCCAGCAGTAGCAGAAAACTGAGAGAACCCTTCCTGAATCATGAAAAAAATAACCTGGAGTAAGACTATGAACCCTCAAAACTTACCCTCAGTGAGTGACAAACTTCTTTCAACAAAGTTGCATTTCAAATGTCCAAGCCTATAGGTGACATTTCTTATTCAAATCAACACATGTAGCTTATTCTGACATAACTTTCAAACTTTAACACAGAGAAGCCTCCCTGACTTATGTGGTATTTAAACAAAAGGGTCTTGGAGAAATAGAGGTGTAGTTTGCAGTGCCTGATGCCCTTCCTAATGACCAGAGTTAAATTCTCAGCACTCACATGAGACTCTAAACTGCCTATGAACACCATTTCAGATGATCCTATGCCCTTTTCTGGTCTCTTGAGTACAAGCACATGTGGCATATATAAAAATGACATGTTGGGACTGGAGGGATGGCTCAACGGATGAGAGCACTGACTGCTCTTCCAGAGGACCTGGGTTCAATTCTCAGCACTCATGTGACAGCTCCCAGCTGTCTGTAACTTCAGTTCCTGGGGACATGACACCCTCACACAGACATACATGCAAACAAAACACCAATGCAAATGAAATAAAATAATTTTTTTAAAAAGAAAAGGACAAATGCTTTAAATAATGATGAGTAGTTGCAAACCTCTGTCTTGTGTGAATAGGGCCTTGTTTTGTATTCTTACCTTGACTGAGGTGATATTTTTAATTCTTTCCAGCATATTTGTTTATCACTTTTTCTCATGTAATTTTCATTATACAAATGAGATTAGTAACTTGTACAGATGCTGGCAGCATGTTTTTCCTCTCACCCATACTTACGTAGCTAGTCTAGAATTCCTGTTCTACTGTGAGCTCTAAAGTTTGGCAGCAATAAGATCTGGAAACCAATAACTAACTTGGTTTGGGGCATACTGACAGAGCTTGGCCTGAAGTGCAGTGAGATACTCAGACCTCTGTGCAAAACATTCCAATATAAGACTTTGATATCCTAAATACCTTCATACATATAAGACATATCATGTTGAGTCTGTTACTTTGGAGATACAATGAATGAACTCATAATTTGTTCTGGTCATTAGGGACTGGAAATGTTTCAAAAAAAATTCTTAACTCCCGAAGCCAGAGCTGACCCTGCCACCTCAGATGAAATGAAAATTGCAAACTGGTGGTTCTGGAAAGAGGAGAGGTCATAACCACAGGCCTGTATCTCAGCCTGGTGCTGCATCTGGCTGGAGAGATATCTCCTCCATACTTTGAGCTGAAGGATATTCACAGAGAATGAGTCAGGTGAGTTCCACGGAATTCCGGTTGGGAGGCAAACCCAACAAAGTCTAGTGGCTGTTTATGCCTACAACAGGGATTCTGGGATGGGAACAGATGCAGTGAAAATTCAGTGGAAGGAGAGGAAGTCTTCCTGGACTCTGAGATGAGATACTTAAGAGAAATGTATTCTGAACATACACTATACCCTGGTATGGATAATACAATATGTTGGAATCTTCTCTGAACGTGGGTATGAGGTATGGTAAACCATGAAAAAATCTGACATTGAGAGTGCTGTAGTAATTAGGTCACTCACTTTTCCATCTTTATATTATTTCTGTGAATCATTGTCTAACTTTCCTGTTTCAAACACATAGATTATGACATATTGTCTTCAAATGCAATAAATAATTAATGGAAAAATATATATCTGTGCGTGGAAATAAGCCAAGATATGAATCTTCTGGAATTAAAAAAAATGTTTCTAAGTAGCAGTAAAACATGCATTAGCTGGTGACTAAAAGTATGGGCCTTAAAGCTGTGATGAGTGCTGAGGTTGTCTAACCTCCTGAGCGTGGGACAAAGGTGTTGAAGGAAAGCCGACACAATAACTATACGTCTTACATGACAGGCTTAAACATGTCACCTGCAATTTCTGGGGTTTAGTAATGTCTTTTGTCGCTCCTTTCATATTTAATATTTGTTTGTTTTTCCATTTTATATTTGATTGTCTAAGTAATGTTGTGCAATTCATCACATTGATGCGCAATATTCCATTTGATGCATAACACTGTGGCTTTCTTCACAGAAAGACTAAAAGTAACTTGTTAAAAATGAATGTTGTCTTGGCATAAAAACTAACACATTGATCAATGGGATCAAACCGAAGACCCAGAGACACACCTAGGAGCACCTGATATTTGATAAAGAAGCCAGAAAGACACAATGGGGGAAAGAGGAGATCAACTGGTACTTCATTAACAATCTGTGAATCCCGGACTGACTCTGCTTGCCTGGGTGCCATGCAGTAGAACAGCTATGGGATCTGAAAACTAATTTGTAGAAAGTTAATTTGTGTAGAAGCACCGGAGAAGGCTGGAGTCCAGTGAGACACATGGGCTTCCTTGTAAGACTACCTTATGTCAAACCCTAACGGCTCTCAGCACTTTCCCTCCCTGTCAGCCTTCAGTGATCATGAAATCCTAGGAGGCTCTCCAAACACATTGTCCCATTTGAGACACTCAAAAGAAACAAACAAAAAAAATCAGCAACAGCCAAAAGTCTCAAAGTCATCAGCTCCCAAAGCCAAGTGTCATTGTCACTGCAGGTGAGATGAAGACCACAGTTCTGAAGGAGGTGAGGTACAGAGTTATGCACCTTTTATCTCTGGGTTGCTCTCCCTCCCTCCCACAGTGCTGACTGTCATGCCTGGATCTATACCCTGAACTGAAGGCTGGCTGAGCAAAGGAGTAAGGTATGAATGTGTGTGCTGTTCATACTGAGTCTAGGAAGCAGAGACAGGGAGGGGAGGTCTGGCAAGTGCTCAAGTCTGGAGGAGGGATTCTGGGGTGGAAGCACACACATTTCAGTTAAGGAAACTTTCTAGAAGCAGATTTTGATAAAGAGATCAATGTCCCTGTTATGTTGCTAATCCCTAATGTTCCAAAAATCATTTGATAAAATCCCTGAAGTTGACTGCTTTTGAATCATCCCAATGATAATGAATCTGACTTCAAAGATACTTAGGGATCACAGCAGTTATGCCATCCACATTTCCGTCTCCACATATCTTATTAAACAATGCAATTTTTCTGGGTGTTTTTTTTAACATGCATTTGATTTTTGTGACTTCTTGGATATGTCATTTACATTGCTGTAGAGATCATTGCTCTGTGGCAGGGCACTTGTAAAACACATATGCAAATGTCTTTCATTAGAAAATACTACTTATATATACATTGTGAGCTTTGGCTTTGAAGACATCAAACGAGAGTGAGATTTTTTTTTTTTTACAGATACCTTTATACCATTCTTGTTGAATGTTTTCAGCAATGGGAACACTAGCAAAAGTTTATAGAATGTTCGCCTTTTCCTCATACTTAATAATTGGTGTGTCTTTTGATCTTTCCATTATATTTAGGCTACTGTAGGATGACACCAAACAGTAGATCTAATAAGAACACTAGACATTAGTCCCTGTTTATTCCTCAACCTTTTGCTGGATTAATTTGCCATTTTCATTCTATTGTAATTAGGTAAGAGTCCAACACATGGAATATGTTTGCTGTGGCTCTCTCCCACACACTAACTCCAAATGAGCAAACTTGCAGGTATCATTATAGGTGAGATTTTTGTGAAGTTTGATGACAGATAGTTCACAGTGTAACATGTTCTGATTTTTAACTTAAACCTTATGGTCAGAGTCTTTTGCCATGAACAGTGAACATTTTCACTAAGAATACATATTCACGTTATTGTATAAGATGTACATTTTTAATGCTCCGTTATTACACGAGGAGATTTCTTTCATGTTGAAAATGATGATTTTTAAGTCTCTTTTCTCCCAATATGACTTGTAAAGAGCATTCTTCCATTTGAACCCATTAGCTATTGACTCTCCCAGGGTGACCTGCACTTACTCTTTAATGATTTACTTGGAATTCTACCTATAAATGTGTGCATTTATCAACTTCTAAAGTTGTTTTTAAGATTTATTTATTTATTACGTATACAGTGTTCTGCTTGCATGTATGCCTACACGCCAGAAGGGGGCACCAGATCTCTACTGGGAATTGAATTTAGGCTCTCTGAAAGAACAGTCAGTCACTGCTCTTAACCGCTGAGGCATCTCTCCAGTCCCAATTTCTAAAGTTCTACAGAAAGTTTTTGCTTATTTTTTTTTGTTGTTTTGGTTTTATTATTTGAGACAGGTAACAACCCTAGCTGTCCTGGAACTTGCTTTGTAGGCCAGGCTGGTCTGAATCCCACAAATACCTGTTTGCTTCTTCCTCTGGAGTTCTGGGATTAAAGGCATGAGTTACCATGCTCAGCCTACTGAAAGCTAATAATGATAATAAAATATTTGTTTTGAAGCACAGTCTTGCTATGTTGCAAGCAGCAACTTTTCCATCTTGAACTCAAGTGTTTCTCTCACAAACACATTCAAGCCTAGGAATGTTCAGTGAATGATTTGACTTGGAGACGCGTTTGTGCGCTATTGTAATAATTTAAGGGAAAAGAGCTGAATGACAGAATGGAGTCCAGGAACGTGGCAATAGGAGTAGTGCTCTCACTTCAAAGTGTACTTGGAATTCTGGGAAACGTCTCTCTCCTCCTATACTATCTACTCCTTTACTACAACGAAGGCACATTAAAGACCATGGATTTCATTCTTACACAGATATTTACCGCCAACTCCTTGATTATTCTCTCCAAAGGAACGCTGCAGATAACAGGCGCCTTTGGGTGGAATCAGTTCTTTAATGATGTTGGATGCAAATTTATTTTATATATGGTCAGACTCGGCAGAAGCATGTCCATCACCACCACCTGCCTCTTGAGTGTCTTCCAGGCCATCACCATCAGCCCCAGGAACTCCTGTTGGAAGAATATCATGGCCAAAAACCCATGGTTCATGAGCTTCTCCATTTCCCTCTGCTGGATACTACACATGGTGATGAATATGATTTTCCCTATATATCCATCCACCAGGAGGAATAGCAAAAATATGACACAAAAAAGAAGTTCTGAATTCTGCCCCTCCTCTCCAGGACGTGATGCTCTAAGACAATCACTATACATGGTATTTTGGGTGTTACCAGAAGCCTTGTTTTCGGTGATCCTGGTCAGTTCCAGCAGCTTCATGATTGTCATACTGTATGGACACAAGAAGCGTGTTCAACATATCCATAGTTCTCATTCTTACCCCAGAAACTCCCCTGAGTCCAGAGCCACCCAGAACATTCTAGTCCTCGTGTGCACATTTCTGGGTTTTTACTCACTCTCTTCTGTCTTACAAGGCTGCCTTACTCTTTCACATAATCCTAGTTGGTGGCTAATGAACACCACAGCCATTATTTCTGTGTTTTCCTACTTTAGGCCCCTTTCTCATGAACCGTGATACCACTGTTTCCAGATTCTGTTTCTCCTGGATAAGGAATATAAAAAGACCATGATTTTCCAATAAGAGTGTAAATTATATCTGTTTAATGATGCAGAGTATCTAATCACTTAATCACTGGTGTCCTTTAATTTCAGCATAATAATTTAAGGGGAGTTCATTTTAATAGTATTATCAGTTCACAGATTAACAGTATTATATTCTCCCTTATAGACTATGGACTAATGTCCTGGGTTCTTAGCCACATTCACTGTGCTGGCTATGGACTGTACTTCACTGAGTGTTCTTTTAAACATATGATCATTTTGTTGGTTTCTTCTGCCATTTTTTCTACCCCTGTTGCATAAGTGGGCCTGTCTTGTTAGGCCAGTCATTTTGTAGTTCATAGGGTTCATGGCTGGGTGATATGCTTTTTTTCCATCCAGTATAGCACATACCACCTTCTAGCACTATGAAAGCTAACCAGTACAGACAAAACTTACAAGTCACTGCCTGCTTGATTTCTTCACATTCTATGACTCAAGGATTTTGTAGTTGCTCATGAGTACTCACAGTTATATGTGAAAGCATGCATAAGCCCAAGTCAAACAATATCCTAGCACTAGGGAGAAGGATGACACAGACATGAAGTCTTAGCATGACGTGAAATATTATTAGCATTTGATAACTGTCAGGAAAGGGGAGAGAGTCAGTTTGCTTTAACAATGTGACCGCAGTTAGGCTGAGCAAATTCAGCAACCAAGTGTAGTTGGGCAACACAAATTGAAATCTATTGGCTTAAAAAAAAAAAAACAACATGAACTTTTGGGATAGGGAGGAGGGGGTAGAGCCGAGAAAATTTAGGGTAGAGAGGTTGAATATGATGAAGACACATTGCATTAAATTCTCAATAAATTGAATTGAAAAATAAAATTTGTGGGAAGTCATTTATATGTCTAATTTAAACTCTATTAGGTGTTTGGGTTCTCATGTGGTACCTATAGGTGCAAAACAGAGGTGAATCCAGCAAGATGTTGGACCCTGCATAAGCAAAAAGTCGTAATGAGATTGATGACTTTTTCATATAAATCTTAAGCAGTGGTCTCAAATCCAAACAGACAAGGAGACCAAAATGATAGCATGAGGGCACTGATGTCTGTGAAGACAGTAAATGCAGGGAACACATCCAAAACAGAGGTAATGTCACCAGACATACTATGTGCAGAAATTGGTTTTTTTTTGGGGGGGGGATTGAGATAGGGTTTCTCTGTATTGTTTTGGAGCCTGTCCTGGAACTAGCTCTCTAGACCAGACTGGCCTCGAACTCACAGAGATCTGCCTGTCTCTGCTGAGATTAAAGGCATGTGCCACAAATGCCCGGCTATGTGCAAAAATTGTATACAGAAGTAGAAACTAATTCCAGTGAACCAATTCTAGCTATTTTGATGAAGAGATGAGCACTGTTAAATATTGTTACAAATCTTTATGTTGAGAGATCTTCAAGTTATTGGCCATCATTTTTTAGATTTCCTTTAAGCTAATTTACAGATACTGTTTAACTGACAGCTCTAAGAGGACTGCTTTGAGTCCCCTTGGTTTGAGGAGACAGAGAGCAAACAGTCCTTTGGTGTATAGAAGGGACAGTCATCGAGTCATCCTAGATACTTTAAGCAGTTCACAGGGGCTTCTTAAATCTTAATGTCCAACCTCAAAGGACACTGCCATCAAGGCCAATGGTAAAACCACAACCTTCCCCTTCAGCGAGCCTCAAATCTAATCACTGCTGTTCTAATTTGCAGCCAAAAAATCTCAGCAATGCTGGTGCATTTACACAAATAAACTATCTCTTGGCTGTGCTGATCTCAGCATAGTTGTCCCCTATGAGTTGTGAAACAAAAAGTAGTATCTCAAGTTTGTCACTCCTGCCAGAACTCTTGATGGCAAAAAGGCTGTACCCATTGAAAGTTTACAGTTGGTTCCTATGTGAGGCTTATGACTGAGTTACAAAGAAGGTTTGGAAGCCATGCATATGCCTGGCAATGGCTGATGTAATTACAATCTCTATATGTCAGGTAATAATTTTTATGGAAATGAAAATTGGGTCTTCACTTTGTTCTTTCATTAATATGAAAGGCTAAATTCTGTTTGCTGTCCTCACTCGTCTGGCTTTGTAGTGTTAGTCTCAATAAACATTTACCACCAATGATGTCTTCTTACTCCTGCTGTTCTTCAGAGGTGTGACAGGCTGAATATGTTGTTTGTGTAGGGTGCAATAAAGTGGAGATTCCAACTGCAGCGCAGGCCACACATTTGAATGAGTAACTAGAAAAAGTCACACAGCTGAGACTGGAAAAGACAGCAGACATCCAAGTCAAGATCCGGTACACTGGGAGAGCTCATTATAGCTGCCAGGGATTAAGAAACAGCATTCTTAGTACACAGTCCTTCTTAGGAATAACCTGTTTCTTCCAAGCAGATCCAAGCTCCCAATACTTCAAGGACTTCCTTAAATGGTGCCATCAGTTTTGAAGCATGGATTCAAACACTGATGGAATGGGAAAACTTTTATTCCAATCATATTAGTAAAAGCAACTGGGCTAAGATGAGTTGAGGGGGAAGTGATGGCAATGAACACAGAACAATAGAGGGATTTACGGAGAACAGCAGCATGTCAGCAAGAGTATGAGGAAGTTACATTTTGTTGCTGTGGTAAAATACCATGACCAATCCGACTTATGGAAGGTATTGTTTATTCTGGCTAATGATTCCAGGGGGAGCTTGCATAAAAGAGTTAGAAGATAAAGGGGAGAGAAGGATAACAACAGAAAACCAAAACAGGAGGCCACACAGGAAGCAAAGAGGGAGAAATCCAACTGGAGTGATGCTACAAACTCTCATCAACGATCCGCTATCCATGTATTCCATAGTCTCCACAAAGCAACACCAATGAGGAACCAAACAAACACATGCTGCTTCAGGCATCTATCAGTCAAACAACAAGACACCTTCCTCTTTTCTCGATAGGCCTGTGGGCATCTATGACACAAAATACATTCTGTGCACCCTTAGAAGTCTCAACACAGTTCAAAATTCTCTCTTGAGACTCAAGGCAATTTCTTTTTGTTGTTGTTGTTGTTTTTCAAGACAGGGTTTCTCTGTTAGTTTGGAGGCTGTTCTGGATCTCGCTCTAGGCTGGCCTTGAACTCACAGAATTAAAGGCGTGCGCCACCAACGCCCGGCTCCTCAAGGCAATTTCTTAACTACAATCCCCTATAGTAGCAAAGCAAAAACAAAAACAAACAAACAAACTCTCATATTAGTGCTTCCAAAACAGACTGATAGAGAATATGCATTTCAATCCCAACAGTTAGGAATGGGGCATGGTGAGGAAATACTGTTTCAAATCAAGAAAGAAGCTAAGCTGTGATGTCCCCAAAGCCTGTAGCTCCAAATTTAGTTTGAGGAATTTAGGATCAATGGACTTAGAACACTACATGCCTCCAATTTTCTTCCCCAAAACATACAACTTTCTCTATGGTTGCTGTTAAAAGTCCCTCATTCCTTCTAAAACCATCTTGAGCCACTTTGCTCTCAGCCCTACATTTCTCCAGGTTCTGAGTGGACCATTGCAATCTGCTTACAGCATTCAGTTGTTTTTTTTCTAAAACAAAGTCCCAAGGTCTTCCACATTCCTCCAAAAAACAATGTAGTCAGAGGTTTCACAGCAATGTTGCATTGTTTGGTAACAATTTACATATTAGTTACTTTCCTGTTGCTATGGCAACACCCTAACTAAAACAAACTTACAGAAGGAAAAGTTCATAGGCATATATAGACACTTGGACTGCTCCTCAGGGAAGCAGAGTTATCACATCTTCAAAAGCAACAGGAAGCAGAGAGAGCCAACTATAACTGGACAAGGATTTTAATATCAAATTCCTCTTAAGTGAAACATCCCCCGCACCCCCCCAAAAGGTTGAACCATCCAATCTTCCCCAAGAGGCAATTGCAAGTACATAAGGATTTTAATATCAAAGTCCTCTTAAGTGAAGCACCTCCCCCCAAAGGTTAAACCATCCAATCTTCCTCAAATGGTATAAGCAGCTGGGCACCAAGTGCTCAAGTTCCTGAGGCAGTAGGGGACATTGCTCATTCAAACCAATAATTTTCCATTTTAACAAACACTGATCATGAGCAGAACAGTTTTCTAGGTCTGTATCTTGTGAAGTGAATTACTGAAAATCGGAGAGTTCTGGGAACTGAAGGCTTACATGTTGATCAGAAGTAATGATGTCTTCTTTGTACCTTCTGCCCTAACATCCTCAAAGAACACTTAACTGACCAGACAGCAAATGATAAGCCACTACGTTTTCTGTTTCTTCCTAACTGCAAAAGATTGATGTTCCGAATTTTTCTCAGAAAATTAATGGTGAATTATTCCAGTTTCCACTCAATGCTTTTTTCATAAATAAACCTATTTTTAATTAATTTTTTCATTTATTTTACATACCAACCACAGTTTCCCCTCTCTCCTCTCCTCTTGTTTTTCCACTCCCATCTAACCCCTCATCCACTCCTCCTCCATCTCCTCCATCTCCCCCTACCATGGGCTTGAACAAAGCATGGCACATCAAGTTGAGGCAGGACCAAGTCTCCCCCCACCCCCGACATACACACACACACACATACACACACAAGGCTGGGCTTGTAATTGAGGTAATCAAACATAATGAACAGGTTCCCAAAAGCCAGCTAAGCACAACAGGGACACTGCTAGGAGCCTCACAGACAGACTACACAATTGTCACAAACATGCAGAGGGTCTAGGTCAGTCCCATGCAGGCTCCCTATACTGAGAAGACAACCTCCACTTGTGGAATATTTTATGAATACATTGACTTCATTTGTGAAGGATAATTGCATATAAATCCTTTAATGAATAGGGCTGAGTTCATTAAATAGCCAGGTGATATTTGTAAATCTTCCTAACATATTTCCACATCATCATTTCAGTTAATTTGTGAGCAATATGACAAAGATGGCAAAGATTTCTGGACTGATTATAGCATTGTGTTTCTCTTCCTAAAGACACTTCAGTGGGTATCCTTGAAATCCTGATTGACTCTGTCTTGCACAATGCACATTGATAATTTATAATCAACTTTACTTTTTGTAGAAGAATCCAGATTTCCTGAAGCCCAGTGAGACCCATAAACCTCTCTGAAAGACTCCAACACATGAGACCTTGATATTCTCTGGATACTGTGTCATTGTCATTATTCAGAGATCGTGAGTTTATAAGAGACACTCCAAACACTGTCTCTTTGGAGACACAGACAGGAAACTCACCATCAGCTTTGGGAATGGAGCTATCAAAAAAAGAAAAAACAAGTTCTGGAAAAGTTCTTGACTCCCCAAGCTAGAGCTGTCATTGCCCCTTGCAGAAGTGAAAACTGCAGTTCAGAGGGGAGGTGACGTCACGGACACAGACCTTTATCTCACAGTTGAGATGCCTCCATCATAATGGTGCTGGATTTCCAGATGTTACAAAGTGCACACTGAACAGAAGGTTCTGCACAGGGAAGGAGTCGGGTGAGTAGTTTGCCTTTAGTCTGGGAAGAAGAACCAGATAGGAAGGGAAGTCTCCATAAGTGCCCAAATCTGGGAAAGGGATTCAGAAGCTGGAAAAATTTAAACTGCTAATACAGTCTTGGGATTCTATGAGTGTCTTGCAGTTTAATTTCTTCCCAAAATCTTGATCTATTACCAATTGTTTGACTTAATCAAGGGATAGGTAAATGTTAGCGTTTAAATATGAATTAGTAATAATAATAATAATTTAATTTCTTCTCTTGGTGTGTATGCATGTGTATGCATCCGTGGGCAGGTATTCAGGCATTCAGGAGCAGACTCTGTGTGTGTGTGTGTGTGTGTGTGTGTGTGTGTGTGTGTGTGTGTGACAGAGAGAGAGATAAAGACAGAGAGAGAGAGAGAGAGAGACAGACAGACAGACAGACAGAGACAGATAGAGAGAGACAGAGAGAGCAAGCTTAGTTCTTCTTCAGAACCTTTTTACATTGACAGTTTTTCATATACTATTTTTTTAGACAAAGGCTCTAATTCTAGGCTGGCTAGTCAGTGAGCCCCATGGATCTTGCTGAGACCTCCAATCCAGTACTCGGATGACAGACATGTGCCACTACAGACAACCCTCACATATGCAAAGCAAGGACTTTGCCAACTGAGCCATTTCCCTAACCTAGTAATAACTTTTTAGGCTACATTATTGTACCAGGCATTATGTGTATAATATCTAAGAATCAATATACTGTCTAAGACTCCATCCCAGAAATCCAGTCAGCAGTCAGACTTACATTACAAAGTGAGACCCTTTGTGAAATCCTTCACCGAATAAATAGAAATATGAAATTAAGAATTAGCCTTATACAACCCTATATTGTGTCACTGATAATTGTGTCCTGTTGGGGTTTTGGTGAGGGGTGGGGGTATGGGGGTGTACGTACGGATGTATGTTAACCTGTGAGACTGGAAAGCTGTTCATCTGTGCTATGGTTTGCCCAAGTGGAATCATAATGTATAAATCTTACTTTTTCTTTGCATTTGTTTTGTGTGAAAATCTTGGTCTTTCAATTACATCGCTGCAGAGCACAGCACCGTGTGAAAATCAGCTGAGTATGGAAACTCTTAAAGGACACGTGGGCATGTCTAATGTTAAGAGGTGTAATTTACATGTATGTGAATTGTGAACAAGTGTGGGGTGGTTGACACGTGTTTTTGTGTGTGTTTTGTTGTGCACTTTCTCACATTCCAGAATGCTCCCTTCAGTGTGATCACAATGTCTGTGTGTGTGTGTGAGATGCTTGCTGTGTCTATATCCGTACAAAGGATTGATGTTTTCTTCAGTTTTTACTTTACATATCTGCTACTGAACTGTGACATAAGACAGTGGATCTCATCAGAAAATCGGACATTCATCGTTTGTTTGTTCCTTATTGAGAGTGCTCATTTTTCAGGGACTTGTGTTGAAATCATCCACATACTGACCTTCTGTTGTCTGTTTAGTAAGAGTTTTCCACTCAGAATACTTCCTGAGTGAGTGTCCATCTCCCCCAGCTCCTTCTCCGTATGAACAAGCCTGCATGCCTACACCTGTGTCTTTCTATGAAATTTGATGAGATCTGTGCGTAAAATTTCAAGTGTCACTTTGTGATTAGTGACTATATGATCAGTTTGTTTTCACTGTGTAAGAATAAGAGGAATGTGGTCACTGTTGTGGGGAAACAGTTTCATTTTTTTTTAGGTTTAAATTTCAGGTGAGATACTCAGGGTTTTCTTTCCTGCTGAAGAGCTTTTATTAAAGTCTCTTTATCCCCACTGTGACTTGTAATTAGCAGGACATTATGGAATTAAGACGTGAACAATCTTTTCATTTCTATTCACTGGTCACTGCTTCTCCCAGGGCACTTGGCATTTATCAGCATCATCATCATCATCATCTTCATCATTATTATTCCCTCATATTTTACAGCCTAAGTGCACTTTCCCCTCCCTCTCCTCCCAAACTCCCCACCCCATCTCCCCTCCCCTGCAGAACCATGGCTCCTCCATCTCCCCTCAGAAAAGATCAGGCCTCCCAGGGACATCAACCCAATATGGCATAATACACTACAATAAGACCAGATACATGCAATCACATCAAGGATGGGAGAGGCAAACCATCAGGAGAAAAGGGGTTCCAATAGTAGACATTAAAGTCAGCAACCACCCCTGATCCCACTGTTAGGAATCCCACAAGAACACCAAACTGCTCAACCATGACATGTTTTCAGAGGACCTACGTCAGACCCCTACCAGCCATACTCTTAATTCTGACTTGTCTAAGGAAGGTTTCTGAAAGACTTCAGCAATAACAGTAACAAGATATTTTTGTCAAAATATTTCTGAGGAATGCCCTTGCTACGTTGCCCACAATAGCCTTGCAAGCTTGAGCATGTGTAATTCTTTTATACCACCACCAACGACCACAACAAAAAGCTACAAAAGTTCAAGTCACCGTTTTGATCAGAGAATTTATTGTTTGCCACAATTTAGGTGGAAAAGTGCTAAATGACAGAATGGACCTCCAGGATTTGGCAGTAGGAACAGTGTTCTTGCTTCAGAGCACAGTTGGAATTGTGGTAAATTTATCTCTCCTTTCCTGCTACTTCATCCGTTACTATGTTGAACAGACATTAAAGACCACAGACTTGATTCTGACACACCTGCTCATGGCCAATTCCTTGATTATTCTTTCTAAAGGAATTCTAGAGACAGTAAGGGCTTTGGGGATGAAAGGGTTCTTCAGCGATTTTGGCTGCAAACTTCTCTTGTATATTCAAAGACTAGGCAGGAGCATGTCCATTGGCACCACCTGTCTCTTGAGTGTTTTCCAAGCCATCACCATCAGCCCGAGTGACTCCTGTTGGAACTGTCTTAAATTCAAGGCTCCAAAGCACATTGGCCTCTTCACTTCCCTCTGCTGGATGCTCTACATGTCAGTAAATATGATTTTCCCTGTGTATATGTCCTCCAAGGGGCACAGCAATAACCTCACATGTAAGAGTGATATGAAATACTGCTCCACTGCAGGTCATGATGGCCTCACAAGCTCATTATACATAGCGTTTTTTGTTCTCCCTGAAACTTTGCTTTCTGTCCTCATTATCTGGTCCAGCAGCTCCATGGTTGTCATTCTGTACAGGCACAAGCAACAGGTTCAACACATCCGGAGCACCAGTGTTTCCTCCAGAATGTCCCCTGAGTCCAGAGCCACCCAGAGCATCCTGGTCCTGGTGCTCACTTTTCTGGGTTTTTATGCCCTCTCCTCCATCTTACAAGGCTGTGTTGCTCTCATACATAATCCTGGCTGGTGGCTGATGAACATCACAGGCATCATTTCTATGTGTTTTCCTACTGTGAGCCCCTTTGTTGTGAGCCCTGATGCCACTGTGCCAAGACTGTGCTATTCCTGAGTAAGGAATCCAAAAATCCCACAACGGCTTCATAAGTATGAAGACTGTATGGTCTCTCACTCACAGCATCTAAAATTTTGCATTCTGTCTGTCTTTCGAAACATCAACATACATCGAACTCCGTCATCACTTGTCTTCCTGAGGGACTCTACACTAGGCATTTTGGATTTAACTCTTGTTGAAACTAGCACTTGAAGTAGCATAGTAGAAGTGAATGCACCAGGTCATTCTAGTGTGAGTAAATAGTGCTCTATTCACAGAAATGTTAAGAGCTGGTGCTTAACGCAAATTAAATGGGTTGAGCTTTAATTCCTTAGTGTCAGTTTCCAGAGAGGAGATGACCAAGCTTACATGTATCAGAAAACTTTTCCAGAAGCAAGCACAGTGAAGGATAGTGGTGGAGGTTGCTGGGAGATAACTTTTTAAAATTAATCCATCATGTATGTTTTTTACTTTTGTGGGTTTTCCTTCCTGCTGTCTTTGTTATAACTAAAAAAAAAATAAGTTTGCTGGAAGACTAGTTCAATGTCATTTCTGAAGTGTGAAACAAAATTCTTCTGCTTTTCCAGTGGATAGGGCTCACATTTCTCTCTGAGGAAATGGTTGAGATAAGTTGCTAGCGCTTATCTTTGTAAAATTGGTTTTCACTGGTGATCTTCAGATGAAGTGTACACTCAATTGCATGTACCCACCACCAACATTGGAAACATCAAGGAAACAATTAGTCACCATAAGGGTGTCTGTGTTAACCTGGTGTTTCCTGAGTTGTTTCTCTCACAAACATATTATGCTTACAGCCAATGTATGATGATGATGACTTCCAAAATGATCTCAAACTTTCATGGAATTTGAAAACAATTTCAGCTATTATCCCAAATGCCCATGTCTCTAAAAATTTTGAGTTAACCCTCTGCAGGTCAGGGTCAGTGTACGTCTTTAGGCTAGGCAGTCTTCTTTAAAAAAATAAAAATATTTATTATGTGTGTATACAGTGTTCTGTCTGTATGTTTGCTTGCAGGCCAGAAGAGGGAATCAGATCTCATTATAGATGGCTGTGAGCCACCATGTGGTCCTGGGAATTTCACTCGGTACCTCAGGTAGAGCAGTCTCCAGCTATCTCTCTGAGCTATCTCTCCAGCCCGGTTAATTGTTTATTTTTAATTTAATTGAATTGGGGGGGTGGTTGCAAGGACAGAGGACAGCTATGAAATGATAGGAAGATGAATGGGATTGGGACGCAGGATGTGAAATCCACAAAAAATCATTAAAAAGTCTAAAAGAAAGTCCTATACTCTATGTAAAATCACATAGGCTTGTCAAGATTCAACAACTGAAGGTATTTCTTTTTTATACTTTATTTTTTATTTGAATTAGAAACAAGACTGTTTTACATGTCAATCCCAGTTCCCACTCCCTCCCCTCCTTCCCTACCCCCCCCCCAACTAATACCCTAGCTATCACATATCCTTTCTGCTCCCCACGGAGGGAGAGGCCTTCCATAGGGGGTCATCAGAATCTATCATATCCTTTGGGATAGGGCCTTAGCCCACCCCTATGTGTCTTGGCTCAGGGACTATCCCTCTGTGTGGAATGGGCTCCCAAAGTCCACACCTATGCTAGGGATAAGTACTGAACTACTACAGGAGGTCCTGTAGATTTCCCAGGTCTTCTCACTGAAACCCACATTCCTGGGGTCTGGATCAGTCCCATGCTGGTGTCCCAGCTATCAGTCTGGGGGCCAAGAGCTCCCCGTTGTTCATGACAGCTGTTTCTGTGGGTTTCACCAACCTGGTCTGGACCCCTTTGCTTATCACTTGTTCCTCTCTGCAACTGGATTTCAGTTCAATTCAGTGATTAGTTGTGGGTGTCTGCTTCTACTTCCACCAGCTGCTGGATGAAGGCTATAGGATGGCATATAAGTCAGTCATCAATCTTGTTATCAGAGAAGGGCATTTAAGGTAGCCTCTCCTCTGCTGACTAGACTGTTAGCTGGTGTCATCTTTGTAGATCTGGCATTTCCCTAGTGCCTGATCTCTCTATAAACCCAAAATGTCTCCCTCTATTATGGTATCTCCTTTCTTGTTTTCTTCTATTCTTCCCCCGACTCAACCTTTCTGTTCCCTCATGTCCTCCTCACCCCTCTTCTCCCCTTCTCATTCTCCTAGCTCCCTCCCCCCTCCTCCCATGCTCCCAATTTGCTCAGGAGATCTTGTCCCTTTCCCCTTCTCCAGGGGACCATGTATGCCTCTCTTAGGGTCCTCCTTGTTTACTAGCTTCTCTGGCAGTGTGGCTGTAGGCTGGTAATCCTTTACTATATGTCTAAAATCCACATATGAGTGAGGACATAGCATGTTTGTCTTTTTGTGATTGGGTTACCTCACTCAGAATGGTTTCTTCTAGTTCCATCCAAATTTCAAGATTCCATTGTTTTTTTCTGCTGAGTAGTACTCCATTGTGTAAATGTACCACATTCTCTCTATCCATTCTACTGAAGATATTTGTTTTGCTATATCAACTTTACATCCTTTACATGTCAAGTTTCACAGAATTTAATGCCAATAACCAAACCATTAACCTGCCAGAACCCCAGTTCTCTAAATAATTGAAACATTCTGGATTGTGATCCAGATTAACTTGTTCTCTAAAGAGGATAGCCTAGGGCTGGGGAGATGGCTCAGAGGTTAAATGCACTGACTGCTCTTCCAGAGGTCCTGAGTTCAATTTCCATGGTGTCTCACAACCATCTATAATTATATAATAATCTATATAAGAGATGTATGCCTGCACCTCTTCTGTGGTGCAGGCATACATGGAGGCAGATACTATATATGTAATAAATAAATAAATCTCAAAAATAACAAATAACCGAAAAACAAAAACTAACATACAGAGAGAGACAGAGAGAGACAGAGAGAGAGAGCAACAAAAAGTCTTGGCATGAAAACTGTGGTTTATTCTTTATTCTGTATATATTTACTTGTAAGTCTGGTCTGGTTCGAGACCTCGAGCTTCTGCTAACCCTCGATACTGGGCCCTAACTGGGACTCCTCTTGGATATCGTGGTGTTGCCATGTGTCACAGAGATCTGAAGCTTTGGATCTGCAAGTCCGGCCCCTTCATGTACTCTAGTAGATCATAAATGAGGTAGATATTGGGGTGTGCCAACTCATAGCCCTGGTTCTGAGCCTAGGTAGGTGATAGCTGGGTGGGTCAGCTTGCCAGTTTTCCCTCATCAACACCATCCGAGCAAGCTCTCCAGCGTTACACTGGCTAGGTCACTCACTGCAGCAGGCCAGTTCTCCTGCTCTCACGCCCTCAGGGTCAGCTCACCTGCACCCATAGGGCCAGGGCCAGCTCTACTGTTTTGCTCAGGCAGGTTCAGGGATCACTCTCCTGAGTGCTGCAGTTAGTGAACTGCAGGGCCAGCTCTGCTGCTCTCGTGCCCCTAAGACGGGTTCTCCAGCATGCCACAGGTGTCAAGGGGCCAGGCAGGGAAGGCTTCTTTCTTTCACACATGCCACCATATAGCAGAAGAGGCAAGGGGGCGGGGTGGGGCGGGGGTGGGGCACAGCCCTCCTGCACTCACACCCTCAGGGCCAGCCTACAGGGCCAGCCTATTGTGTTGCCCAGAGAAGTTGCAGGGCCTGATCTCCATGGTGCTGCAGTTGGTGAGAGACAGAATCAGCTCTCTCACTCTCATGATCTCAGGGCTAGCTGTCCCATCCATCACTGGTGTCAAGGGATAGGGAATGGGGGAAGCCATCTCTCCCTTGCCCATTCCACCATATGGCAGAGGGGGAGGGCAGGTCTCACATATGTTCGAGAGACCAGGCCACCTGCGCCCCCCCCACCATCAACAAGGTCGGCTCTGTTGTGCTGCCCCAGCAGGGTGCAAGGCCCACTCTTGAGTGCAGCAGCCAGTGAGATGCAGGGTCGGTTCTCCCATTCTGTCTATTGCCTCTGGGACCAGCTTTCCTACCTGCAGTAGTTAGCGAGGCAAGGGGAGCATCTCTTCCTCTCCCAGGTCAACATGTGACAAACAGAATGTGGGGTTTCCATTCCCACTCATGCCTTCGGGGGCCATCTCACCCTCGCCCCCACCTACAGGGTTGAAAGACCCCCGAAGAGGCACTTTCGTAGAGGGAGACCCACACACCCAGGAATCAGCGAGGCCACGAACTGGATGCAAAAAACAAGAGGCTTTATTGGAGACGCGGGCACCCGGGGCGACTCAGCCTTTGTGTGGCTAAGCGCGCCGAGCCAAGGGAAAGGGGTCCTTATATAGGAAAAAGGCGCAAGCTAGGAGCAGGGATTCTATTGGATAATTCTAATGAGGCATTATACAGAGCTATTCCCATTGGTCAATGTATATGAGGCGCTATACAGGGTTATTCAAATGAGGCAAAGTACAGAGTTATTCAAATGAGGTGAAACACAGAGTCTTTCAAATGAGGCGAAATACAGAATCATTTCCATTGGATGGTTCAAATGAGACACAGAGCCATTCCAGATCAGCATATTCTCAAGGTCTGGTGTCTGGTACAGCAGACTCAATTCCCCCCCCTTCCTGATGGCTGACCTTGGGGGCGGAGACCTTGGGACGGAGTGTTTCTCTTCGGGCGGGGCGGGGGCTCAGGGGCAGGGCTCCAGGCCGGCTCACTCGGTGTTTGTTCTCGTGCCGACCCACCTGGTGCTCGCCCTCGTGCCGGCCCACCCGGTGCTCGTTCTCGGGCTGGCCCACCTGGTGCTCATTCTCGGGCCGGCCCACCCGGTGCTCGTTCTCGGGCCTGCCCACCTGGTGCTCGTTGCTCGGCCCCAGCCTACCTGGTGCTCGTTCTCGGGCCTGCCCATCTGGTGCTCGTTGCTCGGCCCCAGCCCCGAGGCTCGGTGCCAGGCGGGGCGGGCCGGGGGCGCGAGCCCTGCCAGGGTGAAGGCTTGGGAGGCCCCGGCAGCTTCGGGGCAGGGGGCTCAGGGGCATTTCGAGCGGGTCTTTCAGGGTCAGCTCTATTGTGCTGCCCAGGGGAGGTACAGCGCCCTCTGGCTCTCCCAAGTGCAGCAGCTGGACGGGGCAGGATCATTTCTAGAACAGAAACTGGTTTAGGTAGGTCCGAGTCTTCGCAGCCCTATCCTCATTGACTTCAGTGGTAACAGGAGCCAAGGACATCAACACAGACGGAGGCTGTGGCAGGGCTATGGACCCAGACAGCAGCCCAGACCCAGGTGGCACCATGCCCAAAGGTGGCAGGACAGGCAACTCAGATCTGTATAGTCCCAGCAGTGGAAGAGCCCTCAGACACTAACATGGCCTTAGGTGAAGGCCCAGACCCTGGTTGTCCCAGTGGCCCTTGATGGCAAAACGGGCCCTGTTTATCAACACAGGCCCTGACTATGGTTGGACCATGGGCCCTACTATACAGACAAAAGAGAGCAGGCAAACACGCACAGGACCAAGGTGTCCTCCAGATCCTCCCCAGCATCCAGAGCTATGAATATGATCCTTCTTGTCAGTGCATCTGTCTGCTTTGACACACTCTCCTGTATTGTTCAAGCTTTCATGTCTCTTGTTTATAATCCCAGCTGGTTTATGGTAAACATATCTACAGTAATATTCCTGAGATCGTGATTGCTATCAATCCGTAATTCTGGAAAATTGTTTCAAAATATTTAATTATTTTAAACAAATGTTCTACTTACATTGATGCTTTACCTGGCATTATTTTGTTCTTTTCATTCAGTTTATTTTTAAAAATGTGGAATTAGTTTCATTAATCTAGTTGTAATTTTGTGTTATCTATATCTATTGAAAAAATCCAAATGAATATAGCAAAGACTATTTGACCTTTTAAAAATTTTAATGATTAGGGGCCTGGGGATGGCTCAGGGGGTTAAGACCACTGGCTGCTCTTCCAGAAGATCCAGGTTCAGTTCTCAGCACTCACACAGCCTCTCACAACTGTCTGTAACTTCTGTTACAGGGGATCTGTACTCCTTAGGCACTGTACACACAAGCCAAGCAGTACACAGACATACTTGCAGTCAAAACACATATACATGAAATAAAAATAAACGGTTATTTTAAAATGTTAATGATTGAATAGAGATCACTTACTATGCTACTTGTCAGGTGTTACCTGTTGTGAATATGGCTCAAGGTGGGACCTTGGCGGATAGTGGGACAAACACACCAGGCAGACATTACTTGGAAAGCTTTATTGAAGGAAGGGAAGGGAGTGGGACAGGGAAGGGAAAGAAAGGAGAGAAAAAGAGAGAGACAGAGACAGAGACAGAGAAAGAGACAGTGACCCGCCTCCTCAGAGAACGGGGGGGGGGGGAAGAGAGGGAAAGTAGGCGGAGCATGTCTCTTAAAGGGACTTTTGCACCCTGCATACACAGCCAGGGTACTGCCTGCCATGAGTAGAGAGGTGATGCACTGTGCACTCCTCGGAGAGGATCACAGGTTTCCCAGATGAGCTTCTGCATGCAAACCTCAGCCTTGGTTTGTTTCCCTGAGAAGATGAGCCATGAGCTGTGACACTCCCAACCAACCCATGCTACCCCACCTTATTTCTTTCAAGTGTTCTACACACCTTTCCCACAATCATACCTGCATATTCCATAAGGGTCCGGGAGCAGGACAGTTCAATGGTCCATGCCTATCACAGGAGGCCTATTGTGTGATCATTTTCCTGGGGAGACACTACATATATCCCTTATCACCCAAGACAGGGAAACCATGACAAACTAAAGTAATTATTCTACCAATGGCCAACTTGGTGAATCAGTGAGATTTTATTGGAGTTAGCTACAGAGTCCAGGGTTACTTTCAAGAGAAGGAATGAATCAAATGAAGCTCTGTCACCAAAAATCCCACCTCGATAGGGGTGGCATCTCAACAAAGCTACAGTCTTGGAGCTTCTGCACAGCTTGTAGGCACCTCCCCGGGTTACAATGTCTGGCATGGGTTGGTCTGGTCAGAGTCAATTCCCTCAGCAGATTTATAAGGCTTCTCTAACCCTGAGGCGGAACAGCAGTAAACCTTGTCAAGACTGTTTACTTCTAGAGTATCAAGAGTTTCCCAGGTACTACACTGAGCCAATGTTTCAACTCAGAGGAAATTGCTACACAAGGTCTCTCAAATGCATGGTGGCTTACTGTTCCTAAATTCCATTACACGGTATCCTCTGACACGTCCATAGTGTCTGTAACTGTGCAGGACAGGAGCCATGCCACAGGAACAGCCCGTGGTCTAGTGTCTATGGAATTATCACCATGTACCCATTAGCAAATCCTCATAACCAACACTGCTCCTCCTGCATCTCCTGCCGTCTGCTGCTTGCTGAGACACATTGCAGACTGATCTACAACTGACTGGAGAACTGTCCCAGGTACTGATTTATCTGCATACACTCTTCCCTATATTTTTATAATCATTATCAATTTTACATGAATATGAAAACAGATGTGGTAACTTATTATAAGTTCTCTGGTAGTGAATAACATCACCTCCCCTCTCAAAACAAAACAAAAATAAAAACAAACAGGAAAAAAAAAGTAGTTTAGACAAAAAAAAAAAAGCCAAACCAAGCGAGAAAGCACACAGACACATGGAGTCTTTTTTCTTTTTTCTTTTTTTTTTTTTTTTTTTTGGTCAGTCACTCCTTGCCATGGGTCCTTCATTGGAGCACAGTGTGGTTGACATAGGCAGTAACACTCCATCAGAGAAGACTGGTTTTCCCCTTCTCAGCAGGTATCAGTTGCAAGTGACTCTTTAGCTAGGGGCTGTGACTTGGTGTCACTCTCCTTCCTCCATTCTGGGCCTCTGTGTGGTTTGAACCTGTGCAGGTCTTTTGGGTGCCGTCACAGTCTCTGTGAGTTCAAGTGTGCATCAGCCCTGTTGTCTCTGGGAGTTCATGTGTGCATCAGTCTTATTGTCTCTGGGAGTTCATGTATGCATCAGTCCTGTTGTCTCTGGGAGTTCATGTGTGCATCAGTCTTGTCTCTGGGAGTTCATGTGTGCATCAGTCTTGTTGTCTCTAGGAGTTCATGTGTGTATCAGTCCTGTTGTATCAGGAGGACACTGTTTCCTCAGAGTTAACCACTGCCTGTATTTATTACAGTCTTTCTGCCTTTCCTAGTGTTTTTTCCACATAGATCCCTGAGCCTTTATCAGAGGAGTTTGATAGACATCCCATTTAGAGCCAGAGAGATGGCTCAGCAGTTAAGAGCACTGACTGCTCTTCCAGAGGCCCTCCATTCAATTCCCAGCACTCACATGGCAGCTCCCAACAGTCTGTAATTCCAAGATCTGACATCTTCACACAGACATACAAGCAAAACACCAATGCACATAAAAGTAAATAGATACGTTATTTTTTAAAAAAAGACATCCCATCCCCATGCGAAGAACTGAGTGCTTCAAAACCTCTCACTTTCTGCACATTGTCCAGTTATGTGTCTCTGTGTTAAATGCCATCTACTGCAAAAAGAAATGTCACTGCTTAAGGTTGAGTAGTACACTAATCTGAGTCCCAGCCAGGGACTGACTGGCAGAGGCATTCTGAGGACAGCTGTAGAAAATGACATCCTCCACTAGGAGTAAAGTTCAGGATAACCAACCTGCAATCCACAGCCCCAGAGAGGCTAGATAGCAATGAAGGCGCAAGGGGGGATGCATGGATTGCCCTGGGAAGGGGAAATAGAAAAGATCTCCTTGGTAAACTGGAGGCAAGGTGCGGAGAATGGGGGAGGGGAATTTGAGAGAGCAGGTTGGGCAGGCTGGGTACAGGAGGTGGATTAGGGTGGAGCTGAGCAGGAGAGTAACAAAAGAGACACCTTGATGGGGGGGGGGCATTTGGGGGTTAGGGAGAAACCTGGTGCCAGGGAAACTCCCAGAACTCCACAAAGACGACCCCATCTCAGGGTGCCCGAACTGGCCATCTACTCTAATTAGACCAGTGACTACCCTAATTGTTGTCAGAGAGCCTTTACCCAGTAACTGATGGAAGCAGAGGCAGAGTCAAGCACTGGGTGGAGCTCTGGAAATTCTCCTGAAGAAAGCGGGAAGAGACTGTATGAGCCAGGGAGGTCAAGGTCATGATGAAGGAACCCAAAGAGACAGCTGGCCTGAGACTCTGAACCAACAGTTAGGGAGCGACCTAGGCCCTACTCATGTGTGTTACAGTTGTGCAGCTTGGTCTGTTTGTAAGGTTCCTAGCAGTGAGATCAGGACCTGTCCCAGGCACTTAGGTGACTTTGGGGAACCTGTTCCCCATGCTGGATTAACTCGCCCCGCCTTGATGCAGGGGGATGGGCTCGGTCCTACCTCAACTTTTTGTGCCTTGCTTTGTTCAAGCCCATGGGAGGCCTGCCCCTCTCTGAATGGCAATGGAGGAGGAGTGGATGGGGAAGGAGGTAGATGGGGGGGTGGGGAGCAACAGGAGAACAGAGAATGGAAACTGGTTGGTATGTAAAATAAATGTTAATTAAATAAAATTTAAAAATTAAAAAGTATCTAGGAATAAACCTAAAAAATGAAAGGGAGGGAAGGAGGGAGGGAGGGAGGAGGGAGGGAGGGAGGGAGGGAGGGAGGGAGAGAAAACAACATCCTCACACTGGGGTGACATGGAAGAAAACAAGGAAGTTACCCCTGGAGAGCCCAAGCTGAACAAGCAGGATATTCTCTTCCTACCCGACCCCACTTACAGGTTCTCAGGTGGGCCAGATTGCTTTTTGAATAAGCAGCCAAGGATAAGCTTTAAGTTCTGATCCCATGTCTGTCTGTCTCTCCTGCTCTGGGATTGCAGGTGCCCACAACCACACTCAATTTTATATGGTGCTGAGGTTTCATAGATAGTTTTTTATGAACTTGAAAAAAATCTAGATAAATCTGGGAAGTGGGAGTGTCAGCTGATAAATTCCCTCCATCAGAATGGTCTGTGGAAATCTGTTGGGCATTTTCTAGATCAGTGATTGATTTAGGAGGGCCCAGCCCACTGTGAATAGAGCCACCAGTGAGCAGGTGGGCACAAGCTGTGTAAGAAAGGAATCAATCCAGCAGAAGTAAGCCAATAAGCACTACTCCTCCATGCATCCCATTTCAAGCTCCTGCCTTGGTTTCACTCAGTGACAGACTGTAACCTGTAAGCCAAATAATAAAACCTTTCCTTCCCATGTTAGTTTTGGTTGGAGTGGTCTATCAGTAACAGAAAGCTCACTAGTTAGGGCCTCGTGTGTGTTATGCAAACACACTAGTAACTGAGTTACATTCCTCGTCTATGGTCTTTACCTTTTAATGTTCTTTTGTAATTGTTTTTTTGTTTGTTTTTTCTGACAGGTGAAGATAATTAAAGGGTAAAGGGGTGTTACCAATCCTCATTGTCCTCTCACTAAGCAAGTCACAGAGTACTATTATTCATGGGTATTACTGTTATTCATGGATACTATTATTATTCATACGTATTTTGATTCATAGATACAATGGGCTTCTTCCATCCAACTAATGAAGGTTTGTGTTCTTTCTCTATCATTCATTTGGTGTGTGTGTGTGTGTGTGTGTGTGTAGGGTGTAGCTAATGCTCTCTTTCCTGGGAGAAACTCATAGATTGACTTATGATTCTCAAACTCAATTGAATTTCATCCACTGCTCCTTTACTGTGACAAAGATGAAAGGAAGAACAAAAGAAAAAAAGGAAACGAGGGAGGGAGGGAGGGAGGAAGGTGAAAGCCAGACTTTAACCTTTCTTTTCTTTCTTTTTATTTTTCTCATATGGAGCTTTGAACCCAGGCACATGAACATTCTAGGAGTACACAGAGACTGGAAGTTCTGAACAAAAGAGTGCTCCTCACTCCCTCCCCTACCCTTCCCTTCCCAAGCTTATTTATTCTGTAGAAGGATGCTAGGATGATGCTTGACATTTCCCTGAAAGTCTGAACCCAGAGTGTTTTATACAAATGCTATGAAGAAAGATGCAAAATTGGACTATCATCTGTACTGTCAAGGTGTCCTGTTCTGCTACTTGTATCTCTGATTTTCTGAACTGGTGGTTAAGAGAACAAATTCTTCTCTAGAGAGTAAAAATGCAGACGCTCCATCCCACGTGGTAAAAATAGTCAGAGAACCATGCATTGAAGGGCTGAGAATGTGGTTCAGTTGGTAGAGTGCTAGCCTTGTGTATATGAGTCCTGGGTTCCATCCCCAGTGCCACATCAATTGGGTATGGTGTTGCATGCTTGTAATCTCAACGCTCTAGACGTAGGGGAATCAGGAGTTCAAGTCCAGCCTTGACTACAAAGTGAGTAGTTTCATACAATGAAACCTGTCTCAGAGAGAAACAAGTATACAAACAAGCAAAAGAAACAGGTCACAGTTCATCCAGTAGCTGATGGAAACAGAAGCAGACACCTACAGCTAAACACTGAGCAGAACTCTGGAATCCAGGTGCAGAGGAGGACTGATGAGCAAAGTGGTCAAGACCAGGCTGGCAAAAACTACAGAAACAGCTGACCTGAACAAGGGCTTGCTCGTGGACCCCAGACTGATAGCTGGAAAACCAGCATAGGACTGTTCCAGACCCCCTGAAGGAGGAAGTCAGTTTAGAGGTCTGGACAATCTATAGGGCCACTGGTAGTGGATCAGTATTTACCCCTAGTACACGAATGGACTTTGGGAGCCCACTCTGCGTAGAGGGATACTCTCTCAGCCTAGATACACTGGGGAGGGTCTAGGCCCTGCTCCAAATGATATGACAGACTTTTGAAGATCCCCCATGGAAGGCCCCGCCCTTCCTGGGGAGCAGAAAGGGGTTGGAATAGGGGGTCGGTAGGGGTCAGGGGAGGAGGGGAGGGGGAGGGAACTGAGATTGACATGTAAAAGAAGATTGTTTATAATTTAAATAAAAAAAGAAAGAAAGAAACAGGTCACAGTATCCACCTTCAGTTCAGCCGTGAGCATTTAGAATCCTAGGAATGGACTGGCAGTTCTCTGGTATTTGAGGAGCCCTCCTGACTGCACTGGACTATGAAACAACGAGATGAGCTGCATTCCAGAGGAGAGGCCCAGGTTTGCATCACAGGGACAAAACAGTACAGAGAGTTCTTCTGGTAGGAGGGACAGAATAAAAGAGGGAGGCCTTAGTCTACATCTTACCATCTGCAAGTCCCACTACACACCTGAAGGCAACTCAGTCTCCTCTCCTCCACACCTCCAGTCTTGCCCTCCATCCTGTCATCACATCAAATACACACACCTGAAACTCTATTTCATCCCAAGCTACTCTGCACTGTCCGGAGAATGATATGCGGTAGCTGTGCTTTGGCTATGAATGTGTGAGTGCTCTGTGTGTAGCTGGCAATGTAAAAGAATACACAGCGGGGCTGGAGTGACCGCTCAGCAGTTAAGAGCACCGATGCTCTTACAGAGGACACCAGAGTTCAGTTTCCAGGACGTCAAGCCCCTCACAGCCATCTGTAACTACAGCTCCAGGGCAGGTGATGCCTTCTCATGGTCTCCATGGGCACCTGCACGCATGTATCATATACATACACAGGAATAAAGATAAAAAATAAATCTTTGCATATATATATATTAAAATATTCTTTTTTTTCTTTCTCCACTACCCTTTTCTTTTTTGTACTGAAACTAGGGCATTGTGTATCCTAAGCAAGCATTCTACCACTGAGCTACAGCCCCAGCCCTCAAGTGGGACTTTTCTTAAGGACAGAAGAACCAAGAACACATAGCTGGGTGTGGTGGTACATGTACTTGGGAGGCATATTTCTGTGAGTTCGTCCAACCCTATCTACACAGTGAGTTCCAGGCCAACAAGAGGTACACTATGAAATTCTGTCTCAAAAGCAAAACAAAACATAAACGTGTTAAGCTAGAACTGGGAGGCTGACTAATAATTCTACTGACCACTTGAAAGTACTAATCATATGCTTTCTACCTAATACGCAGAGCCTGCAATTATATAACATACATTTCCATTACTCATTGTATATATTTTGTTGGGTCCAGATGGTCTTCAATTCCTTTCTCAAGCATGAACCCTGACAGAGATGTGGTCTCCTGACTGAAAAACTGTAGGCATGAGATAAAGCCTAGGAGGAATGTGCACTGGGGCAAAAGAAGTCAAGGGCAGGGAAATGGGAAAGAAAGAATTCAGATGATTCAGCCAAAGAGACTGTTTCTCAAACTCGGCTTGCAATCTCCAGGTGCTAGTTAAACAACATATAAACAGCAATGGGGAAAAAAAATAAGAATTGCTCATTCTGGAAGTGAACCCAGGCTCTTGTGTCTCTGTCTCCCATCACCTTCTTTCCAGGACCCTGAAATGCCCAGGTGTGTTGACCATTGTCAGGAGCCAGCTCCGGTCAAATATAAAAAGTCCTTCTTTACAGAGGCTTGGACAGGAGACACCTGCCCTGGCCGGAGAGCAATTGACATTTATTCCTCCCCCCACTTCCTCTTTCTCTGCTTCCTCCTTTCTCTTTAAAAATCCCATTATTATCAATAAAATTTAGACCTTGACAAGACCACTGCTTGGTCTCGCTTCTTCTTTCTCGACCATTATTTTCAGGCTTGGTCCACCTCGAACCCACGAATTACCGGAGCCCCCCTGGCCGGGGCAGACCATGGCATAACTGTTTAACATATAGTTTCTAAATGTAATAATATCCTAAAATATAATCGTTAATCATATATAATTATGTATTTGTGACACATATGTCCCCAAATTCAGATCTATCTTTATATCAATGTCACTAGAAATTAAGGATTTTCAGCAGAAGAGATAAGGAGTACAAACAGAAAATCAAAATACTGCTAAGTGAAAACCTCAGTTTTTAATTCGGATTCTCACGATTTACATAAATTGATTAAGCATGCCAGTAAGAACTCATCGACATCTAAAAACGCCTATTCACACTAACCCCTGACAAGCCCAGTACCGGTTATCCTCTGGTAGTAACAAACACAACTTACGCGCCCCCACCCCATCTTGTGACTATAAAGGCATCCAGGATTTCCTAAAATGTCTAACCCAAGACAGTTCAAGAGGAGAGACTGGAAAAGCATCGCTAGATACGAAGGGAGACGACACAGGAAAGGGGAGAGGTTTCTACACAGATCATTCAACTCGGGAGGGACGCCTCGTCCACACAGCAGCGTTAGGGGCCACCTCTCCATACCTCCCCCGGGCTTCCCAGTTCTCGTGCCTCCACTCAGGGCCAGACAGAGACACACTTGGATCCCAAGGCACATCACGGATTACCAATGCCCACTCTCTCCGGAAGGGCGTTTTCTGTTTTAATTGTCTCTCTATTCTGAGAAGAGGGAGGGGGGAGGCAGGGAAGGGAAAAGCAAATTTAAAAAAAAATTACAAAAATAACCATGGGTCGCTAAGAGAAGATAATCTTCACAAGGCTGCAGCCAACCCTGCACCTTGCTCCCTCTCAAACGTGCATTTTTCAGTCTTAAGGGGACGTGACTGTGAGAATTCATAGGAGCCGGTAAGGGGGCGGGGGTGGGGGGGGTCCCAGCGCTGGGCGTACACCCGCAAATACCTTCCGGCTCGCTGACTTCTAACCAAAGAACTACATGTTCCTCAGCCGGATAGCAAGGGCTCGCCCAGTCCGCCCCGACCAGCCTGTCCTCCACTACGTCACTCACCGCTCTCCACACCCCACCTTACGCTCTCTCCGCACCGCCCCGCAGAGCCGCACCCCCGCCCCCCGCACCTCCCACCCTCGCTCCTCATTGGCTCAGAGCCCCGCTCGTTTCCGCGGTTGCCAGCGGTAACGCGAGGCGGGCACAATTTCGGTCGCTAAGACGCCCCACTTCCGCTTCCGATCGCCCGGCGGAAAGCCCAGCCCGCTTCGCCCCGACCAATGGAGCGTGGGAGGTAGGCGGGACTTGGTTGGTGTGGACCAAACAGACGCGACCCGGGGCGGCCAATGGGGGTGGGACGGCCCCTGTAGCGTGGCCCGGGAGCCCCCACGCCCTCTCGCGTCCTTCTCTCTCCCCACCCGCTCCCCCGCCCAACACGGCGCCGCCCCGCCCGATCCTGGATTCCGCCCGGCGCTGGCCGCAGCTTGACGGAGACGCCGGGGAGCCAAGATGGCAGCTGCCGACGGCGACGACTCGCTCTACCCCATCGCGGTGCTCATAGACGAGCTCCGCAATGAGGACGTCCAGGTGCGCCCGGGGCGCCCTGCCCTTAGAGCTGGGTCGTGGGGGGGAGACCGGGGACCTGCGGGGCGGCGGCGGAATGCGGGACGGACGGGGAGACAGAGAGATGGCTCCGGCTGCTCCGGGAGTGGCGGAAGGCAGCGGCGGCCAATCAGCAGCCGCGTCTCATCGTGCCGAGGGGCGAGACTCCATGAGACGGCGCTCCTGATTGGCCGTGGGCCCCAGCGGAGGGCAAGCCTCGAGGGTCCCTCCTGGGCGCGCGCGGCCGCCCGGGGAAATCTGTGCCCGGCGGCCCGAGATGGGCTGGGGCAGGGAGCCTGGGGCCGGCGGCCCGTCGGGTGATTGGCGGCGGCGGACTCGGAATGACCCCCCCCCCACCCGGGGGGGCGCGTGAGCCGCCGAGGAGGGGAAGCCCTCCTGGGTGCTGGGGACCTCGATTTCCCCATTGCTCCTCGGTGTTTTCCATCCTGGGCCCCAGGGGTGCTGATAACCAGGGCAGCAGCCCACTCCTCTCGGGCCTCCGCCTCGTATTGATGCAGGAGGAGGGGAGAGGAGGACGTGGAAAGGCATCCTCCTCTCCCGAAATTCGACTAGCCTAATTCAGGGACGGGTCACGTGTGCACACGCCACCCCACCCCACACCCCCTTCCCCAGGCTCGCCCCAGGCCGGACTTTTTGCCAAGGGAGGTGATAGTTCAGGTTGGCGGGAGAAGAGTGACCCAGGCCCAGGGGCTTTTAGTGGGTCTGCTGTGGTTCTGAAAAAAAAAAAGAGAGAGAGAGAGAGAGAGGTCAGACCTCAAGGCCTGAGGATGACCTTGTGTTCACGTTGTTCCATCGCCCCTGGCTTCCGTTTTCTACCAAATACCGGCTAATAATAGTCCTGGCTTACCCCGGTGGCTGAGGAGAGGTAGTAAAATAAAACTGGCCGCTTGTAAAGGCCCCGTAAATGTTAGCTGTTATATTTGAGGGGAGTGGCTTGTTGTGGTACCGTGCTCTGCGGCGGTGCCCCTGTTTCTCCTGGTGGTGCACTGGGTAACCTGAGGCTGCGCCCAGCCTCTAAGTCTCGTGGATATGATTCAGGTTCTGCTGCCAGACAGGCTGGAGCTGTATTTCCGGGCCTTGCACGTTTTGCTGATTGACCCAGGCAACCCAGTGTGAATCTCTTCGGTTAAATGGGAATAGCAACCTGGTTTTAGTGTCGAGTAAACACATGCGGTGTTACCAGGAATGTCATTGTTGGGGGCAGGCGTCGTGGTGCATGCCTGCAATCTCAGCACTCAGGAAGCAGGGGTGGTAGGTTCAAGGCTAGCCTAGTCCACATAGTGACACACTCTGTTGTATCAACAAAGAAACAGGCTGGTTGCTGCCCAGGAGCCAGGTGTGAAACAGGTAAAGAGAACTAAATAAATATACTACCACCTGTGAAAAGGGACGAGACCTGTCGGTGTTGCGATAATGAATCAGCAGTTGTTTGTTGGGCCTGTGTTCTGAGCTGTGCTCTGGGTGTTTGGGTACATCTGGGAGGAAAAGGACAAAAACTGGCCTTGGAAGAATCTACCTTGTAGTGAGGAGTGGCAGATTGTGTTGACTGTGAAAGGTTGTAAAGAGAAAAATAAGGAATATAGGGTGTATTGTTAGAGTAAGTGTGGAGAAGTCTTGTTGAAAAGTTGAGCCGGTACCTGCTTGTGGTCAAGGAAGGAATTGTGGGGTTCTGGGCAGAGTGCATAACATCTAAATGTTGGTCGAGGAATTGGACCAGTTCAGAGACTCCTTCCAGGATGCAATGCTTGAGAAGTTGGGGGTGAGGCTTACAGAAAGAGGGACTATACCTGTGCAATGACTGTAGTCCTCAGCTTGAAGCTATTTTTGCCACCAGGGATGTTTAGCAATGTCTAGGGATGTTTTGGTTGTCATAACTGGGAGATTGTTGCTGCTTTTAATGGGTATGCGTCAGGAATGCTGTTATACATTGTTGTTGTGTATAGGCCATCCCTCATGGAAGAAAAAAAGTCCCATTTAAAGACATTGGTACTAAGGTTGAGGGAAGCTCTTGGATGAAATATGCACCCAGGGATAGTAAGGAAGTTGGTTAGTTTAGGTCATTGTGCCAGTTTTGTAAGGCTTCTGTAACACTTTACCATAAATTTAATAGTATAGAGCAGCATAAAGTTTTATTTATGGTTCTGGAGATGAGAAGTCTGTCATAAGTCTCACTGGGTGAACATGACCTAAGATCTGGCAGCTGATTGATAACAGCCTAGCTTTGAATTCAAGCCACATGGCCTCACAGCTTTCTGCCTCTTCTTCAGCATTCACAGTGCCATCTTTCTGGGGGGGAAAAAAAAGGACATTGTTAACAAAATCAAAATTTTTGAGTGAAAGAACAGCTGCCCACAGGTGGCAGGGAAGCGCCATATTTAGGATCCCAATTCTTATGCATATTTGGTTTTTTGAGGCAGGGTTTCTCTGTAGCTCTGGAGCCTGTCCTGGAACTCGCTCTGCAGACCAGCCTGGACTGGAACTCACAAAGATCTGCCTGCCTTTGCCTCCCAAGTGTTGGGATTAAAGGCATGCGCCACCACTGCCTGGCTAATGCTTAGTTTCTGGTTGGGGGTTCATTGCTTTCCATAAAGTGTCTGCATCAGCATCCTTGCTTTTTAAAATGGCATTTCTGGAACAAAACCTCAAAGCAGAGTGTCGAGTGTGTTACTACACAGGGAGCAATCTGTAGATGTTATGTGCTGTTATTAGTGGCATTAAAATTATGACTGTGATTGCATCTGCTCCGTGATACCATCCATTGTTCTCAGGGCTGCTGTTCCCCAGTTGTGGCCCATGCATTTCCCATCGTCCACCTGGGAGATGAGCACAAACATCTGCATGCCTTAAACACAAAGGGGGGAAAGGAAGCAGGCTGCTAGGACAGCCATCCCTGTAGAATTTCATTGTAAAAATTGAGGCAAGAACATTGGAAAGCTAGTGCACAGGTCAGCAAAATACAGGCTTGGACCATATCCAGCCACTGCCAGCTTTTGCAAGTGAGGTTTTGCTGGAATACAAGCCAGGCCAGTTTATTTACATAATGTCTCCTTCCCATGGCTGTTGCTGTGCTTCGAGTTCAAGTTCAGTGGTTCAGCAACAGTGAGTGGCCTGTGAAGCTGGGAACATTTACTGGCAATTTAAATAACAATTTTGCTGGGTACTCAGCAGTGCACTGAGCACCTACAACCACAAAACTCAACAAAACCCATGTGGAGCTTATTGGGGAGGAGATCAAGGGGACTAGGTGCGGAAATGAAAAGGGGGGAACAGGTGGGAAGCACTTGCTTAAAAGGGAACGCTTGCACCTGTGTACAGAGTCCTAACACAGCCATGCAATGGAGGGCCCTTTGAGCTTTCTAAATGTCTGCCTGAACGCAGGTATGCTACCCTCCCTGGTGTCAGGGGGCGGGGTCAGCATAATGCCAGGATATCAGCAGCACCTGCAAACTTACTGCCAACATCTAGGGATTGTTAGTGTTTGCAATATTTGGTTTTTTAACCTTTCCATAGACCCCTGCATATCTTATAGGCCTTAAATAAGTTTTTCCGAACTTAAAGTCCTTCATTTATTCTGATTTTTTTTACTACCAAAATGAGATTGGGAGCCTCCTTTGTTGTTTCATTGCTCCAATAGCCAAGGTAATGTTGTTCTTTTTGTTTTTGTTTTTGAGGTAAGGTATTGTTTCGTAGTGCAGGCTGACCTGGAACACATGTTGTTTCTGCAGTAGCCTCTCAAGTGCTGGGGTCACAGGCTTGTCCTGCTGTGGTCAGGTACAATTTTCATCATAGCATTCTGTCAGATTCTTAGCATAGTCTGTGAGCTCAGAGATTGCCTCCTAAATCCCCTGATGCAAGAACCATACTTGTCCGGGATCACAGTCACTTGTAGACCTCTTTCCAGGTGTCTGGGGCCTGGAAAGGGAGCAGATAGAGAGAACCCACTCCCTCACCTTCCTCCGTCTGTCCTCTTTTCCTTCCAGGAAGAGTTCCCCTGTGTGAGAATGGTTTGTAATCCCTCAAGCATCGCCTTTTTCACAACATTATCTTGTTACATTTCTGGGACAGCTCTGGACCTGGGTAGAAAGAAAGCACCCTGTGGTGAGGTGGAAACAGACAGGAAAGTTGACATAGTCAGCTCTCAGGACTGGTCTAGGCAAGAGTCTCCTCTTCTGAGCCTCAGTTCCTGTCGGGTGGAGAGGCATGGTCACATGTGTTCTTCCCTAGGATGAAAACCATCAAGTGAGAACCTAGCATGTAAATACTTCAAGGCAGACCAGTTGTATGTGTTAGCCAGTCATTTGCCAAGGCTGATGTAGTAAATCACCACAAACATCAAATATATCCTCTGGAAGTCCTAAAGGCCAAAAATCTGAAAGCAGGTTGTCAGCGGTTCCTCTGAGGTTCCAAGGGAGGTCTGCCTCTTATCTGTCCCAACTTCAGGGAGCCATTGGCTATTCTTGGTGTTCTTGGCCTTGTGGCTATGCCACCCCGCCATCTTCCTCCGTTTTTACATGGCCCTCCTTCTGCAAATGCATCTTCTCTGTTTCGTTGCTTATGGGGATACTCACGGTCTAGGACCAACTCTGAATTGAGGATGGTTTCATCTTAAGATGAAGCACACTACTAGCAAAAATGTACTTTCATATTCACAAGTACAAGGGGTTAGGACTGGTTTGTGTCTCCAGCCCACATGCTGTGTGTTAGAAGAGCAAAACTGCTTGCTTTTCCTGAGCTCTCACACCACAATCTCGAGAGTTCCGTGATCCTCAGTGGCCCTTGGTTCACCCACTGACAAACAAGCACTCACTTTGCAGTGGCCCCCACCAGCCTAGTGCAGTTGGGATGCTGTCTACTAGGAAAGTGTCAGATCCTACAGTTGAGGTCTCATCCCAAGATTCTCCTGACCTTGAGATGCCAGTTGTAAGCCCAGGTCTTTAACCTGTGCTTCTTCATCAGCTGGCTATAAATCAGGGTTCCCAGCATACCCCATTTTTGTGATTGGCTGACTGAGGAAAACCTAGAGAGGTTTCAACATTCTTCTTGGCCTCTGCAGCATTACTTCTTCTGGGGTGTGGGACCCATTCTGAAATGGTATTTATAGTTGATCAGGATAAATCCTTTATGGCTACTGTAGTGACTGTGACTGGCTTTGTGCAAGAGACATTCTGGCTATTTCAACCTATGTGAGGGAGAAGCTACAATCCAGAAATAAGCAAAAAAAACACATACCTACATGGAGATAGCATATAGACCCCATATTGTGAGTCAGCCCCACTGAACTAGAGGAATTAACACTGTTAATGCTGGTCTTGCTTTTTGTTTTGTGTTTTTTAGCATACATTAACGTATATAATATGGTTTCATTATGGCATTCTCCTGCGTCTTATATGATGTATTTTGATCATAATCCTTTCTGGACCCTGCCGTTCTCAGTTGTCCACTTCTTCCCACAGTCTCCTCACTTACAGTCATCTTACTTAGGGTGGTTTATAGGAGTATCAGTGAGGCTTTTTGTTTTGTTGTTGTTTTGGGTTTTTGTTTGTTTTTGGGTTTTTTGTTTTGATGTGGGCTTGCTATGTAGTTCAAGATGGTCTCAAATTCAAGATCTTCCCGCCTCAGCCTTCTGAGTGTTGAGGTCACAGGGGTGTACCAGTGCGCCCATCTACTTCTAAATTGTTAGTTCTTGTTGCCACTGTTAGCCATGTTTGTTGAGATGGTTTCTCTTGCAGCTGAGGCTGGCCTTGAACTTGGTATATAGTCAAGAATGACCTTGAACTTCTGATTCTCCTGCTTTTTCCTGTTACCACCTCCCAAGTGTTCTCTGTAGTAATGGGAGGGGGACTGGAGGGGGTTGGTTTTAGACTAAACTTGGAAAGATCCAGGGGATTCTAGCTTCTGTTGCTTCCATTGCTGTTGTTAAATTTTTTTCAACACAGGATTTCTTGGTTGTATTTTACTGTTACCTCCTGTTGATCATTGAACATCTTCATGAATAGCTGGGGGGGGGGGCGGCTAACGGTTTCAGAGCTGTGGAACTCCCATGGGTTCAAAATTCACAACATTCTCCCTTCTTTTTCTGGTCCTTTTGTTAGCTTCGTCTCAATAGTATCAAGAAGCTCTCCACCATCGCCTTGGCCCTTGGGGTTGAACGAACCAGAAGTGAGCTCTTGCCCTTCCTCACAGGTAAGGATTTCTGCAGCCCAGGTGCAGCGAGGACAGTTGGGTGGTCCTTGCTAATGAGTAGAAGTCTCACTTTAGATTAATAAATTATAAGTCTTCCCTATGCCGCTGTAACAGTCCTCTGAGAGAATGGTCTGGAATGATGGAGCACTAGAACCTAGTTTAAACACAGCTTCAACTATAGCATTGACTTTAGACAAGTTTCTTCAACTTTGTTTTCATCTCTAAAATGAAGATATCTTCTCCACACTGTATTGCTGATGGGGGCATTAAAGAGCAATGAACATTAACCTTTATTACACAGGTGTGGCATGCCAGTTGGCCACAGGAGTCTCTCTAAGATACTGAGTTAGCGCTTAGCTCACACAGTGTTTATAAAAGTGTCTGCGCTTATATGTGCATCTCCATTGCCGTTCATCTCAGTCTCACAGCAACACCTTATAGCAAGGAGTGCTCCTGTTGCTGATTTGTACATAGGAACCTGACGCACAGAAAGATGAAGTAACTCTCTTCCCTGGCATTTTTCTGTCTGGAGGTGATCAAAGGGATTTTGTATTTAGGCTCCATAGCAGGCAGTATTAGCTAATCGTAAAGAGTTGTGATCTGGTTTTACATCTGCCTGTGTCAGAGGGTTCGTGGCTAAGACAGGCATGATAGTGTAACCCAAATGAAAACTAAGGCTCCTGTGATGAGCCGGTGACAGGGCCAGGTGTGTGGAAAGTGGGGCTCTCTTAGCTTTTACTAAATCCACAGTCTGCAGGTGCCATCTGGCACTCAGTACAGTGGCTGGCACAGTGTGGGTCACCTTACTAAATCTCTGCTGTCATTATTCTCATTTCACCGCTACTATATGCACTGTAGTCAGAATTGGAACCAAAGGTTTTCAGGACTCTGTTACTGACAGTGATTTGTATCACATCATCTCCTGTGGATGACCTGGGAGAAGTAGAAGGCCCAACCTTTTGGCCCTCTCCTATTTGACACATGGATAGCTGAGGCCTCTTGAGGTACAATGTGCTGTCCACTGTGGCATTGCTAAACTAAGTGTGCAGGTGTGACTGCACCCAGCCTGAAGAATAGATGTCTTTATCTGGCATGAGCAAATAGTCCCAAACCAGCAGTCTTCCTTTGACAGACTATCAGAGATACCCCCAAGGTTTTAGGATGTTGAGACAGAGGCTGCTCTTGGGACCGCAGGGTTACATGAATATATGATACAGGGGAAAAGCCAAAGATCCCTGGGTTTTGAAATAGGCTGTGACCTTACCCAGCTGGGAACCTGGAGATGCCCTCCAGCTCTTGGGCTCAGCTCCTAGGTTGAAAAGCTGTTCTGTAAGAAGTGTTCAGTAGGCACTGTAGGTGATTCTGAGAGGAGAGAGCTGTGCTTCTAATGAGAATAAGCAATGGGAGTGATTCGTGGATGGGGATGGGGTGACAAGGCCAGCAGGACCAGGGGGACTGGGGGAGCCACCTAGGTTATAATGGGTTACCTTTTCCCGGCTTTCTGTACTATATGGAGCCTCTTAGGGTTAACCCTGTAGATGGGCATAGATAGAAGGTGTGTGAGGGGAGGCAGGGAGGTAGCAAGCCTGTTGGAATGTCCAGGAACAAAGGCCCTGTAGTCAGACGGCCAGGGTTCAGGACTGCTTTGCTGTTTTCCTTCCTCTGCAATGTCAGAAATCACATAAGAGTACCACGACAATTCACTAAGCTTAGAGGGAAAATGCTATTTGGGTGTATTATTTGAAAATTGCATGTGGCATTTTAATAAACCAGATGGGAAGAACTGTGGGAGCCAGAATGTGCAGGAGACCAAAGACTGAAGAGGAGCTGTGATTCAGACAGATTTATTTTTGAGCTGCTGGAAATCTAAGTAATGTCAGATTTCTTCTGCTTTGGGCTCAGAAAGTGTTCAGAACAGCAAGCAGCAGGCACGTGTCCCGGACAGTGACAGTGTTTCAGAGAACATTCAGCTTTTTGGGGGGTGGGGGATCACTGAACTATATTAGTTTACTAGGGACAAAAAGCCTCAGACTGGACATCTTCACCAGCCGTGGTTTCGCAGTTCTAGAATCTGCAGCTGGGAGGTAAAGATACCAGTAGTGTTGACCTAGGTTTCTCCTGAGGCTTCTCTCTGCTTGGCTTCCTCGTGGCAAGTCCAAGGTCGAGAATGTTAAAATGCTGGCCGGTGAACAGCCAGCATTTCCCTCAGGAGAGCCAGAACCTGAGAGATGCCTTTGAGTTGGGCAGTGCAGGGAGTTTCCCTGTAGCTTGGTCGCTCATTCTTTTAACTGACAAGCTTAAGCACATGCTGCTGTTGGCTGTGTCAGGAACTGGAGCACGCCAAAGCTAGTCTTGGCTGCAAGTGATCACAGCTGCTGATAGGGTGCCTGGTAAAAGTGGAAGAAATGGGAGAGAGCGAGTTCGGGCAAAGGATCTGATTAACTCTAGCGGCTTCTTGGAAATTCTGCAAGCAGCAGTGGCTGAACCAAGCCCTAAAAGGTAGGAAAGAATTTCCTGGCTGGAGATGCAGGAGTTCCTGAAAGCAGGCAGTGCCGTGTGTTTTAGCTGCGCCCAGTCAGAAGTTCCACTCAATGTCCTGTGCTGCATACACGTGATTGTGTTTGCCCCCATTGAGAGGAAACCAAGACTGGGGCTTGGAGGTAGTGGTGACACTCAGTTAACACCCCCCACCTAGCACAGAAAAGGCAGTTGTGGGACTTGTGCTCACTCTGCTCGGCAGGTGGAGGGTGGTGAAGAAGGCAGGTGGTGAGATATGGTGCTGACAGCTAGGAGGCGGAGGGCTGTGTGCTTTTTTAAGCTTGGGTCACTGGTTCAGCTTGGGTCTTTGATGGACTTGCTCTTTGTCCCACAGACACCATCTATGATGAAGATGAGGTCCTCTTGGCCTTGGCCGAACAACTGGGGACCTTCACCACTTTGGTTGGGGGACCTGAGTATGTGCACTGCCTGCTGGTGAGTGACAGCTGGGTGGTCCCCAATCCTCTTCCCCACCTTGAGGTCAAAACTGTAGTTCTGCCCATGGGGACCAAGAAGGAGAGGAATTTGGAAGGCTGGAGGTTATCCTGCATTCTGTATACTTACCACACTAGGGCCAGCTGGCTCCCCACTTGTAGGCTTATGGGTTTGGCAAGAGTTCCACCACTTACTTATATGACTTTAAGAGTACTAACCTTTCTGTCTTGCCTATGTAAATTGGAGGCCACTGAAGTCTACCCTGATATCTGACTTAGATTGCCTCACTCAGGGAATATAGTGAGTACTCACAGTTAGATGCTGTGGTTGTCATGGTTGGGCCGGAAGATAACTTGATATATGAACCACATAGGGTGCCAGGAAGCTGAGCCATCCTGTCAGGGACTGGTAGCTAGTAAGTGGCAGAGCTGGGTTTTCAAGATTATTTGCCTGAGTGCACCAGGCTGTCCCTTGCCGTACCACCTGCCTGTGCGTCTCTGTTGGGTTACCCCTGGGCACACGGAGAGGACCCAATACTGACTGACAGGACCTGCTGTGCAGGGAAGGAGAGCCTATGGTCTTTTCAATCTTGGCTGGTAGCTGCTAGTAACTTAGGCAAATTATATAGCCTGTGTGCTTCAGACTCTTGCTCTTTGGTTAATGAGGACAGTGTCAAGACTGTTTCACAATGCTCATATAAATGAGTGACAAATATGTGAGCAATATAGTGGTGTTCCTAACACCCAGTACATGGGTGTTGCAGCCAGCATCAGCAAGGACTCCTGTACATTGAGAGCCACACACACATGGGCCTCCTTGAGAAATGGTTCATGGACCCAGTGAAGTTCTTTCAAGAATCCTTATGGCACGCTTGTGGTAAAGGGTGGGGTGGGGAGAACAAAGGAGTCTCATTAGACCAGCCAGGTGGTGGGGTTCCAGAGCTGTGACATTAGGGAAAAACACTGTTTTCTCACCACAGCCACCCCTGGAATCACTGGCCACAGTGGAAGAGACAGTGGTGCGAGACAAGGCGGTAGAATCCTTACGGGCCATCTCACACGAGCACTCACCGTCCGACCTAGAGGCTCACTTCGTGCCTCTAGTGAAGCGGCTGGCGGGTGGAGACTGGTTCACCTCCCGCACCTCGGCCTGCGGCCTCTTCTCAGTCTGCTACCCCCGAGTATCCAGTGCTGTGAAGGCAGAACTTCGACAGTGAGTCCTCACTTGCCCCTGGGTGGCCCGCATCCCTGTCACCTTCCTTAACGTTCCTGGCAGCCTCAGCCCCTCTGGATCTTTGCAGAACCTAACGCTGCTGCGCTCTGAGACCTGCTCCCTCCTCAAGGCCTGTCCCGCCTGACCTGTCTTCCCTGACATTCATTCCTGCCATTGGTTATACATGGCGTGCTCGGGACAGAATCCAGAACTCCATACAAGTGGTGTCTGGTGTTACCTGCAGCCTGCCCCTGGTTTAGACACCTCAGTAGACGTTCCTGGCAGTCGCTCATTGCCTTGTTTGTTACTCAGACCCGTGAAGCCCAGGTCCTGATCCGTCACTCCTTAGTACTAGATGACAGCCATATGCACATACTGCGATGTCTCCATTAGTTCCTCTGTGTCTCTAACTGAGGCTTCTCACAAGGAAGACCCGTCGTTGGCATTTTAAACAGTTTTACGGACATAGCCAGTCATTGGTACTTCGTTGTGCACTTTCACTGACACCTCAAGTCAGCTGCGTGGGGACGTGCCGTTGCCTTGGGCCCCATGTTTGTAGGACTGGGAAGAGAGGGCCTATGAATTGTAGAACAGAGTCACCATTGTCAGCAGCAGCGTCTAGAGCAGAGCCAGCTGGGCTAGGCTGCCAGCTGCTAGGACTTCCCAGGATCCTAAGGCCAGGCCTCCATCCATCCCAGGTACTTCCGGAACCTGTGCTCAGACGACACCCCCATGGTGCGGCGGGCCGCAGCCTCCAAGCTGGGGGAGTTTGCCAAGGTGTTGGAGCTGGACAATGTCAAGTCTGAGATCATCCCCATGTTCTCTAACCTGGCCTCTGACGAGCAGGTGAGTCGGTCCCCGGTGCTTACCATGCTCTTGCCTGCTCAGGCAAGAGATCCTCGGAGCTCAGTGCACCTCTGCTTCCCCACCCCACCCCTACTCTCCCCAGGACTCGGTGCGGCTGCTGGCAGTGGAGGCGTGCGTGAATATTGCCCAGCTTCTGCCCCAGGAGGACCTGGAGGCCTTAGTGATGCCCACCCTGCGCCAGGCCGCTGAGGACAAGTCCTGGCGAGTCCGCTACATGGTGGCGGACAAGTTCACAGAGGTAGGTTGGTATGGTGTCACAGGAGGAGACACTGAGGTTCTCTGAGGGGAGATGGGAGCCACAGTGTGGGAGCTGGCGTGCTTTATTGAAACGACCACAGTCCTCAGTCTCAATGAGCAGCTGAGAGTGCTAAGATGAGAGCCATCTGAAGCCGAGTTCCGACTCCACGACATCACGTTCCCTGACCTCACAGGGAAAGAAAGACACAGTGCGAGAGTCAGTTGTCAGAGCAGTGCCTTAAGCCAGACACAAGGGTCAGGATTGAAATTTCCTTACCTGACAGCATGCTTCTACCCCTCCACTCCACCAGCCCCGGTGCTGAGAGTTGATGCCAAGGCTTGACCCATTTGAGCCATGCTAGGCAAGTGCTCCACCCTGGGTTGTACTCCCAGGCCCATAGTTGTTAGCGGTGCCTTTGGGGGAGGGCCTGCAGTCAGTGAATTGCACACAATCCTTCCCTTCAGGGAGCAGGCCGAAGGTCAGCAGAAAGCGCTGATGGAGTGTGCTATTCTCTGTGCCTCCTGGCAGTGAGGGGAGGATGAGGAAGTGACATCTAGATAGGAATTGTGTCCCAGTAAGAAGATGGCCTGTGTAGAGGATGTAAAGCTGAGAGAATGAGCAGTGGGGCCCTGGGATTCAGTGAGAGAAGGGACGGAGGTGATGGATGAGAGCACCCCTTGGCCGGGCATTGGTGGCGCACGCCTTTAATCCCAGCACTCGTGAGGCAGAGGCAGGGGATATCTGTGAGTTCAGGGCCAGCCTGATCTACAGAGCGAGTTCCAGGACAGCTTCCAAAGCAATACAGAGAAACTCTGACTGGGGGTGGGGGGTGGGGGGTGGGCATGGAGCACCCCTGGAGACATGGATAAGAATACCCCCGGTGATGATGATCGCTGGGGTTGGCTAGAAGGCTCAGCCCTCAGGACTGTGTGCTTGGGTACAGTGAAGTTGTTTGACGTGTGGCCAAATGGCTTAGTGCCACAGTAAAGGCAAGTCCGATTCCTGCCCCTTCTGTCTCAGAGGGAAGCAGGCCTTGGAAGATGGGACCCTTGGGCTATGGAAGTAACAATTTGCCCACAGCAGACCACAAACATGGTCTTTGTTTGATTGTTACTTGTTTTTGAGTCAGGGTTTTTCTGTGTAGCTTTGGAGCCTGTCCTGGCACTCTCTCTGTAGACTAGGCTGAGTTCACAGAGTTCACAGAGAACCACCTGCCTCTGCCTCCCAAGTGCTGGGATTAAAGACTTGTGCCACTACCACCAGGCTTCAAAAACATGTTCTTAAATAACAGGTAGTATGTGCCCAGCATAATATGAGGTCCTGCAAGGTTTTTACTCATTTATTCTCCTAGCAGTGGTAAGTCATCCTGCTTCCAACTGGTCCTCCAAGTCGGTTAAAGCAGAACCACACACATCCTTTTCCTGGGTCCCTGAGAGTGGCAGGGCTCGGGTGTCTTCCTCTTCACTCTTCGTTCATTTTAATTACAAAAACGACTCCTGCTTCTTGTAGCGAATTAAATAAAATACAAATATGCTTATATTTTCATGTCAGATGAAACTGGGAGCCACTTAACTGTGTTTAGGTAATGGAAATCCAACCCAAGAAGCCTGAACAGTAAGTGGAAAACATACTCCCAGAACATTCCCTTTGTTTCTGAGGAGGAAGCCAGCGTGCAGAGATGTAGAGGTGCTGACTTCACCGGGGATCGTGTGGTGCTGGGATCAGGTCCCCAGTGCTGTGGCTTAGCATTGTCCCGGTGCCTTCACCTCAGTTTTTGCGTAAGCTCTGGGTGGCTGCCAGTCTCTCAGCGCTGCCCCTCTTCTCTTCGTGTACAGCTCCAGAAAGCAGTAGGGCCTGAGATAACCAAGACAGATCTGGTGCCCGCCTTCCAGAACCTGATGAAGGACTGTGAGGCCGAGGTGAGGGCCGCTGCCTCCCACAAGGTCAAAGGTTGGTGCTGGCAACCAGAACGCAGCTAGATGGGTGGATGTCGGAGAGGCAGCAATGGGATTGGGCCGTGGCGTCTCACCAGCACCTTCCCATCTCTGTCCACAGAGTTCTGTGAAAATCTCTCAGCTGACTGCCGAGAGAATGTGATCATGACCCAGATCTTGCCCTGCATCAAGGTAATGGCGTACTTGGGTGTAGGACTTGAGAATGCCAGAGAGGTGAAGATTTGGTTTTCAGTACAGTCCCATCCAAGCTAGATTTGCATCCTTCTAGGACACACAGGAACTGGGTTTTAACCATCATGGGTTTGGCTGTAGGCAAAATCGTGAGGGTTACACAACTGACCCTAAGGACCTAAGGGGTGTGTTTGCCCCTCAGAGGCCACCGAGTTCCCTCATCCACAGAGCTTGGGGAATGGGGCAGTGGCTGCTGGAAGCAGGGCTCACATAGCAAACAAGAGAGGACTTGTGAATAAGTGCAGTGCATGCCTGAGCTGCCCTGCCTATGTTACACGTGGGAGAGTGTGGTCTCCTCAGGCCAGCAGGGCTGAGGTCTGTGCAGCCACTCAGACACTGAGCTGCATCCTTCTCCTCCCCAGGAACTCGTGTCAGATGCCAACCAGCATGTCAAGTCAGCACTGGCTTCAGTCATCATGGGCCTCTCTCCCATTCTGGGCAAAGACAACACCATTGAGCACCTCTTGCCACTCTTCTTGGCTCAGCTAAAGGATGAGGTAATAGTACCAGGAAGGTTTTCAGCTCTTTGCAGAGATGACAGACTGCAGTTCGCCGGGTTGACCAAGAGTATTTTAGAGTCTTGGCACCACACAGCACACACCACACTCCCTTCTCAACGACAGGTGTGAGTGTCTGCTTGTTCACTCTTGTTAGACATGCTTCATGCGCCCTTCACATTGCACTCATCCTTCCCCTGAGTGCTGAGGGTATAAAAAAGACCAGGACAGTGGTGGTGATATTTACAGCCCCACAGAGTGTTCCCGTGGAGAGGAACAGACGTAGTTCCATTCAGATACTGTCGGTACTGGGAGAGGTGCGCCATGGTTTTTAGGCTCATGTGCCACAAAGCCCCTAATACAGTGGCATAGAAAGTTACCATTACTCCTCTCGCATCGTCCCAGCTGGTCCTGTGGTGAGGTATTAGCTTTGCTGGCCTGGCTTTCTTGGTCTGAGGTCACAGCTATAATTTTATCTCTTGGCTCATTGAAGGGCTTCTCTCTAGCTTGTGTCTTCTACATGTTCCATTGACATAGCCAGTCAGGTCACCATACTTGTCTGTGCAGGTGGCCTAGACCACAGAAAAGAAAAGATGTCACTGTGGTGACAGCTCAGGGAATTGGATTTGAATATGTAGACAAACGCAGTGGCTGAAAGAGATCTTTTTAGGAGAGTGTAGCCAGTATTAGGGAGAGGTGAGAGAAAGGGCCAGTGTTCTTGGGGTGCCAGCCCAGAGTGATGCTACCCATTCTAATTCTTTTTTTTCTGTTTGTTTGGTTTTTTGTTTGTTTGTTTTTAAGATTTATTTTTATTGATTATGTATAGTGTTCTGCCTGCATGTATCCCTGCAGGCCAGAAGAGGGCACCAGATCTCATTCCAGATGATTGTGAGCCACCATGTGGTGGCTGGGAATTGAACTCAGGACCTCTGGAAGAACACCCAGTGCTCTTAACCCCTGAGCTATCTCTCCAGCCCCCTTCTAATTCTTTAATGGAGCACTTTGATAGAGTACCCAGTAGCTGATTCTATAATGGCAACCCAGTTCCCAGGCTGGGACATAGATTTCCTCACAGGCTGTTCCTACTCCAGAAGTCTTTAGACAAAGTTAGTGAAGTCACTTGAAAGGTCTTAACATTCGCAGCTCTGGGTCCAGTTTCTATTACCACCACCATAGAAAAAAAACAAAACAAAACAAACTCTTCTGGGTTTGGGGTTTTCTGGAAAAGTTGCTTTCAGTGGCCTCTGTGAGGTCTATGCGTTTGTTCCTATAGATGTCTCTGCTCTGTGGCATGAGTGGGAATGGCTATGGACTGTAAATCAGGGTTCGCACTGCTTGGAGTCTGGCAGTTCTGAGACTCATCACATGTCCTCCCTGGTCTGGCATTAGCAGTTGAAGTGATGGGAATGATAGAGAATGGGTCCAGACACTAGCAACTCGGGCACATCGAGGGGCTCCCATTTCACTTTGCAGAGCCTCGGCTGCTGGGAGACTAGATGGCTGTTTGATTATTGCCCGTCACAGGCGATACCCAGAGGGGAGCTCTTGCCTGCTCCTGACACGCTCCTAGGGCCGCCGTATGTTTTGTGTTCTCTTAACCCGCCTGTCCTCTTCCCAAGTGCCCTGAGGTACGGCTGAACATCATCTCCAACCTGGACTGCGTGAACGAGGTGATTGGCATCCGGCAGCTCTCTCAGTCCCTGCTCCCCGCCATTGTGGAGCTGGCTGAGGATGCCAAGTGGCGGGTGCGGCTGGCCATCATTGAATACATGCCTCTGCTGGCTGGACAGCTGGTGAGTGAGGAGCCAGGTTTTGTTGGCCCTGAGGTGATAGATTTGGGGGTCTGATCTGGTCTGGTCATGGCCCCAGGACCAGGGCTGTGGTGCAGTTACTAGGGGCTTGAAGCCTTGGTGTAGGCATTGAGAGCTGCCTGTGGGGAGGACTGGACTCGGGAACTGGGCCCTCAGCAGATGCTGCATGGAGTTTAGGCAGAGGAAGAAGGCTGGTAGCTTTGACGGGTTCAGCATTGCCTGATTCTCTGGGACCCCTTCCTCCTCCCCTCCCTCAATTCCTTCTCCCTACCCCTCAGTCCCTTACCAATCTTTTTTTTTCCTGCAGGGTGTGGAATTTTTTGATGAGAAACTCAACTCTTTGTGTATGGCCTGGCTGGTTGATCATGGTAAGTACGCCAGCAACACAGTAGGAGGGGTTTGTAGCCATGGCAATGAACAGAGCTGCCATGTTTCCTTGCTATCAGTGCTCACTGGGACCCACTCTGTTGCTGTTAAAAAAAAAAAAAAATCTTGAGAGAAGTGAAGATGTGGGGTGGGTTATCTGGACTGGAGTTGGAGAGCCACCAAGCAGAAAGGCATGGATTTGAACCCTTCTCTTTGATGAAGCATAAGCAAGTCCCTTCCCATCTTGCAGCGTTACACTCATGTGTCTCTCCAGCCCTTGAGAGACTTGTTCCTAATAAGTGGATAAAAAAGAGTCACTGTTTTTTCTGTCAGGCAGTTTTAAGTAGTATGCATTAAATAACTTGAGATACAATTTGCACAAGCAGAGCCTCAGTTAGCATGCCTGAATAATGAGGCAAATGGAGTCTTTCTGTTTGGGTGGCCAGAAGGTGCTGTATGAGAAGAGACAGGGTACAGCGTAGCAAGCGCCGTTTCCTGTTTTGGGTCAGTTGACTGCACCTGTGTGTGGTCTGGCTGTGGGCAGAAACAGGTGTGACTGTCACCCCTCTCAGTCAGTCACTCACCCTGAATCACCCCCCTTGTCCTTTCCCTGCTTCAGTCTACGCTATCCGAGAGGCTGCCACCAGCAACCTCAAGAAGCTGGTGGAGAAGTTCGGGAAGGAGTGGGCCCATGCCACTATCATCCCCAAGGTCTTAGCCATGTCTGGAGACCCTAACTACCTGCACCGAATGACTACACTCTTCTGCATCAATGTGAGCACCCCAGCTGCCTATCGACCCCAAGTGACCAGTGTCTCCCTGAAACGAAGGTGGAGGGGGGCGCTTACCTACCCAGGTGTTGCCCTTGGAAACAGAAACATAACTTGGTGCCAGGGATGAGTCTCTGAGGACTGCAGGCCTGAGCCTGAGTTTGCAGTGTCAGTTCAGGCCTCTGGGGACCGGGGATTGCACAGTGAGAGATTGCAGGATTGGTGTGCTTGTGTGTTGAGAGCAGCGGTCTGAAGTTCTGAGCACCCTCCACTTGTTGCTGGGCAGCAGGGCACATGTGTTCACACGGCAGCACCTTGTGCTTGTTGAGCAGGAGAGCAAATGTGTAGCTCTGGGGTTAGTCCAGCTCAATTCCAGCTGTGCCACACACCAAAGGACCTGACCAGTCAATATCTTGGTTTGCTCGCCTTTGGGGATGTATGTTTATAGTGGGAAATTACCAATAGGGAGTCAGGTAGAAATGTAAGGGTATTTAAAAGGGAAAAGCCTTACTTACTGAGCAACCTAGCCAGAGCAACCTAGCCAGCCAGCGTGGCAACAATCTGTACGCAAGCCCAAAAGAGAAACCGAAAGCGAAAACGCAGTCACCCTACGTCCCCTGACCACGCTCTCACAAGCTTGCAAGGGCGTGGTCAGGCACATCTGTAGCCAGCCCCTAAGTGGGCGTGGCTACAGCTTCCCCTACATATGTTGGTGCTCACCAGGCTGTGAAGAGTAATGTAATAGAGTGCACAGAACAGTTGTGATTCTGTGTCAGAGTAGACTTACTCGTTCGTATTCATTAGCATTACATGGGCATACTGCTTTACTGACAGGTAACTCCTACCCAAACTAGAAACTAAAGGATGGGGTGCAAATGACTTTAGGAAAATATATTGCACATTTCCTCCATACTACAATTCGGAGACTCCTATATTAAGCAGGGATTTCAGGGGTTAGGAATCTAAACCACTCAAACACTGAGGATGAAGGAAATCCACACATAGAGCCCAGACCATCCCCAAATGAAGACAGGGAGTTTAGGGCTACAATCTGGCGATGACCCAGGTGGCCTGGTCAGTGGGGAGACATGGGGACTTAGCACTGACCCTTGAGTAACCCTGCTTCTGCCGTTTACTGGTCTCAGGTGCTGTCTGAGGTCTGTGGGCAGGATATCACCACCAAGCACATGTTGCCCACGGTTCTTCGTATGGCTGGGGACCCAGTCGCCAATGTCCGCTTCAATGTCGCCAAATCCCTACAGAAGATAGGACCCATTCTTGACAACAGGTGAGGTCTGGGTCTTGTTCTAAACATCTTATATATTTAAAGATGTAGCCCAGGGTTTGAAACCTTTCTTGTGACCCTAGCCTGTTCTTTCCTCTCCACATCTGTTTTCTCTATTTTAGAATGAGGATTCACTCCCACAGAATAGAATGAAGAAAAAGAGAGGGCAGTTGGTAGTTGCGGCCTTACACTGCAACAAATTACTACAAAATGAAATTTATGTACATAACTATTTATGTACTGTGTTTATGTAGATAGTTACGCTTGTGTCTAAAATTTATACTTGTACCACAGACATCAAAAACCAAAAATACATGTAATAAATTACACAACATTTCTGGTGAAGCTATTAAACAGTGCCCCAGGAAGCTTGGGGAAACATGTATACATAATTAACAAACAGCAAGGTGGGATATTCATGTCTTGCTGGAACATTTTCCAGAGCACACAAAACAGTAGATACCATTGTTGTTTGATGGAGAATTGTCCATTTTCTAAAAAATGGCAGGGTCACTCAGATGCCTGTGTAAAATAAATGAAATTCCTGCTGCTGCATAAAAAGTTAATCTGAAATTAGTTTTCAAACCAGAACCAGGATGATGAATTAAACTTGTAGAAATTATAGAAGAATGTCTTCCTGACTTGGGCAGGACCTAGACCAGCTAAGTTGTGAAAGAAGCGATTGGTAAGGTGGCCTTTATGCAGATGAAAAGCCATTTATCAGAAGCCTAACCCCTGACAGGGTGGAGACGTTCTTATGTGTAAAGAACTCATCTAGAATCTGATAGGAAGACAAGGAAACTTCAAGACACAGATGGGAAGAAGACAGAGGCAAGTAGGGCTTGTGGCATTCGAGTGGGGTATTGGAAGCTGGAAGGTGCAAGTCACGAGGAGAGAAGGCAAGTAGCCCATCAAAGCCATATGTGACAGCGTCGTGAGGAAGCCTCTGATTTTGTGTAACTTAAACATAGGATCTTCACATGCTCAGTGAGCACGTGAGGAGGTGCATCTCACTAGATGCTGAGCATTGTAGGGCATCGGTTCACTTCCTAGCATCCAGACAAAAACTCACAAGTGCTTGTAACTCTAAGTCTTAGGGTATCCAGTACCTCCTTTGGCTTCTAAGAACTGACACACACACACTGATGACTGTGAACTCCTAAAAGTGCACACACAGACATGTAAATAAATTATTTGGGGTAAAAGATCTAATAGCCAGGCATAGTGATACACAGCTTCCAGTAGTCCCAGCACTCTAGAGGTTGAGGCAAGAGGGTCATGAGTGGTAGACCAGCCTGGTCTACATAGTTTGAGGTCACATGTAACTATGTAGTAAGACCTGCCTCCTCAAAACAAACAAAGCAAGCAAGTAAACAGAAACAAAACAACTCTAGGTGTTAATGAGGCGGTGATTGTATGGAGAGAAGAGGAGCTTCCTCTAACTAAAGGGAACATCTGATGCCAGTATGTCTTGTCTCTGCTCCATAGCTTTACACCTTGGTCTCTGACATGTTCCTGCATGTCTCAATTTAATTACAGGACAGGCAGATCTCCCAGGTAGACGCCACTTGTAGGTCCCTTGAAACCATGAAGCCTTTGATTGGTCCTGTCTTCTGGTCTGGGCTCATCCGGAAAAGAGTCTAGAGCCATGCACCTTTGTATTCATACCAGACACATGGTGCCTTCGTGAATATTCATTTCGTCAGTAAAGGCTCTACTCAGATCCAAGATGTGTTGGGCTCTCCAGAGCTGTCCTTGTTTAGCTGACGCCGAGCCTAGGGATCAGGGATTTCTCATTTTTATATTTGTGTGTCCTTGTCCTGTACTCTGCCTTGTGATTTGGTGTGTCTGTCTGTCTCTGATGCTTCCCACCTGAGACCCGCTGCCCCAGCCTAGCCTGGCTCACCACCTTCTTTGCTTCTCCCTCTCCAGCACACTGCAGAGTGAAGTCAAGCCCATCCTGGAGAAGCTGACCCAAGACCAGGATGTGGATGTCAAGTACTTTGCCCAGGAGGCTCTGACTGGTAAGGGCCTGAGAATATAGAGTCCCTGGAAGGGGGGTGGGGTCCTGGGAAGGGGGCAATGCTGAACAGTGTAGGTAGGGACTGTGGTTCGGTTCTGAGGCCTGACTGTTCCTTGTTTCCCCAGTTCTGTCTCTTGCCTGATGCTGGAAGAAGAACCATTGCCGGCCTCTGGTGTCCACTCTCCAACCCCCACCATGTACCTCCCATAGGGAGGTGGTGGGGGCCATGACTGTCACTCCCTGTGCATGGTCTGACCCCAGGCCCCTCCCCCCAGCACGGTTCCTCCTCTCTGTAGCCTGGAGAGACTTATCTGTCCACCTCCCAAGGGGCTGGGGCAGTGCAAGTTGGGGCAGGGCAGCGGCCTGAAAGGAAGAGCTGGCTGTTCCTGCCCACACTGGGAGAGACGGAGCATCCTAGGTCACTGGCTCCTGCTGCTGTAATAGGGAACCCTCACCCTCTACTTACACCACCACCCTTTCTCAGACCCCCAACCATGGTTTTTTTGTGTGTGTCAACTGTGCCATTTTTATTTTATTCCTTTCCCTACTCTTCACACAGAGAAATAAAAGTGTAGAAATAGTTGGTCCTCTCTCTAGTCTTAGTCATCAGAATGGAGGAAAACTGCACTCACTGCCTGGGGGCTGTGCTCTTCATGTGAAGACTGTCCTGCAGCTAATCACTCCAGCTGTCCTGGAGGGGAGGAGGAGGACTTGGGCAGAGACCCCAGAGGCTGCTTGGCAGAGTCCTGGGATGAAGTTTAGGTTTTCAGGCACCAGCAGAGTTCTCAGGTTGGTGTGGTGTTAACTGGGTTACACCTGTGATGGAGTCACAGACCCATTGTGAGCCCTCTGTGGGGTAGCACTCATAAGCTCTGTGGGCCACTTGCTGTGCAGTCATGTTGGCTGGGGAATCCATGTGTAAGTCTGAGGGCAGACCTTCATAGGAGGAGGTTTGGTTAGGGCTCTGTGAGGAGTCTGAGGACATGGCTTCGAAGTGCTTTGTAGGCACTTTGTATGGAGACAAGATCTGCCTTGCCCTTTTTGGGGGGCGGGGGTTTCTTTGTATTGCTTTGGAACCCGTCCTGGCACTCACTCTGTAGACCAGCATGGCCTCAAACTCACAGAGATCTGCCTGCCTCTGCCTCCCGATTAAAGGCATGTACCACCACTGCCCAGCCTTGCCCTTAATTTTTAAGATTGATTTTTTGAAAGTTTTTTTGTTTTTTCAGTTCTATTTATGTGTGTAGCCATGTGTGTGCAGGTACCTCCAACGGCCAGAAGAGTGTTAGTAACATGGGTGGTTGTGAGCCTTGTGATGTGGATGTTGGGAACCAAACTCCCCCCTTCATGTGGAAGGGCTGATTTTCAGCTGGCTGTATAACTCCTTTGGTTCAAAGCATTTTTTACTGGAGCATGTAATGGTGTGACTAAATTCCAGTCAAAATGACATGGGAAGAAATAGAACTCACAACGTACCCCAGGGAAGGCATGATCGTCCTCTCTGTTCTCTGGAATGTAGCCCAAATGTCTGGATTAGGGGCTGTCATCTCAGACCAGGGAAGTCATGGTGTAGGCCAGGCAAGGCAGAAGCGTAAAACAGCCTGGATCCCTCACACTGAACAGCCGGCCGTTACTGGTGACTGGGGAAGTGTTAACTGACTGGAGTCTTCTCTTGAAGTTCACCCCAATTCTGATAAAAGGAGAAGGGTAGACCAAAAGCCCCCCAAAAAGGAACATGGGACTTAGAGATACATTGTATACTAGGGTGGGTCTCACAGGAAGTGGCACTTGGGTGACACGTGACTCACCTGGATGGGAAGCAACTGTGGTGACTGATTTTATCAGTTCTGCCCTCGTGTTCCTGAGCCCTTGTTTTATTGGCGCTTGTGGGCTGTGGGGGCCAAGGACAGGATCCTGCAGCTGTGCTGCATGCCCTTGAATGGAGTTTCCCTGGGTGAGCACTGGGCTAAGAGTCTGACTTTAATCCAGTCCTTACCACTTCTACAAACTGACGCACACAACTTGGGAGTCTGGATACTTAGCACTGATGAAAGCAAGTTAGAAATTCAGGAACACATTTAATGGGGTTTCCAGGGAACTGTCTCTAAAATAATATTTGTGTGGCGTCGCCTTAAGCACTATCACTCAGCTTTCCTTTCTTGATAGTGACTTTAAAGACAAGGGACATACCACTCAGAAGTATCCACTTGGGCGAACATGTACACAGAGCTGTAGGATTCACTGGCATTAAGTGTGGCTGATCACCAGGATAGGCCTGGTGGAGGAGGATGTAACCCTGGTCATGAGATGAAGATACTGAAATCCTAGCAGGGGTGCTTGGTGTCTGGTTCATGGGTTAGAAGCAGCTAAAGACTGCTGAGAGGCCCAGCACTTAAGAGTGTTGTTAGAAGGGGCAGGAGAGGCAGCTTCTCTGTCCCTAGAAGATGCCCTCTCATCAGGGCAGTGTTAGGCCTGGATGAAGCTTTGCTTCAGTGAACCTGTTTCTCTGGACCTTGACCCTGGAGCTGGTTCAGGGTACAGACACTATGTGGAGCTAAGATGAGCTTAACCACCCCACTTTCTCCTGTGAGTCTTAGTCTCCAGAACTGCACAGTTGTGTTCTGGTCCTGTTCATAGCACCATTCATGGAACACATGCAGAAGTTTTATCTTCTTTCCCTGTAATTCCGATAATCTGGCTCTTCCAACATATTTTGCCAGCATCTTTTTTGTACTCATCCCTTCTACTTTGACCCAAGAAACCCAGGTTGCAGGCAAGGGTGTGGCCATACCTTTGACTAGTGAGTAGGTTCGGGAGTCGTGCTAGGGTTATAGTATTTTCACCTCCCACCTCATACGCTCTGCTGTATGGGCTGCAAGGAGTTCCAGGGAGAATTACCATGGCTCTCCTGTTGGATGAAGACACGTGACACACATTCACGAACAAGGACAGAATCCTGCTGCTCATCAAGATGGATGTAAGACATCAGGCCGTCTGTTCCAAATGGCAACAACAGGTCAGGAAACCTCCTCCATCAGGCCATGCATTTGCCTATGGTAAAGCGTGTGCATGCCTCTGCAGGGTGCTCCAGGATGGTGTGGATCCTCACCAAATAAGGTCGAGAACAGTTTGTGTCCGGGAGTTTAGCTGAGGCTGAGGAAATCTGTGCTTGTTCACCTTGCTGACAGATTTCTCCCCTTTGTTCACTTCTGCTCACTCTACGCCAGCATCACTCACTCTCCCTGTTTCTCCTGTGGCAGCCCACAGTTGCCCCACAGACATCAGCACATCAATGTTTGCACTTTGTTGACGCCATCAGGCCAGGGACCATCTAATCTTTGCCAGCAGGATGCCTAGGCAGGTGGATCTGAATTGTAGTTCAGCCAGGACTGCGTAGTGAGACCCTGTCTTGAAAAGATTTGTCTTCTTTCTGTTCTGCGTGACTGTTCAGGAAGTGTAATGCGTCTCACATGCGGGAGCAAGCGCCGATTCAGGCAGGATAGTGCTTCCTCAGCCAGCACTTCCCTGCTCTAACGTAAGATGCTTCCATGGCTTCCATATTCTCCAGGTCAGCACACTGTCATGCATAGGGTAAAAGGGGCCAAGGAAAGAACACCCTGCCTTTGACTTGACCCCAGGACCAGGACTTGAAATCCGACCAATCAGAGTCACCAATCCCAAGCCATCCTGGAACGCTCCGCCAACCCCACCAAGAAACCCTACGTAGTTCTGTACTATGTTCAGTTTTCTGTTGCTTTTCACCCCAGAGGCAGCCACCCTCCTGGATTTTTCTCAGTGAAGTCTCAAGTGAGGTTTGTTATGCGGTATTATACTTTTTGCTAGAGGCCAACTGTAACAACTTTCCCTGGAGCTTAGCAGAGCTATAACACTTTCTCCGGGGAAACTCCCCTAGAGGAGCAGGGCAGAGATGCTGCTGTGCTCACAGTGACTTTGGTGTTCCTTGGCTCCCAGCTGACAGGATACCTTTCCATCAGAGCTGCAGCACTTACGTCATCTTCAAGGCTTGGTCCAGAATGTAAGCTTCACAGCCTAGATGAAAAGTATCCAGCAGTTCTGGAGCCAAGGAATACCACAGAGTCACAAGCATTGCAGGTCTGCAGGGAAAGGTTTTTCCAACGGAAGTGTTTCAACTCTGCACCTTTTGTTGGGGGGGAAGGGGGCTCCCCAGGAAAAAAGTGTTACAGCACTGCTCTGCTCAGCTCCACTCTGTTCTGCTCCACTGAGTGGGAAGTGTTAGATTTGGCTCTGGTGAAACTGTTGCACCACACCATACAAACCTCCCACAAAAGATTTGTTGGAAGAGAAAAAAACCCAGAACAGTGGCTGCCTTTACTCAGGCAAGAAGCAGCCGCCAGTGAAAGCAGGGCTTTCTTTGGGGTGGGGGGTGGGGGGGTGGGGGGGAGAATTCAAGTCCTAAACTTGGAACAAGCTCAGTGATTGAGTTTTCAAATCTTGAGCTTGGTGGGATTCTGTGGTCAGACTCGAGGGCAAACTCAGTGATTGGTAGGATTTTGTGCTCAGGGATTGATGGGATTTCAAGTACTTTGCCCTGGTCAAGGGTAGGCTGTTTTTCCTTGGCCCAGGTCTCAGGGTCAGGGTGTTCTTTCTCTGGCCGTTTTTACCCTACAGAGAAGCCTCTATTCCTGAAGGGAGTTTTCCTTAGTCGTCTATGGAGCCAAGGAATCATTGCCAGGAGGATCTACCTCACACAGATGGAGAGCTCTGGGCAGAACCTATCTCTTTCTCTCTGATTTCTGTCTTCAGACATGTTTTAGTGTCTCCTGAGATCCACTGTCTATCTCGTGTCAACATAGTAAATCCAGTGTAACAGGAAGGACTTCAAGCAAGTGTTTCTGGGGCTTGCTTACCTGACTTATGTCTCCCAATGTTTCAATATTGAGGAAAATACATTGATCTCTGTGGTAGAGAAACCAGAAACCCCAAAGCATCCTTTAGATAGAAAATATCCATGTTGTCACTTAGATGGAGTTCTGCCTCATCTGAAGAACTCTTGTCTCAAGCAGCCTGATGTGAGAATGCCTAATCAATTTAGAATTCCATGTCATCACAGAACAGTGGAACAGCTCTAGAGCTGTAGACAATTCCGAAACAGAAAGGAAGAACACAAGAAAGAGAAAGTGAATCTTCAGACCTGCCATCTTCTTTGACTGGGTACTCCCTCTGTGGCTCTCCATGTTGTCTAACCCAACCTTTTCATCATATTTTGCGAGGACCTCAGAGCAGCTCCCTTGCTAGTTCATAGAAATCAGCTGTTTCTGTCTTTATTAGAAAGTTTGACTCTCAGCACACCCCACCAGAAGTCAACAGGCTTAACAGTCGAACATCTTCCCAAGAATCTTTGCCATTCCCCAGGTCGTATTCTTAGGCTCAACACTGCACTCACTGTAGGCTTTTTGCAAAATTTATTTTCACTCATATCAACTGCTACACTTAAGACTCCCAGGGATCATTACAGAACGTAACATTTATAAACACTAATGGTACAGGAAGTTTGCGATGAGATTGTGTCTTCTAGAAACTCAAAGAAGCTACACCCATAAAGTCTCATCAATGTGGCTGACTAAACAAGCCCTAAACAAAAATGGCACCAATGAATGATTGCATGGAAAGGAGAGAGCTTATGGGGTCTCAGCCCTAGAGAAAGTACACTATGAACTGATGAGTGCTGAGAGAAGAACTGGTCTTCACCAGGGGAAGAGCATACCAATTTTTCATTCAATACAAAGTGGTCAGTGCTGAGATCATACACAAACAGATAACACTATATGGACTCAGCCAGTTGAATTGATATTTTTGGCAGAATGGATAGATAGATGATAGAGTGATAGATCAATTATATAATGAAAGGAAAAGAGGCCATGCATTTGAGAGGTAGCAAGCAGTACACAAAAGTGGAGGGAGAAAAGGGAAGAAGAGATTATTGATGTAATAATAAAGTAGGAAATGCAGTGAGACACAACTGTTCCTGGCACACCAATTGTGTCAGGGAGGAGGATGGGCATCGAAGAAACTCGTTACGGAGTTTGCTTTCAACATGGCAAGATTAGCCATTTGGGCAAGAAACTGCTCTTTCCTGGACTGTTTGTTGCTGTATAAACTGGACATACAGGACCCACAAGAAAGTGACTGCTGAACTTACAAAACAAGAAGTGTGCCAGCCACACTGACCTATGGGCTGAAGATGGATGCCCCAACGTTACAGAGGAACTTTGGGTGACCAGGTAGCGAGATGTCCTGTCAATTCTAGAGTATATATATTATCCTTCTGTGATCTTTGATAGAGTTGAAGACAGTTATGGTTATAATTTTCTTCAGTTACTATAAAAGATAAGTTATCCTTTTTATTTAGACAGAAAAGAGGAGATGATGGGGGAAGTACTTCTGTGTATGTTTATCTTATTGATTGTTAAATAAAATACTGTTTGGCCAATGAGACAGCAAGTTAGATGGGACTAGGAGTCAGAGGATTCTGGGAAATGTTGTAGAGAAGTGGTGATCCAGGCAGGAAGGGACATAGCAAGGAGACTCATATTTAAGCAAAGGAAACAGTAAGGGTTCCCTTTTTCCCCTTCCTCCTCCAGTGGCGCCATGTGAGCCACGGGCAAGAGAGGGTGCCAGCGAAAGGCATCCTCTATAAGATAAGTCTTATAAAATATATAGGCTTATGATAATTAAGACTGAGCTAACAGATGAGAATCCTAGTCATTGGCCAAGCAACATTTGAACCTAATACAATTTCTGTGTATTCATTTGGGCCCTAACTGAGGCGGGCGGCTGGTGTAAAGCTCACACGTGGCGGTAGGGCTCGGGCAGCTTTGGCGGAAAGATTTATTGTAACATAATGATTGATATATATATATATATATATATATTTGGTTTTTTCGAGACAGGGTTTCTCTGTGTAGCTTTGGAGCCTATCCTGGCACTCACTCTGGAGACCAGGCTGGCCTCGAACTCACAAAGATCCGCCTGCCTCTGCCTCCCGAGTGTTGGGATTAAAGGCGTGTGCTACCAATGCCCGGCCAATTTTTAAAAATATAGAAAAATGTGTGTTAAGTATGTGGAGGCCAGAGGTAAACATCAAGTGCCTCCCACAGTTATGTTGAAAGACCCCTCAGAGGCTCAGGCCCCCAGAATCTCAGTCCAGGACCATGACTACCCCAATCACCAGGCGGAGTCGAAAACTTGATGCAAACAGCACAAGGCTTTATTGTAGTTGTTTAACGAGCTAACCCCATGTTATCTTGGGCCTTTCATCCATCCACCATGGCAGATGGCTAGGAAAGACAGTTCGAAGCGTCTGCATAGAGATCTTACAGGGCAGCTTAAGGGGAGTGTCTAGGGGTACGCACAGGCTCAGGATTGGTGTACTTCCAGGCTTGGAGGGCTTGCCCTGTGTTGATTAGTCAACTGGTTGTTGTGGCCTATAGGCCCTCCCAGGGTGATTGCTATGCTCTGTGCATCATTGCTGTGCACTTGTCCATAAAGCACACCCAGAGCGGTAAAGCATAGCACTACCAGCTAACTTCTGATTGGTTCCTTGCCACGAGGCAAGCATCTGACCTCCTAGTGACCAAGGCAAAGTCAGGCAAGCACGTGTTCGATTGTCATGGCTGCCAAAATGGGGAACTGGTCCCTTCAATGTTCCACCTTAAAGTTTTTATTTCACATGTTATGTATGAGTGCCTACAAGTATGCATGTGTACCATTTTCATGCCTGGAAACTGCAGAAGCCAGAAGTAGATATACAGGAACTTGGAAAGATCCCTGTGGCTTGGAGAATCACACTCAGGTCCTTTGCAAGAGCAGTCAGTGTTCTTAACCATTGAGCCATCTCTCCATCCCCACATTTTGCCCTTTCATCTTTGGCTATTTATTTATATTATTTATAATTTCCCTGACACATATTGCAAGATGGATAATGCATATAATGGCACGTTCATGTATCTACATAGTACCTATCATCTATATCTGTCTATATGTATAGAGACAATTACATCTATCACATCTATAAACATTTTCATAAACAACTATCCACATGAGAATTTAGTGTTTTACTGTTCTGAAAATGTTACTGAAGAAATAAACAAGAATTATCCAGAAGCTTACAATTAACGCCAGGAGAATTTCCCATTCCTAATGCAGCCATGACAACTCATTCAGAGAAAGGCTGATCGCTTGGAAACACAATAGAGACCATTAGACTTGTGTTTACCAGCAAACAGCTGAGATGATACATAAAACCCAGGAATGTTTGAAGACTACAGGAGAGCATGGAAAAGCAGACACAGGTGCTCACAAGGAGAAAGATGGTTTTGGTAGCTCTGGAGTCAGGGCAGGACCTGGAGGTGACCTTGCTCTTATACATCTACTGCATTCTCTACTTGTGTCTGTACAGAAAAACAACCATGGAGACACTGGCCCCAAGCATGAGTCCCACCCACAGGTTTTCAGAACGTGACAGGTTCACTACATGTGGCAATATACCAATTTTGTGTGTTTGTTGCATACAGCAAAAATCCAAAATCCTGCAGGTACGTATTATTTCTGTTGCCCAGTCTCCTAATCACATAACAACAACAAAAATGTTTGTAAGGATGTGGAGAATCCATACCAGATGAGCCAGGGAAATGAGAATTTTCTTTAAGCTGTGCCCGCCAAGCAGTACTAGAGTTGATGTTGATGGCCTGGAAGAAACTCAGGATGTGGGTACTTCCAAAGGAGACACCCCGCCTATCTGTGAAGATAGAAAAGCAGTTTCCAAATACAGTCACTGAAATAAACCTTCAATCCAAAGACTGCCATTGTCTGGGGTACCCCTTTACATAGATAGGAGTGTGAAGAAGTTAGCTGTAATTATGTGCTTGAGATTTAGATCTGTGGACTTCAACTGCACCCCATAACATAAACAGGTAATGATAGAGGAGAAAGGAGTTCCCAATAACTCCAGCCACAGTGTGGAAAAAGAAAATCGTTCCAACAGCTACCTCATTGGCCCCCCCACCATCTTGTCTGTTTTCTGCTCTGTGAGTCTGAGGAGACTGAAAGGGAAGGGTGAAGGATAGATTTCATGTTCCAATCACCTCGAGTCCAGTATTCCTTATCCACGAGGATCCTCGGTTGGGATAGTTCTGCTAGATTTTCCTTTACTAAGGAGCTCCTGAGAGTTACATTGTGAGTTTAGATAGCATTTCTGATGCACACAATCTCTATAAATGAATCACACTTCCTCACTCTTCATAATCCATGATACTAGCATGGTATACATTAATTACAAAGATGAGAAAAACTAAAGCTGTATTGAGAGATTAAGCATTTGTATGTTACAGCTTGCTTAAGGATCAAGTAGACACTTGAAACTGGCTGAAGTTTAACAAAGAACAGGGTCCACCAACCTCCCTGACAGCTAATTAAGTGGGTTCTCTAAATGGAGTAGTTGGATATACAGGTTTGTTTTATAGACATTCCTTTATGCTCTAAATTAGAGGCATATAACAAGTTTTGCTGCAGTAAGTTTATTTTCTTATAAAAATTTATTGTGTAATCCAGTATCAGTTACAACTGAATATTGAGTTATTTTTAGTTTTTTTATATTTTATGTGCATGAGTGTATCGTCTGTCTGTGTGTGTGTGTGTGTGCACTACGTGTGTGCCTGCTGCCCAAGGAGGCTAGAAAAATATGCTGGATCCTCTGGAACTGGTTGTAAGCTACCATGTGAGTAGTGGGAACCGAACATAGGTCCTCTACAAGAACAGCCACTGCCTTAACTGTCAAGCCTTCTTTCTTTTAGAGAAAGTTCACAAGGGAAGACAAATGTATCAGAAATTTGCTTCATGAGAGGCTACGCATACTGAACGACTTACCTTGAGGGTGGCCTATGAGTCACTGGCATCTACATTACAAACAAGAGTTCTGGTACATCCATCTTATGAATCAGCCCAATAACCGTGTGACCTGCCAAAACCTTAGCACACCTATTACCCTCACCTGGTAAAACACGGCAGGTAATAAGTAAAATTCTTACTGCTTTAATTTCACATGATTAGCTAAAGTGATAAGGAATATCTGAATTGAGTAAAACCGATTACTGACTGGTATTATAACAGACATAAGCAAACTGGTAAATGTATAACATGGACATTGAAATAATTGAAATTCATATTAGGATTTCATTAGGTAGTACACATTTAACACAATTTATTATTTAAAGCAATTATAGGTTTATAGTAATGTTGTGCCCAAATTCTGAACCCCAAAATCACCAAGAGGCCCATTTCGATGCAAAAGCAATGAGTCTTTTATTGCAGTTGTTTAATGAGCTAAGCCCATTAGCTCGGGCCTTTCATCCATTCACCATGGCACATGGCTGGGAAAGACGTCGAGAAGCCACGGCATAGAGATCTTATGGGCAGCGTAAGGGGAGTGTTTAGGGGTACGCACAGACTGAGGATTGGTGTGCCTCCAGGCTTGGAGGGTTTGCCCTGTGTTGATTGGTCAACTGGTTGTTATGGCCCATAGGCCCTCCCAGAGCAATTACTATGCTCTGCACGTCATTGCTGTGCACTTGTCCGTAAAGCGCACACAGAGCCATAAAGCATAGCACTACCAGCTAACTTCTGATTGGTTCCTTGCCATGAGGCAGGCATCTGACCTCCTAGTGACCAAGGCAAGGTCAGGCAAGCACGTGCTAGGCTGTTATGGCTGCTGAAATGGGGAGTTGGTCCCTTCAGTAAAACTGAACAGACAATATAGTTCCCATGTGCCCATGTACACTTTTAGACTCTTGTTAAATTCCTTACAAAGGGTGGTCTATTTTTAGACTCTGGAGAATTCAATGAACGAGTGGAAACAGGTGATGCTTCTGGGAAGGCTCTTGTTAGGAAGTTAGGGTTGCCAGGCTTGGTTTTGTACGCCTTTCATCCCAGGACTCAGGAGAAAGAAACAGGTAGATAGATCTATATATCGAATTCCAGGCCCACAAGAGCTGCATAAGTCTCAAAAAATGTCAGGCTGATGATGGTAACTTTTAATAACCGGCATTAACAGGAAGAGCTTCATCATAACCAAACAATGACATTTTCAGGGTAGAGTCTATTTATCTCTACAGTGAGCACACTCTGTGACCAGAGTGAGAGTAGCCATTCTCCTCGAGCAGTTTCCATTTCTGTACAGACTAAGTAGATCCTGTTGGTTCGTCATCTTCATAAGCCTGGGACCTTACAGACACCACTCTGAGAAATTTGAAAGTTGGGGATAGAATCGGGGGGTGTAGTGTGTGCTGGAGGCACAGCAGCAGGCTGATATTAATGCAGCCACGGTCACCTTCAGCATCGGCTCTCATTTCCAAGTAGATTTTGTGGGAATTTGTCTTTGTGGTCCTTCAGTCAGAACCAGCCAACTTGCCAGGTTTGTACCTGAGAGGGGGAGTGTGGATTGAGAAAGGGCAGGTATGGACACAAAGAAGAAGAGAGAGAAACAGGATAGAGTCAGGAGGGCAACCCAGTGAATACTGAACTCCCCAAGTTTATTCTTGAACATTCTTAAGTACCCCAACCAAGACTTCCATTATCATGTATAAGGAGCAAGCAGACTTTCTTCCCTTAATCCTCCAAGCATTTGGTAACCACACCTGTTGAGGTGAGTAAGTACACCTGAGCCCAAGTCTGTTGTTATTTAGATAAGACATCCTCTCCCAAGACCAAAACATCCCGCAATAGCCAAGCCTTAGACCTTAGGTCTTTTGACTTACTAAGGACAGTTTTGAGCTCTCTGACCTTGAGGCAAGATGAAGAGGAGCCATCTTTAATTTAATCCCAGCAAACACTGTCAGGGAGGAGTAGCATTAAAGGAGAAAACATCAGGGTTTGGGATGTGTCTGGGACCCCTTTACTCTTGCTGTCTGATCCCATTCATCCCCAGTTCTCCTGCTTCCTGTGTGCCTTTGTCATTCAGTTGTTTTCAATCCAGCATCTCATTTTTTTTTTTCATAAGAACACTTACCCAGATTCTAGACACAGATTTCCTCTGTGAATTCACCCTTCAGACTGTACCTGAAAATACTCACCTTGCTGTTTGTCTTTGCTGAAATGGAGATTTTGATGCCATGGTCTTTTCACTCTGGCACCTGGAGAAGTCCCTTCCTGATGTGTATGAGATCTTAACTTCATGAAGACTGTCTTGCCATTATAATCATTATAAGCACAGAAGTGTTAGATGATAATCATTCATTAAATATGAGAATAATATTTTCACATTTTTTTATTCCGCTAATGACTTCACATTCTTGGTTTCCACACAACATGAGGGAATTCTCATGATTTCATACTATTCTTTCTCAAAAGCCCAAATTCAAGGTGAACATACTGGTTGGCAGTAAGTCTGAGGATTTACCTTGTGGTGAAGGGACCAGCTCCCCATTTCAGCAGCCATGACAGCCTAATATGTGCTTGCCTGACCTTGCCTTGGTCACTAGGAGGCCAGATGCTTGCCTCGTGACAAGGAACCAATCAGAAGTTAGCTGGTGGTGCTATGCTTTATGGCTCTGAGTGTACTTTACGGACAACTGCACAGCAATGACGCACAGAGCATAGCAACCGCCTTGGGAGGGCCTATGGGCCATAACAACCATGATGATGACTCTATCATGAAAACATTCAAGCAATCACATGGAAGGCCATAATACCATGGAAAGTAGGACCAATACATGAATAGAATATAAAATCATCAAAACTCATAGGAAAGGGCATGGAAAGATTGTAAGAGCCAGAGACATTGGATGACTCTAAGGAGACGGTATTTTCTGCCTACAACAGAGTAGCTGCACATATGAACTCAGTGTGGTTGATAACATGTACAACACATGTGTAAGCTCAACTCAGATAAAATTTTAGCATGGAGAGAGGAGTTAGGAATGCACTCCCACCGTTAGTTGAGGAGCTGTTGACAACTGATAGCTGCTGGGAGAGTGAGAGTCAATACACTTTTTCTAAGAGTGTAACTCCTGGGCAAGCCACACACCCAGTAGTATATGAGCAACACAAATTGGATTTGATAGGCAGAGAGAGAGAGAGAAAGAGAGAGAGAGAGAGAGAGAGAGAGAGAGAGAGAGAGAGAGAGAGAGAGAGAGGCAAAGTGACAAAGGCAGACACACACACACACACACACACACACAGAGAATACAAGGTTGGGTTCATAAGGAAAGGAGGTGAGATGGATTTTGGAAGGAGATGAGGAAGGGGTGTGGATATGATCAACCAAGTACAAAATCTTGAAGAGCTTATAAAATATTAAAAAGAAACAAAATAATGACACACTGAAGTGCTATTAGTGCAATTAAATAGCTCTCTTTCCATTGAAGCAGCATTGCTGATATAACCGTGCATACAAAAAAAATTGGTGTGTTTATGGTATGAAGTTGTACTAGTAAAAATTTGAAATCAAGGCTGGAGATATGGCTCAGCAGTTAAGAGCACTGACTGCTCTTCCAGAGGACCTGGGTTCTAGTATCAGCACACACATGGTAGCTCCCAATGTCTGTAACTCCAGTTCTAGGGAATCCAATCCCTATTCTGACCTCCTCCGGCACTGCACGTACACGGTTCACAAACATACATGCAGCCAAAACACCCACACATAAAAATGAGGCCTCAACTACACACACACACACACACACACACACACACACACACACACAAAATGACAGATGATTGAATAAAGCTGTGAGCTTCATCCCACACATGGACTTGAGAACATGTACGGAAAGAATACATAGTCTTAGAAAGGTCAAACATCCAGTCTAGGATGCCACAGGTGGGGCAGGAGCAACAGACTTTTTCAAAAACCTTTAATCAGTTAAAAACAAGCCTTCATTCCCTCATATTAAGTCCTAACAACTGTTAGTTGGGAGCCTTCAAATGAGAAGCAAGGTTATCTGTGTGATCAGGGCTCCATGTTTCTTTACTGCCTAAACTTTTCCTCAGGAGTTGCCATTTCCTCCATGGCCTTGTCATCAACCTGGTCTGATCCCAAGTCTGCTGGTGTGGTCACTTACCAAGACTCCTGACACAGCTTTCCCTTATGTTCTCCCCATTTCATAGACTCACCACCGACTTTTTCTTGTCTGGGATCCTGTTGTCGCTTCCATGGTCCCTGTAAACACTATGTGAGCTGGAGAGAGGCATCCAAGCCTGAGATATGGACGGGTCTGTGATTCTGTGACCTCACCTCCCCTTGGACCTTCAACTATCTTTTCACTCCAAGTGGCGAAGGGCATGCAGGTGGGAGTAGCCAAAGAACTCTTCTGAGAACTGTTCGTCTAGAGTGAAAGGGAAATAGAATTGCTATTTTCTTTCTCTCTGAAGAGAATACTGGAGGTGCAGATGGTGGTTTTTATAGTTCTTGATCCCAGGTGGAAGACGATATCCCACCGGAAGGGAGCAGGAAATAATGAGGTCTGACATATGAACGACAGTGAGCTACGGAGGCCCCATTGCAATCTTTTTTCCCAGGAGGAAGCTTGCTTAGTTATATCCTATTTGTGAATTAGGAGCAGTGGTTTTCAGCCCATGGGTCATGACCCTCTGGGGGTTGAATGACCCTTTCACAGGTGTCACCTAATACCATTGGAAAACACAGATATTTATATTTCAATTCATAACAGTAGCAAAATTACAGTTATAAGGTAGCAATGAAAATAATTTTATGGCTGGGGGGGAGGGTCCCCACAGTATGAGGAACTGTATTGAAGGGCCGTAACATTAGGAAGGTTGAGAACTACTGCTCTTGAGTGACACCATCATTTAAGATACTGGAAAAAAACAAAATTGAGACAAATGTATGATGAGGATTTTAATAGATTTGTATAAAATATGTGAATAATCCACACAGCCAGTGTACAGTCAGTGACTCCAAACGTTCATCACATTCTGTTGCCAGCTGGTACTTAGCTTTTATAGCAAAATGCACTTGACCATTTGTACTGCTGTTAGCTATAAGCAGAAAACCTAAACTATATTAAAAAACAAAAACAAAAACCCGGAAGGTTCTGAAAGCCTGAGCAGTAAGCCACAGCATTAGAGGCTGATGTTATCACAGGTCATGTCCTCCTCAAGCGCTGACTAAGCCTTGGTTTTAGATTATCCTGTCCTTCACACTGTGTCCTCCCACACCCGACCCAAGACCCCACTTAAACCTTGTCACCTCCCATCCCTCTGTTGTCCTAGCCTGTGTGTCACACCGTTTACACTTTCATCAAGTCTTTCCCATCCGCCATGGGCCCATAATCAGTTCCACGTTTGCACAGACATTCCAAATTCCATAGACAAATCTCAAAATTCTCAGCTCTGACCTTCACATAAGGGGGAGCGGGCAACATTAGTCTTCCTGAGCCTTAGCCAACTCACTTGGTGTAATGCTTTCCAGATTGATGGAATGGATTCGTGAGCACCTGTGTTAGCTCTTCTATATGTTTGGAAGGATTTACAACGACACCATCTGGGCCTTGCTTTATTGGGAAGCATTCTCCTAATATTCCAATCTCATTCCAAGTTTTGGATCAGTTCAAGTTGCTCATATTTTCTCTCATGATTTTATAAAAAAAATTAAATACATATATAGAATATGTTTTTATCAAATACACTCATTTTCTCTCACTCCCCTACTCTCCATACAATGTTTCCCTGCCAACTTGACATGCTCTTTTCTTTTTATGCTCTCTGATATAACAGACTAAGAAATCATGTAAATAATACCATTCACAATAGTCTCACAACATTCAAAATACCTTGTCATAAATCTAACCAAGGAAGCAAAAGACTCACACAGTGAAAACTTTAAGACAGTGAAGAAGAAAATAAGATGATACCTAAACATGGAAATAACTTCTATGCTCATGGTGGGATTAATATTATGAAAATGATCATCTTACCACAAGAAATCTACAGACTCAGTACAGTTCCCATCAAAATTCCGTGAAAGTGTTCTTGGCAGAAATTGAAAAAAAATAAACCTTAAATTTCATTTGGAGACACAAAAGACCCAGAGTTATTAAAGTAATCATGAGCAATACAAAAACTGCCGGAGATTTCACTATCCCAGATTTTGAATTATACTACACAGCTATAGTAATAAAACTAGCAAGGGACTTGCATGATTGTAGACACACTGATCAATGAAATAGAAATCAGGACCCACATATAAGCTCACACTCCTATAGCCACCTGTCTTTCAAAAAATACTTCTAATTAAAATTATTTTATGCGTATGTATTTTGCTTGCACCACCTTCATGTATGGTACCTTTGGAGACCAGAAGAAGGCATCGTATTTCATATAATTGTAGTTACAGACATCTGTGAGCCACCTTGAGGGCTATGGGGTTTGAACCGAGGTCCTCTGAAAGAGCAGTCAGTGTTCTTAACTGTTGATCCATCTCTCCATCCCAAGCTACCTGGTTTTTGACAAAGAGGCCAGGAATGCACACTTAGGAAAAGAGAGCATCTTCAAAAACGTGGTGCTTGTCAAATTATAGAGCTATGCATTGAAGAATGAAACCAGATCCTTATCTCTCACTCTCCACAAAACTAAAATCTCCAAATGGATCAATGACTCCAGGATAAGACCTGATACCTTTACCTTGATAAAGGATAAAATAGGGAATATGTTAGGCTAACCATACTGTCACTGATAGCAGAGAGGTTAAGAACAACAACTAGTAGATGGGACCTACTAAAAATAAAAGCTTCTGTACAGGAAAGGACACCAACATTTAGGAGATGGAGCAGCCTACAGAGCATAAAAACATCCTTACCAGCTACACATATGACAAATATGTGTGTCCAGAATAGGCAAAGAAACAAGAAAAAAAAAAAACAAAGCTTCAAGGAAATAATTCAATTTATAATTGTGATGTTTGAATTTATTGCAATGTGAGTTTTCAAATTATTCCTAATTCATTTGTATCTATTTTCAAACAAAATTCTATTGTAATTTCAGTAATTTTTGTTTGCTTGATTTTGTCCTTTCATTAGTTTGCATTAAGATTTGCCAATCTTATCTATTGTCCCATGGAGCCAATTCTGTTTTGTTTGTTTTTTTTTTAGATTTATTTATTTAGTATTTATACAGTGATTTATCTGCATGCCTGCATGCCAGAAGAAGGCATCAGATCTTATTAAAGATGGTTGTGAATCACCATGTGGTTGCTGGGAATTGAACTCAGGACCTTAGGACCTCTGGAAGAACAGACAGTGCTCTTAACCTCCGAGCCATCTCTCCAGCTCCCTGATTCTGTTTTTGATGATTCTTTGTATCATTCTTTTGTTTCAGTTTCATCAAACTTTTTCCATCCTTTATTTCAGATAGGAGAGAGAGAGAGAGAGAGAGAGAGAGAGAGAGAGAGAGAGAGAGAAAGGGACGAGGGAGAGAGAGACTTGTTTAAGTCACCCAATAGTGTAATTAAGCTACTTATTCGAAACCTCTATAACTTTTGTGAAAAACAGAGTAAACATGGGGTAAAAGAGAACGTACATTAGATAACAGTCATGAGTAACCTATGTGTCTGAGAGAGTGTGTCAGGCATCGTGACTGGCTCTGTTTGATCATGAGCTGAGTTCATGGTTTAGATGATGTATGACAGATAATTGACCAGGGCTAACAGGCCATTCTTCAGTGACAGGGTCATAAGGGGAAGGTGACAAGGAGATGAGAATATAAAGAATATAGAAAATCTTGGGTCTGTTGGCCTTGCATAAATAAGCTATGTCTTATGCCAAACAAGTTTGTTAAGAAGTAGGGTATCATATATTATTTGGAGGGGGGAAATGGGACAGAGTCTGCAGGTCTGATAACTTCAGATGCTTCATGGGGTAAAAACAAGTTCCAAGATCTGATACTTAACTCCTTTGAGGCCCTGACCCCTAACCTCAGACAAGACTTTTCCACATGTGCTCCTGAGAAAGAACCCAGAGCTAGGTTCCTTTTGTCCTTTCATTAGGGTATCTGAGAAAGCTTTGGAGAGATCTGGTTCTCAACAGGTGATGCTAAAGCATTTTGTGTTTGGGGGACACAGAAGGCTGGACAGATGGGCTGAGACACTGAATCTGGAGGAGCTTGCTCAGACAGGAGCAGATGGAGCTTAGTCTTGGGGGGACACCTTAGGAGCATCAGTTGTAATTCCAAAAGAAGACAGAAAAGAGCATAAGATTCCCTAGAACTGGAGTTAGAGATGGTTGCCAACCACCATGTGGGTCCTGGGGTTTGAGACCAGAGGAAGCAACTCTAAGGATAACAATTTTCTGTCTCACTGACATCAGAGTTGCATACAAAGAGAGGCACAATTCATGAAATCTCAATGAGCTGTGTACTAAATGCACATCACTTATAAAAAACAGGAAAAGGCGGTATTGCATAAATAAGTTTCCCAGACATAATCAATAGAGAAAGAAAAAGATAATAATACAAGTGCCAAAAAAACCCACTCATTATTTCCTGGAAAACTGTATCAAAGCTTCAACCATATTTAGATTGCCATGAATGATTAATCTTTGGAAATTCCCTCAAATAATGGTCACTACCATATGAAACAAGTATTTATTGTTTAGTTGTCAAACACTATTATGAACAGGTTTATGAACACTGTTCATGGGGACAAAAGGGAACAAATGTGTTTCACTATATGTTTTTTTTTTACAACAGAAGTAGTTAAGAAAAAGTACATTTTAACCAGTTAATCAAATAAAATTAAAAGATAATATCAAGATTAATGTTACTTTATTTTTGTTTTATTAAGCATGGCAAACAATTCAACTAAAGACATTTCTTTGCTCACAAAAAGAATAAAGTATACAAATGCACACCTGATACAGCACACACAATTTACATGCATGGTTTCACACAAGAGTCACACTCACTTTATAATGTAATAGATTCATCAATTTACTGAGACCCTATGGCTGATAGAATGACAACTAAACGTTGACCAGAAACAAATAATTTGTATGTTGACCAAATGACTAGTACTTTCTATTCCTTGCACACTGAAAACAGAGTGAAGATGCACAGGAGTTTTGGCTCATCATCAGAAAGGGACTCACAGTTGGGAAACACACAGAGACAACTGCAGCAGCTTTTACCAAGAGCCATGTGGGACGATAAATGAGAGCTAACTGAATATGCACGAGACAGGAAACTGTGTAAAAGCAGACAAAGGTGCTCACCAAGAGCAGAATGGTCTTTGTGGCTCTGGTCTCAGGGGAGGGCCTGGGGGAGAAGTTGCTCCTATGAATATGCTTCATTCTCTGCTTGTGTCTGTAGAGGGTGCAAACCATGGAGCTGCTGGAACACAGCATCAGACCCACGAAAAACACATCAGGACTTGAGTGTAATACTGCATAGAGGATGTCACTGACTTTGTCGTTACGGACAACGGAACAGTATTCAAACTCTTTTAGACTTGTGATGTTTACGTTGCCAAATTTTCCAGTCATGTGCACAGGAAAAGCAACGTTGGCAAGAAGGGAGAGGATCCAGGTCAAAGGGAAGAGCCAATGTATCTGGGAGCTTGGAATTTACACTTTGCCCATGTGGAGCCCATGGGACTGATGGCAATGGCCTGGAAGACACTCAGGAAGCTTGTGCTGCTGATGGATACTGTCCTCCCCACCCTGTGAAGATAGAAAACTAGTTTGCACCCGATATCCCGGAGGAAGTCTTTCATACCGAAAGCTGCCATTGTCTGGGGCACTCCTGTACACAGCAGACTTAGGAAGTTTGCTGTAATTAAGTGCTGCAGGATATAGTCTGTGGACCTTAACCTGTACCCCAACAGATAATGGTGGAAGAGGTAGGAATTGCCCAGAATTCCAATGACAGTCTGTGCTAAGAAGATCACTCCAATAGCCACATCTGTGGTAGCCATACTGCTGGTTCTCGTGGTCTCGGCCCAAGGATCCTGCACAGGAAGATGAGGTGTGGGTTTTATGTATTCAGTGAACTCAAAAGGCTCCCTCCCCAGTTAACCCCTTTTCAATATTTCCTTCACCCTTGTTTTACTAAGAGGCTTCTAAGAGATCACCTGCTAGTGTAGGAAGCCTTTATAGCTGACAAGCTCACACTGCAGGACTGCACATCATAACAACCTATTCAAACTCTCTGCTAGTGGTCTAGAAGGCAGGCATGACTCTAATTATATTTGTAAATTTAGAATTCCAAAGATGCTAATATTGGGTGATATGGAAGGGTGGAGTATGTAAGTAAAAAGATACATGAATCATGAAACAGTATAGAAAAGTAAATTTTTTAGATTTAATTTCATTGCAGTTCATGTGTAAGAGTGTGTGTGTGTGTGTGTGTGTGTGTGCTCGTGCGCACACGCTAGCATGCATGTTGGGTGGTGAATTCAACTCTGTTAAATTGAAGTAGCAAGAACCATCTTTTTTTTTCATTTAAAAGGAATCCAGAACGTATTGTCCATTTGAGGGAGTAATTGTGAAAGTTGGACTGAAGTAGAATAAGGTAAAAGACCAAATATTGGATATTTATTGACTGATTTTATAATGTGATAGATTCATCAATTTACTGAGAATTGCTTATCTGCCAAGAATTACTTCATTGACACCCGGAACAGAATGACCTGGAAAAATAGCCAAAACAACATGCCGTTGCTCTTAACAACCAGCTAGCTGCCATGTAGGCTTCTATAAAATCTCGATGGCTTGCCTGTTCCACCTTGTGGTTTGATATTGAGAACTAGACCTAAGATCAAGGGCTTGATGGAGTTATTCTGGCTTTGTTCCCCCTGGTGACATCTTCTCTCTTCGGTATTAAGGTGATTATTCCAGGATGATTCCCAAACAAGACTTTCTTGTAAATACATTGATCATTAATGTTACAGGAATCAGACAAGTTTAGTCCATGAATACATTTGTTGTACTGGCCCACTTAGAAAAACTGTTATTTAAAAAAGTTGTTCAGATGGGACAGGTTTTGTAAACAGAAAGGTTTCTCTTTTTTTTCTTCCTTTGAAAACTATCAAATAGCATTATTATTTTATAGTAATAACTGATGTATAAAATGTTATTCAAAGAAATAATAAAGTGTGGTAACTGTCTGGGTTAAGCCTTTGAGAGCTCATGCTTGATAAATGGGAAAATGGAGATTTGAAAGTGTCTGAGCATGGACAGAGAACACAATGAGTCAACACCCTCACTACAAAGAGGTACATGGATTCCTCAAGCATCAACTCTGTGTTTTGTTTTTATACATTCATATGATCCTCCAACAAGCATCATTTTACATATTTGATGGTGGGAAGTATCTTTGTGTGTGGAGATATTTATTACATAATCAGTGAACATCCAGGTATTTTAATTCAATAAGGAAGATGACGAAATAGTTCTGAAACCTGACCCATAGTAGACACTGAACATTTGTATACAGATGGCTCTGTCCTAGGACCTAATAATTTGTCTGTGCTAATTTATATACCGAAAAGCACTTGATAGAATGATTTGATACTGTGTTCAAAGAAAGAATCTAGTTTTCACACAAATATCCAGAAATCTATGACAAGAATCTATCAGTCAACACATGCTGTGTCATAACTTAAGAAAAAAGAAGCCACATACAGTCATAAAGTGTGAGACATGAGCAACATTATTATTGATCTGATGATATGCTTATGAACTTATTGATACCTGAGTATCAGTTTCAATGAAGCAAGACAGGTGAATAACACAACCCACAGGGCTATCATACTCACAGACATGTGTTGGCCAAGAGTTTGTTCATAAGTTGAAAACGTCTCACTTCCTTGATGTATAATAGATATGGCTTAGAACAGGGTTAGGCTCTCAGTCCTCTTGCGAAGTTCAGGAAGAGAACTCCAGATGGCTCTACACACTCACCCCAACCTCCTCTACCAGACCACCACACTAGATAGGTATATATTTTCTACAATAAGGAGGATGTTTTTAGACAATTAGAAACAACATGATACTCACCTTAGTGCTGGCTTAAGAAGCATGTAATATCCATGCTAGCTTCTTTCTTAAAGATTTCTTTTCAGGCTTTCTAGAAAGGAAACAACATAATTATAATGAAAAGTGATGATGTCAGGGTAGAGATAATTTGTCTCCATTACCTACATCATGTGTCAAAAGTTAATGGAAACTGTCTACTCAAGCAGTTTCCCTTTGCATATTTTTGTCCACAACTACAAGCTTCCTCTACATACTTTGCGCCTTTTACACAATGCGTGGGGACAGCATAGGATCAAATTAGGGAACTCAGAATTCAGGGCCAGATTCCTGTAATGGAAGCTGAACAAGCAGACAAACTATGTACCTAAGTATGATAAAATACCGTTTCATTGATATTTTGATAAAGCAACACCCACCATTGTGACGGACAATGTCTGTGTGTCAAGGGAAGCAGCTATCATGCGTGAGTCTAAGATCACATTGTTTGTTTGTGCCTTGAACACAATTACCAGGTTCTTCTCTGTGTCCTATGATGCTGGGCCATCTAAGCAGATTCTACCTACAGATCTTTTTTTCTCTTATAAGATCACTTACCCAAATGCCTGGCATGGTTTCCCCATCCACACTTTGATCCTCCCATGACAGTTGGAAAAACTGTCCATTCTTTTTGTCTCTGCCATGGTTTCTCTGTAGAAAAGAAGACAGTGCCTGAGATATGGGTCTGTGATTCTGTGACCACCCTTCCCCTCAGACCTGAAATTATCATTTTATTTTTAGTCGCAATTGGTACACAGGTCTGGACAAGAATGTTTCTCAGAGTCAGCTTTCTCCCCAGGTAATGGTTTTAAAAAAACAATTACAAGTTTCTTGCTAGGTTGTCTTAAGAGACTATTGCAAACTGTAAAGAGGCTCTCCATGATCATTGGAGGCAGGCTTATGTGTGTCCAGGGAAAGGAAATCCTAAAGTCTTTCTGGGACCCATCAGAGAGTTGCACACTTGCCATCCAATTTCTTACTTAACTGGGGGGTTGCTTACACAAAATCTATTTTTTTATTTCTTCTCAGTAAACACTCCACTGTTTTCTATTTTAAGGGAAAGTGAATAATGAAGCATAGCTCAGAGAAAAAGAACAGAATGCAAACGATTGGAAATACCTTTCACTATCAAGGCCTATGGAGGGAAATCAGGAGTGTTTTTTTTTTTTTTTTTTTTTTTTTTTTTTTTTTTTTTTTTTTTTTTTTTTTTTGTAGGGTGACCTGCATATATGAGACACAGACAGGGAAGCATGAGCTCAAGACTGATAGGACATAGAAGAAAAGGGGATAAAAGACTATGAAAATAGAGTAAGTTGGAGTGTTGTATAACTACTTTCTTAGAATTGGAGCATTTGGTCTTAGAGGAGGGAGAGACATAAAAGCCAGCAAAGTCACAAGACTAAGGAAGGATGAAGGACAGTAGTGCTTAAGAGAGTGGGGGGTGAAGAGAGAGAGCATAGTGGACTTAGCAATAAGGAAAGCAGAACTATGGGCCCTGAAGATGACGCAAGTAGACACAACCTAAAGTTAGCGTAAAATTATGAGGAGGAGATTAAGTCACTGGGAGGTGAGTGGTATGATCCAAGGAGAAATCTAACCAGTGAAAGAGCTAGACAAGTCTAAGGGCATGGTTAAGCTAAATAACCCAAGAAACTCATAGAGAAATAAGCATTGGGTGTATGGGGAGCTATATGGAGGTTAGATTAATGGAGAGGTTGGGAATGTCTCTGAGTGAAAGCTGAAACATTTCCTTCTGTTGGATGTAAATGCTCAAGAAATGGACAGAGACATCAGAAGTACAGAGTAGTCTTTGTAGATGTTTTAAGACACTCAGAAAATCAGACTGAAATTCCTAAATTAGACCAACCTATGTGGCAGCCGTATCATACTGTGTAGTACAAAAGGGCTGGAGATATAACCTCCCAGCTTTAAAGTTATATTAAGAGTGACTATAAGATAAACAGTATGGTACTTAGATAAAAACAGACTCATTGATCATGGAACAGAATTGAGAAGCCCACACTCCTAAAAGCACCTGTTTTTCTTTTTTTCTTGACAAAGACAACAATGAGCAATGTAGAAAACACATCATCAACAAATGGTGCTGCTCAGGTTGAAGAACATCATGTACCAGAATGAAAGTTGACCATTATCTACATTGTTTTGTATTTATTTGCATTAAATTTTCAACATGATGTATTTTGATTATAAATGTTCCCCTCCCTCAGCCCCACCAATCATCTCTCCATACCCCTACCCAGTCAACTTCATGTTCTATCTGTCTGTCTGTCTGTCTGTCTCTCATCTGTCTCTCACTTTCTCTTTATCTGTTTCTCTCTGTCTCTCACTCTCAAAAATCAAACCCAAAATATCAAAGCAAACAACAACAAACCCAAAAGACACGTAAATATTAATCCAAAATGAAATTTTAAAAAGGCAAACAAAAGCATGGAGTACACTTGTGCTGTCCAAGTACTTCTGAGAACTTGACCTGTACTATAGTGTGGCCGATACCATTCCATTGGAGAAAACCAATTGTCCCTTTTCTGGCAGTCATCAATTGAAATCAGCTTCTGGCTCATGGACAGGACCATGTACCAACAATCCCTTAAACATGCTGGGATTCTGTCTGGCTTGGACTTGTTCAGGTCTCCTGCCTGTTTTGTTCTTTGTTAGATTCCTATCTCTCACCCTGCACAAAACTCAGTGGCAAAGGATCAAGGACCTCAACTTAAGCCATAACATCCTGAATGGGAAAGAGAAGAAAGCAGAGTAAACACTTGAATTTATAGGCACTAGAAGGGTCTTTGGGAGCAGAACTCCAAATAGCAAAGGCATTAACACAAAAAATTGACAAAAGGGTCACATGAAACTAGGTACCTGCTGTGAAACAATGAAACCATCCAGAGTGTCAAGAGACAACTCCCAGAATGAGAAAAAAAAGAAGTTTCTACCAGTCATTCGTCTGACAGATGGTTGGTATCTTGCAAAGACAGTGAACAACATAAAAAGAAAAAAAAAAAAAAACTAAAGAGGAACAAAATCCAATTAAAAATTGGGCATTATATTTTTTTCTTTTTTAAATTTTTTATTTGAATTAGAAACAAAATTGTTTTACATGTCAATTCCAGTTCCCTCTCCCTCCCATTCTCCCCTGCCCCCCCAACTAACACCCTACCTATCCCATACCCTTTCAGCTCCCCAGAGAGGGTGAAGCCATCCATATATTTGGGATAGGACCTAGGCCCATCCTGTGTGTCTAGCCTCAGGGAGAATCCCTCTATGTGGGATGGGCTCCCAAAGTCCACTCCTATGCTAGGGATAAGTACTGATCTACTACATGGGGCCCCATAAATTTCCGAGGTCTCCTCACTGACATCCACATTTGTGGGGTATGGATCAGTCCCACGCTGGTTTCCCAGCCATCAGTCTGGGGACCAAGAGCTCTCCCTTGTTCAGGTCAGTTGTTTCTATGGGTTTCACCAGCCTGGTCTGGACCCCTTTCCTCATCACTCCTCTTTCTCTGCAACTGGATTACAGTTCAGTTCAGTGTTTAGCTGTGGGTGTCTGCTTCTACTTCCACAAGCTGCTGGATGAAGGCTATAGGATGGGATATAAGGTAGTCTTCAATCTCGTTATCAGGGGAGGGCATTTAAAGTAGCCTCTCCTCTGTTGCTTAGATCGTTAGTTGGTGTCATCTTTGTAGATCTCCAGACATTTCCCTAGTGCCAGAATTCTCTTTAAACCTATAATGTCTCCCTCTATTATGGTATCTCTTATCTTGCTCTCTTCTTTCTTCTCCCAACTCAAACTTCCTGCTCCCTCCTGTCCTCCTCACCCCTCCTCTTCTCCCCTTCTCATTCTCCTAGCTCCCTCTCCCCTCCTCCCTCCCCCCCAATGCTCAGGAGATCGAGACCCTTTCCCTTTCTCCAGGGAACCATGTATGTCTCTCTTGTTTCTTAGCTTCTCTGGCAGTGTGGGTTGTAGGCTGGTAATCCTTTGCTCTATGTCTAGAATCTACATATGAGTGAGTACATACCATGGTTGTCTTTTTGTGACTGGGTTACCTCGCTCAGAATGGTTTCTTCTAATTCCATCTATTTGCCTGCAAATTTCAAGATTCTGTTGTTTTTTTCTGCTGAGTAGTACTCCATTGTGTAAATGTACCACATTTTCTCTATCCATTCTTCAGTTGAGGGGCATCTAGGTTGCTTCCAGGTTCTGGCTATTACAAACAATGCTGCTATGAACATTGTTGAACACATGTCCTTGTTGTATGAATGTGCTTCTTTTGGGTATATGCCTAAGAGTGGAATTGCTGGATCTTGTGGTAGATTGATTTCCATTTTCCTGAGGAATCTCCATACTTATTTCCAAAGTGGTCTTACAAGTTTGCACTCCCACCAGCAGTGGAGGAGTGTTCCCCTTTCTCCACATCCTCTCCAGCATAAATTGTTGTTTGTGTTTTTTTGATTTTAGCCATTCTGAAAGGAGTAAGATGGTATCTCAGAGTTGTTTTGATTTGCATTTCCCTGATGGCTAAGGATGATGAACACTTTCTTATGTGTCTTTCAGCCATTTTAGATCCCTCTAGTGAGAATTGTCTATTTAGTTCTGTACCCCACTTTTAAATTGGATTATTTGGTGTTTTGGAGACTAGCTTCTTGAGTTCTTTGTAAATTTTGGAGATCAGCCCTCTGTCGGATGTGGGGTTGTTAAACAGAGCTCTCAAAAGATTAAAACAAACAAACAAACAAAACACATGTTCACCATCCTTGGCCAACAAGGAAATGCAAGTTAAAACTACTTTGATATTTGATATCTTTATCTTACTCCAGTCAGAATGATTAAGATTGAAGAAAAAAAATGATGACAGATCTGATGTGGAAGGGGAAGGAAGAACACTTACTGCTAGTAGGAGTACAAACTTGTTCAGTTAGTATGCAAATTAGTGTGGAAGTCACTCCAAACGCTGCAAATAAAGTTACTGTAGGCCAGCCTAGAATCCACCCCGCTAGAGAGACTGGGAAACAGGGAGGACCCTAAGAGAGACATGCATGGTACCCTGGAGAAGAGGAAAGGGACAGGATCTCCTAAGCAGATTGGGAGCATGGTGGGAGGGGAGAAGGGGCTGGGAGAAACAGATGGGGAGAAGAGGAGGGGAGAGGAGGAAATGGGGGAGCAGGAAGGTTGAGTTGGGGGAAGAATAGAGGAGAGCAGGATGAGAGATATTGTAATAGAGGGAGCCATTGTAGATTGGAGGAGAGATCTGGCGCTAGGGAGATTTCCAGAGATCTACAAGGATGATACCAACTGGCAATCTAAGCAATAGTGGAGAGGCTACCTTAAACACCCTTCCCCAATAATACCTTATATGCCACCCTAGAGCCTTCATCCAGTGGCTGTGGAAGCAGAGGCAGTCACCCACACCTAAGCACTGAACTCAACTCCTGGAATGAAGATGCAGAGAGAGAGAGAGTGATGAGCTAAAGCGTCAAGACCAGGCCGGTGAAACCGACAGAAACAGCTGACCTGAACAGGGAGGGGGAGCTCATGGACCCCAGATTAATGGCTGGGAGGTTAGCGTGGGACTTATCCAGACCCCCTGAATGTGGGTGTTAGTGAGGAGGCCTGGACAATCTATGGGGCCCCATGTAGTAGATCAGTACTTATCCCTAGGGTACAAATGGATTTTGGGAGCTCATTCCACGTGGAGGGATGGTCTCTCAGCCTGGACACATGGGGGAGGGCCTAGGCCCTGCCCTGGATGATATGACAGTCTATGAGGATTCCCCATGGAGGGCCTCACCCTCCCTGGCAAGTGGAGGGGGAATGACTTGGGGGGTTGGGGTGTGGGGTAGGAGGGGACGGAGAGGGAGCTTGGATTGACATGTGAAGCAGGCTTGTTTCTAATTTAAATTAAAAAATGGTATTAAAAAAAGAACTCAGCCAAACCACTCCTGGTTTATTTACCCAAAAGATTCCATATTCTATTCCAGAAATACCTGCTCACCCCTGTTCACTGTTGCTTTATTCTCAATATCCAAAAGATGAAAGTAGTATAGATGTCCATCAGCTGATCTGTTGATGTTTAAAGTGTGACATGATTACACTACGGAATATGATTCAGATGTTTAGAAAATTAAAGTGATGAAATTCACCAATAAGTGATTGAGGTGCCAAGAATGATTCTTAGTAAGCTAACCTAGACTCGGACACACAAAAATGTGTTTGGGGTTTTGTTTTTATTTTTCTTTTGTCTCATTTGTGGGTGTTACTTTGAGTCTCTGTTTATGTGTGTTTCATTTGCAATACCTATAGAGGTCAAGAAATTAGTACAGCGCTGTTGTGGATCTCAAGATGGAGGAGACAGACTGCTGTGACATCATGGTTTAAAAAGGTAACAGGGCCGGGCATTGGTGGTGCACGCCTTTAATCCCAGCACTCAGGAGGCAGAGGCAGAGGATCTCTGTGAATTTGAGGCCAGCCTGGTCTTTAGAGCAAGTGCCAGGATAGGCTCCAAAGCTACACAGAGAAACCCTGTCTCAAAAAACCAAAATAAATAAATAAATAAATAAATAAATAAATAAATAAATAAGGAATAATGGAACTGGGATGGTTAAAGGAGGCAACGGATGGGATAGGAGGTTAGACCAGGAAAAAAGAAATCCAGAAAAAAAGAAGTAACAATAAAAGTTAATAAAAGGGAAGGAACTACAACTGGACTAACTCTTTATCTTCCTCACAAGTATGACCACTATTTTATTAATGTGGATGACTATTCTCTTAAAGTTGATTTTTAATGAATAAGATTAATAAAGTCCCTTAAAATGAATTATTATTTGACTTCTAAACCCCTTTCACACTTGTGAGTAGAGGAATCTAACATACTACTTGACCTGGCTCATTTTCAATACTTTTCTGAGAGATGCTAAATTAGGCAAGTACATAATATCACATTGCATTTGTTTTACACAGGGAATGAAATACAGTATCTTGATAAACATAGAATGAACAATATACAAAAGAGGAAATTACAATCGTTTAATTGAACATAACAAATCCCCAAATGAACAATTTCATTTCCAAGTGTAGTTTTGCTCCCAGAACAACCACAATAACAGAAATGTAACCATGGACACATTATAATAGAGAAAGCAAGAATAAAAGTGGATGCAGGTATGTGCTCATATGAGTTTGCCATTCTTTGAACCAATGGGCTATTGATCATTGTACAAAGAGTGTATGAAGGTGATTGAGTACAGAACTAATCACTGTGAGCAAACAAGCATCGTATGTGTTCCTTAGATGATCAGGGGGGCATTTATATTCTGACACACATAAAGCAGACTGTCAGCACACAGGAGTTACTTCTCATCAGTAAAAAGGGACTCACAGTTGGGAAACAGCCAGAGATCAAAACAGACATATTCACCAGGAACCAGGAAGGATTATAAACAAGAGCCAAACAAATTTGACAGATACAGGAGAGCAGATAAAAGCAGATAAACGTGCTCACCATTAGAAGGATGGTTTGGGTAGCTCTGGTCTCAGGTGAGGATGCAGGAGAGACCTTGCCTCTGAGTATATGTTGCATCCTCTGCTTATGCCTGTACAGGATGAGCACCATGGAGCCACTGGTCCATAACATCAGCCACATACAGATAACATCAGGGAATGAAAGGTATACAACATGCAGAACTAAATCCATTATCCCAAGATTAACAGAAGAACAGTACCCAAAGTCTTTTAGCATTGTGATATTTTCATTGCCCTGTTTTGAACTTATGTTTGTAAGAAAAACTGTATTTATAAGGAGGTTCAGAATCCAACTAAGGTTTATCCAATAAACAGCATACTTGGGAGCTTTGAATTTAAGTGCTGCCCACTTAGAGTCTTTAGGGCTGATGGTGATGGCCTGGAAGGCACTCAGGAAGCTGATACTGCTAAAGGACACATTTCTGCCCACTTTATGGAGATAGAAAAGTCCTCTGCATCCAGAATCATCGAGGAAGTCTTTCCAACCAAAACCTGCCATTGTCTGGGGCACTCCTTTACATAAGAGAGTTAAGAAATTTGCTACAATCAAATGCATCAGAACCCAGTCTGTGGACCTTAATCTGCTTTGGGTAAAGTAAAGAAACACATAGTAGTAGAGGAGACAGGAATTGCCCAAAACTCCAACCACAGTCTGTGATAAGAAGATCATTCCCATGGTCACATCACTGGCTGCCCTTCTGTCTGGGTCTGGTGTTTGAGTCTTAGGACCTTGCATGGAATATGAAGCATAGTCTCTATGTGATGTGTTCCTGAACTCCAATCTTCCCCATTGACTATGCTTATCTCCAGGGATATTTATTAAATGTTTTCCTTAGTCAAAAATCTTAAGGTTAGAAAGCTTTAGCAATGTGAAAGTCCCTACTGAGAAGGCAGCATAAAGTAACCTTCTCCACCTCTCACAGTATATGTAGAATTCTTTGCAGATATAAATTGGACTTTGAAGATGAGGGGAGCCAAGTCATGCAGTGAGTGTTTATGAGTTTAGTCTTGATTAAAGGTTAAAAATAATCCTTGAGCCTGGCTGCTTCCTAACAGACGCTATACAGTGCTTCAAGAGCCATTCCTGAAATCTATGTCAGAACTTCAGGTGAACCTGTCATATGTTTTTCTTTTCGTCCTTGTGCATCTCCTTTCTTGCATAAATGGTGGTATGCATTACATTTGCTGTAAGTGCTTTCCACATCTTTGTGAAGAGTTACTATATAGGACAAATCAGCTGTGGGTGAGTTTTGAGGTGTGTTAATGCAAGTTGATACATGGAAGGAAATGCAAGCCAGTTTTTCATGCCAAGGGCATCAATACACTAATGCCTCCACATTAGCATAGTCTGGTAATGACCCATTTGTATTTGTGTTAGGGACATGAGTCTAATAAGACCTACGACGCGCATCATTCAATAATCACATCACGCAACAATCCAGAACAATCAAATCTATCTGGAATATAAGATCAGGAAGAAATTAAACTGCTGCTGAGTTGAGATGGTCCATTCAAGTGACAAACAATATCAGAGTCAGTCCAACTATTATCAGTGAATTAACATTTATGACTGATAATCATAGGGATAAGCGTGCACATTGTCATGGCATAACATGTTGAGCTCTACATTTAAAATTCGGAGAAACAGTTTAGTCATTATATTGTACTAACTTAATAAATTTTATCATTTAGGACAATTATGTATTATTTATAAAACTGAGAAAACACAGACATTTCTCATATTCCTCTACACACCCACTGGTTTACACATATCTAATTCCCACAGAACAGGTGTGTACTTTTGAGGATTGGGAGATTGATTTAAAGTGGGTTAAAAAAAAAAAAAGGTCATGCTCTTTCAAGAAGTTACGGTAGGAGCTTATGGTAAGTACATCAATTTTTTTCTTTAAACCTTTGTTTCCAAAGCTTACGAGTCACCAGACCCTCTAACTGCAAATGCCCGTGTTCTCATGCTGGATTCATCTCTGTTTGTATCGACCGCATCTTGTGCCCAGTATCTGAAAGTGATTTCAGTTCATATACAGACTAGCAGACAAGGAAGCATCTTTCTAGTTCTTCCCACTGTGGAAAAAGAAAAAAGAAAAAGAAGAAGAAGCAGCAGGAGGAAATGAAAAATGCAGCCTTTGCCTAGAAGGATGAGGCTACAGGTCTTGGAATGCCGGCTGGGGATCCGACTGATTATGGAACAGTACTTATTACCTTCCAATCAGGTTTCATTATCACTTTTGCTAATCCTCAATAATCATGATCAAGGATTCTTCTAAGTTAGGAAAATCAGGGATGGGGGAGGTTTAGGGCCCCTTTCTATGTGTCTGAACTCATTCCCCCAGTATTTCCTGTCTGCCTTTGACAGCACTCTCTTCAATCTTGATATCCAGTTCTGAGATTCTTGCTTCAGCCCTTCCACTCTGACAGTCTCCCATACCTACATACCTTTTCAATTGTTAAACTTTTCTAGCTAATTCTGCACGTGTAACACATACCAACAGCTCTAACCTCCCACAGTCAGTTCCTCACATGTAAAGTCAACATCTCTAACTCCCCAGCCCAGCCAGTACTCCCATCCCTGTCTACTGCTCCTGCTCCCCACAAGTCTGTCTGAGTAGTCAGTATTCCTTTGGTTTGTGTCCTACTGAGACCAACCTGGGGTGTCTGTGTGGCTCTGTTTGGAGCTCTCTGCTGGAGACCTGGTTGTGTCAACAGTGACTTCCTCAGACTCTTCACATGGCCTTTCCCTTATAGAATCTGCCTCTCAGGAAGGCTGCACTGGGGAGACTCTCCTCACTCTCTCTTCATTGGGATGACAATGTGAGTGCCAGGCTCCTTAAGTCCAGAAAGTGTGCTGGACTGAATCAGCTGGAGCCTGGGTTATTTGTTTGTAACTCTGTGACCTCACCTCCCTTCAGACCTCTAATTACCGTCTTGCATACGATAGCAATAGTCATGAAGGTTTGGTAGACTAGAACATTGCTGGGAACTTTTTTCCAAGGTGACAATGTTCAATAAGCAATTACAAACTCCCTGCTAGCATCCCTTTAGAGAATATGGGAGAGTTTGGAGAGGTTCGTGTAGAACATCATCCCTTGACAAAGGAAAGCCCTCAGTGGAAGTCTCTGGAAATACCTAAGTCTGCACATGAAGGACTGAGTGGGCTCTGGATGCCAGAGTGTCCCTGCTTCAAAGAACTTTGTTCACACCAGAGTGGACTTTTTCCTTAGTCACCATAACAGAGAACAAGGAATTTTAGTTATGGCAAATATACAGAAAAAGGCAGAATATCCAGCAATGTGGGTATTTTCTGAATGGTCACTGTTTTGATCAAAACAAATTTAAGGTTTTCTTTTGAATATGCGTCATTTAAATTTATTTTTAAGAATACAAAGAAGGTTTTAGTATGCACTTTTGCTTTTTATCAGTTTTATTAGTGTTTTTTTCCTTTTTATTTAAACTCTTTAATTACTACTCATATTTACATATCCATTCCCCCCATTCCCTCGCCCTCCCATCCTCCCATGTTCCTCCCCAACTCCCCCAATCCCCCCCAACTCCTCCCCAGGGAAAGTGAGGCCCTCCACCAAGGACCTTCAAAGTCTGTCATATTGTCTGTGGGAGGGTCTAGGCCCTCCTTGCTGTATCTGGGCTGCAATAGTATCCCTCCATAGGGAATGGGCTCCCAAAGTCCATTATGCTCTAGGGTTAAAGACTGGCTCCACTGTCAGAGGTCCCATAGAGTGTCTTGGCCTCATAGCTGGCACCCACATTCAGAGGGCTTGGTTTGGTCCAATGCTGTTTCCCCAGCTTTATGACTAAAGTCTCCATGCTCTCACTAGGTCAGGTCCACTGTTTCTGCAAGTCTCTCCAGCCCCATCTTGGCTCCTTTGCTCATCCCTCCTCCCTCTCTACAACTGGACTCCAGTAGAATGGTTCAGTGCTTAGCTGTGGGTGTCTGCTTTGAGAATTTCATACAATGCACTTCCGTCAAATTCATCCCACCTCCTCTCCTCCTCCCATATCCAATCCCCACGTCCTTACCTGTGAAACATCAAGCTTTCTTTCTTTTTTAGACCCATCAAATCCAATTTGTGCTGCCCAAATACTTTTTCTGCATAGTTTGTCACCGGGAGTATGGTCGGCACCTACCATGTGTCACAGTTTTAAAGTAATCTCACTCCTTTTCTTTAAGCTATCAGTTGCCAATATCTCCTCAGCTAGGGGCAGGACTTCATACCCACTGCCTGTTAGGGTTTTCACTTTCAACTGGAAACATAAAATTAATGTTACTTTTTCTCTTTTCATTGGATAACACGCCTCGCTGCACACAAACATGGGAATATATGTCACTGTAGATGTAAGTGCATTTAATGATCTCAATCTTCTACGCCTGCTTAGAAAAGCAGAAGAGGAATAGAGTACAATGTCAGTATAAGTTCTAAGGGAGAAGAGAGTATAAACTGTGGTATTGTGGGAAGAAGAGTACCAGTGACTTTTGTCAGAGAGATGCTGACAATGTCGTGTTGTGACCCTGATTCTGAACCCCCAAATCACCAAGAGACTCGTTCCAATGCAGAAGCAAAGAGTCTTTTATTGTTGAGTGAGTTAACCCCATTAACTTGGGCCCTTTGCAGTTGGCGTGAGAAGGACCCGGAGAAACCTCAAGGCAGGGAACTTATTGGGCAGTGTAAGGGGAGTGTCTAGGGGTATGCAGCAATCTCAGGATTGGTGCGCTTCCAGGCTTGGACAACCTGTCCTGTGTTGATTAATCAACTGATTGTTATGGCCCACAGGCCTTCCCAGGGCAGTTGCTATGCTCTGCACTTTACTGTTATGCTGCTTTTACCGTAAAGCATGCCCAGAACCATAAAACATATCCAGAGTCCCACCAACTAACTTCTGATTAGTTCCTTGCCACGAGGAGGGTATATGACCTCCTAGTGACTAGGGCGGGCCCAGCAAGTTCAGACATGTGCTGAGTAAGAGTCCTACATGTCTTTTCTGCAGCCTGTCATGGCTGCTAAAGCAGGGGGCTAGGTGAGAGTCCGGTCCCTTCATTAGCTTTTATATGGGGTTCATAGACTCTTGGTGCTTTATCCTCTAAGAAGTTACCCAAATCCTCTTGAAGTGAAGAGATTTGACCCCACAAATAGACATATTATGTCACGCTATGGCATTTAATATACTAAAAAAGACTGTGAGACATAGAATGAGCAGGATCCTAGATGTGAAAGTCTTCTCAGAGACACAGTGACATTAATCTGAGTGAGTCAATGATATGTGAGATTTAAAAAAATCAATGATAAGACTTGAAATCTTTAAAAATGTATCGAAACAGAGACAGGAGAGATTGCTCAGTGGCTAAGAATATGTGATTCTCTTATAGAGATCTTGGGTTTGGTCCATAGCACCTACAACCAGTGGCTGAAAATATCCTGAACCTCTGGTTTCAGGGCATCCAATGCTCTCAACTGGTCTCCTTAGACACTGCCCATGCATAGTATACACACAGAGAAATGCATGCATGTATACACACACACACACACACACACACACACACACACACACACACACACTCCAGAACTATAAAAGTAAACAAAATTTTAAAACATTTTAAATAATCACCATATCACATTGGTAACAAAATCACATAATAATGGTACAGACACGTACATGTAGATGAATGAAAGAAAATAGAGAGCCCAGGTGTGAAGCCACACAGTTATACTACTATGTAACAAGTTCCCAAAGCTACTTTGGAGAAAACACAGCCTTTTAAACAAATGGTTTTAGAAAAAAAATGGGTATTCAGGGGTGGAGGAATTCCTCCTCTCATGCTGTACACAAGGGAAGTCCAAATAGATCCAATGCTTGAATGGAAGAGCTGATATACTCAAACCACTAGAGAATAAAATTGGGTAAGCACATGAAGATATTGGCACCAGAAATGTCTTTCTGAATAAAGATATTTGCTCAAGAAAAATGACAAGTGGAGTTTGAAATCAGATTGCTGATTTCAATAATTTTTTTCATGTGCCTTTTGTATTGCTTGTCTGTAGTGAGAGATCTAACTGACCATGCCTGTTTGGTCACATGTGTATGTATGTGAGTGTGTAGCTTTTGTGGTGCTGGGATCTGTTATGCAGGCTGCTATGTGAGAAAATGCAGCAGTGGTCATAACTATCTGAGATCGCTTCAAACTATGGTGCCAAGTTGCCAGGCACAGTGTGCTCAGAATAGCGGCAGAATGGTAAAGGGGTAACGGCCACTGTGGATTTAAGGCTCACTTCACAGGAATATTCCATACCCAGTATTGTAATTATGTTTAAATTTCCATGCCTGGAAGGGCATAGGACCTATGAGGGACTTTACTGTGCTATTTATCAAATTCAGAAAGTATAAAGCCACTTTAGAATATTTTTGTTTATACCTGTAGACAATCAACATTCTAAGCTATGAAGAGACAAGCTTCTGTTTCAGGGAACTACAATGAAGACATGGAAGTGTGTTTCCCTGAAGTGGTGAGAATAGGTGAGAATTGAATGCTGAGCTGCAATGAACAATCCCGATTCAAATGTCACATGGTAAACTACATGGGTCCTGCAAGCAAAACCTAAAGTCGTGAATCTGGGAATGAAGAAACTAGGAAAGAGGGTTATAGAGCAGGGAGACGAATGAATAGCCATTCCGTACTATATGCATGCATGAAATTGTCAAATCACCATTTTAATAATGCAGGAATAAAGAAATTAAACATTTATGTATATCCAGCTAAAGAATTCATCAACCAAAGAGGAAGCCTACAAACAGGAGAAAACCTTCAATATTGAGACGTTTGAGATAGGATTAATATCAACAAAATGTAATAGATCAATGAACATGGATGAGCAGGTATCTCTAGATAAGAATGTGGAGTCCTTTAGAGATATACCCAAGAGGGGTAAAATTGGGTCAGATGATAGATATGTTTTTTGTTTTATGGGGCAACTTCATACTCATTTCTATAGTGGTTGCACCAGTTTCCCTCCCAACCAGTGGTGAATAAGTGTTCTCTTTCCTCACACCTATACTATCCTTTCTTTTCATTTGTTTATTTGACATTAGCTCTTCTGTATGAGATAGTACATATAGGAAGCTTGAATTTGCATTTCTCTGATAGCTAGGAATGTTGAAGTTGAATGACTATTCGTACACACTATTTCTGCACAGTAAGAAAGCTGCACATTTGATATCAGATTGGTGGAGACAGCATGGACAAAGCTTGTGCAAGTCAAAACCAAACCAAATTACAGCAAGGAGAGGAGAATTAGGTACACAATCCTGCCCCTAACTGCAGAGTTATTGGCAACTGTTAGCTGAATAAAGGCATTTGGAGGTTCAGAAACCATCCTGGAAGCTGTTTAGAAATATTTCCCAGAGATGAGTAGCTATGAGCAGTGTTCAAACAATGCCCCTGCTACAAGTATTTCCATGACACACTCATACAAGATCCAAATACAATTTAAAACAACATTGCAGTGTTTATTATTACTCTCCAAAATGACACCTCTTATGTGCTGTAAACATCTGTCCAGAATGCCAGAGCTTAGTGGCTATTGAAGAAGAAAGTAAATTTATCACCTAGGCTTACTTGTCAAGAACATCTTAGCAGAATCCACCCAGCTGTGGCAAAGACCTCAGATTAGATGCATTGATTTTGGATTGGGAATGCATCCAGAAGACCTCACAGGACTAGACAATTATCAGAGCTTAATTGTGCTTTAGGAAAACCTAGTCTTGAGAGAAACACACTAGGTAAAATGAGCCTAGAACTAATGAGAGGGCTACTGCCAGAGATACAGAAACAATCTCCTGAACTAAACATTATAAATGCTCCACCATCCCTGCATCCTCACACTGGGCATCAAGCTCCCAAAACGGGAAATGGCTGATTAATGTATCAAATACTCTCCAAAACACAGCACACATTGAGAAGAAAGCTTACACTGGGTTCCTGATATGAACACAGGTGAATTCCAAAGCAAAGATTCAAAAATTAACGAAACTTTATAAGCATGTGGAATTTTAAGTCAATATAAAACACTTCATACTGAATTACTTCATGAAAAATAAAAGGAAAATGTAAAGGTAGTCTCTGCTGTGTCATTTCATAAGACGCCACAGTTGACATAGTGACAGACGGACACAAGAAGGCATCTTTAAAACTGAGAGCACTGTGTCTCCATGTGTGAGCCACACACAGAGGAGAGCCCCATCTGGGAAATATCACTGGACAGTGCATGGCTGACTCATACACAAATGCTTAAAACATACATATCAGTAATTTAAAACTTTAGAGTGAAGATGAAGACAGTGGTCTAAAGTCATAAAATGTCTCGTTGGAAAATATACGCATTAAATAAATGTAAAGTTGAATCACGTTTTTAAAAAACAAGATGAATCATTATGAAAATCAATTTTAAAAGCAAAAATTTAGGCACAAAGTAGAATGGGAGATTGGAGGGAGACATAATGAGTAAATTCTCATTATTTTGTGATATATTACTGATGAGGACTGTTCAAGACAAATATTGTTTGACTGAGTTCATTGGCTGTTTCATAAACACATCTTGAATATAAACCTAACAACAAATGAAAATAGTTTTACTTAACAAGTCACCCAATATGTCAACAAATCATTAATTTTTAATGTTAAAACATTTATCATTTAATAATTAGTAATGTTGTGAAACACAAAATGTATGTTCAGTTGAAATTTCCTCTCAAGTTTATATGATCTACACAAAATATTTTGAACTACTGTGTGACAGATAATGAGTATTACTGAATAAATGCATCTTCATAGGCACATGTGTATGAAAATATTCACAATTAACAGAATAATTTGAATAAACTCTGTATATCCTTACTGAATGTATGCCATACTACACTTGTAATTGTGTGGGTATGACCATATATACAATAAAATTGCACAAAACTTTTCAATTTATTTGTTTGTCTTAAAATAGTTACTTTTATTGCCATTCCTTATGCAGAGAAAGCATAAACAACATGATGTATCAGAGAAATGGCTCATGAGCAGGAAGGGGCTGACAGCTGGGAAGCATCCAGCAATTAACACAGACACGCTCATCAGGAACCAACTGAGATTAGTAAAAAAAGTTAACCAGATGACCAATATGCAAGAGAGTGTGTAAAAGAATACAAAGGTGCTCACCAGGAGAAGGACAGTTTGAGTGGCTCTGGACTCAGGAGAGGATGTGGAAGAATCCTTAACCTGGTGTATGTATTTCGTCCTCTGCTTATGTCTGTGCAGAGTGAGAACCATGGAGATGCTGGCCCACACCATGAGCCCCACAAAGAGAAAATCAGGAACTGACAGGAATGTTGCATACAGTATGTCACTGGTCTTATCAAGACGAACAGCAGCACAGTATCCTAGATCTTTTAGGTTTGCTGTGTTGTTCTTACTGTATTTTGCTCTCACGTACACAAGATTAAGAGTGCTGGCAAACGCGTACAGGATCCAGCTCAGGTACACGGAAGACCGAATGTATTTGTGAGTTCTTCCTTTAAGCTGTACCCACCTGGAGTCCCTGGGGTTGATGGTGATGGCCTGGAAGACACTCAAAAGGCTAGTGCTGACTATGGACATACCTTTACCCACTCTGTGGAGATAGAAAAACCATTTGCATCCAAAATCATTAAGGAAGTCTCTCCATCCAAATGCACGTAATGTCTGGGGCACCCCTTTACAGAACAAACTTAAAATATTAGCTACAAACAAATGCATCAGAATCCAATCTGTGGACCTTAACCTGAGCCCTCTGAGGTGAAACAACAGGCAATGGTGGAGGAGATAGGAATTGCCCGGAACTCCAACCACAGTCTGTAACAAGAAGATCACTCCTACGGCCAACTCGCTGGCTGCCAAGGTGTTGGGTCCTGCTGTCAGCCTGAGGATCCTGCATGGGAAGACAAAGCCAGAGGTTACATGTATTGTGTCATTCAGAATGAGTCTCAGTGTACGTATTCAGCAGATTTTTCTTTCCTTGCAAGGCTGTTGGGCTAATCCTGTGAATTTATAACCATAAAACATGTGTAAGGTCTGGCTGTGTCCAAGATGATGTTACACTTTTCATGGCATGTGGGGAAGTCACTACTATGACTTCCACTATAAAAATGAAAAACTTAGTCGGGCAGTGGTGGCCCAACACTCGGGAGGCAGAGACAGGTGGATCTCTGTGAGTTCAAGGCTAACCTGATCTACAGAGTGAGATCAAGGACAGGCTCCAAAGCTACATAGAGGAACCCCGTCTAGAAAAAGAAAACCAAAATAAGGGAAGGGAGGGAGGGAGGGAGGGAGGGAGGGAGGGAGGAAGGAAAGAAGGAGAAAGAAAAAGGAAGGAAGGAAGAAAGAGAAAGAAAGAAAGAAAGAAAGAAAGAAAGAAAGAAAGAAAGAAAGAGGGTTAGTGAGGTCAACTTTTTGTAAATCCACACTCTAGTTAAGACAGGGTCCTAAAACTGGCTGAGTGACAACAGAGACAGTGAGAGAGAAAATGCAGCGAAAATGCACTCTTCGTGCCCACTAGCTAATAGAGTTCTTAAAGCAATACACTTCAAAACATCATCAGGTTTTATGTAATCCTATTACTGTGTTGACAGTCTCAACTTTTGTGCTACAATAAAATTCTGGGTAGTTTTATAGATTTGTTTTGCTGGTTAATTAAAATGTAAGTAGATATTGAGTTATCTCAGTTAATTTTAGTGAATTTCTGTTATTGTAAGGCAACAGTAGCCTATGTCATGATGGGCTTTTTGCAAATATGCAACCATCCCTCAACAACAGGAGAGGCATACAATTCCTCAAATGACTGATGATAGGAAAAGTTTCAATGACCCCTTTCAAACAGGCATGATGGTCATAAATCATGTATTCAGTCTTGTGGGGGAAATGACTGAATGCATGTAAATTGTGTATAATATCAACAAAATACTATTAATTTCAGATCACATTCTACACCTTACTTACATTATTTTTCTTCTCTGAACACTCACAGTGACTCTCACAGGTTTCTTCCTCTGGACTCTGCCTTTCAGGTGACTATCAGTCACACACACTGTTTTCTTCTGACCCAGATGCTGATCTCAGCACTGCGGCCACATATACAGCCAACTGGTACCTGATGAGTCTCGGATTCTGTGACCTCACCTCCCCTCAGACCTGCAATTATCGTTTCACCTTCGGTGGCAATGGGAAATGATCCACTCTGAACTTTTTAAAAAAGAACTTTCCCCCTAGCTGATAGTTAGCTGAGACAATTACAAGTTTCTATACAATAGGACTCAAGCGAATGTTGGAGAGACTGGAGACAGGTTTCCATGTCTATCTCTGAACTCTGGATGGAGAGAGCATCTCATGGGGAAGGAAGTGGAAACACTGGGGTCTCACATGGGAAGGACTGGCAGTACTCTGTTTGTATCCTTGAATTCCTGGTTTTTCTCACTGAGAATTTTCCAAGACTCTAGAGTTATATTTCTATACCACAGCTCCACCAGTTGCTTCAATTTGTCTTACTGGAAGATTAAGAGATGTGAGAAAGTACACAGATGGGTGGGAATTTCCCACTGCTGCGTGTCCTTCACCTTTTTTACAGTGCTGTTTCTTTGATTTTGAAGCTCTTTAAAGACTCAAAGGCGCAGCCATCATCTACGTGACAGTTTTCTCCCCTGAAGAACCAAAGCTATTAAGATTTTCTGCATCCTAGTTACTGGTCACTGAATCCCAAGAGGCCTCCAGAGAAACTCAGCCTTTGACATTGCTCTTAGTTCCCCTCCACAACTCTATCATAATTCCCTTCTGATGCAGGCAACTCATAATTATACTGCACGGGATAGGGAAATCAGTCATAAACTGGCCCGGAAACTCTCTGTACTGGCTAGTTTACGTGATGCTAGAATGTGCTAACAAGCTTGCCTGGGAAGAAAAGACATCCGTGCTCCATGCACCCGACCCTGACACTACAATACTGACCTGCCAGACGAACTGTGCCGCTGCGGCAATATTGACAATACTCTTCATGCTTCAAATGCTTCCTGATTGGGTTTTAGATCAGTCCACGGGAGAAAATTCATCCCTGGGACTGGGAACATGGTCAAAACCAAAGATCAGTAAACTCACAGGAACCAATGAGAATGCCCTGATAATTGTTTTACGAATTGTTCGTGTTGTCAGACTTCCTTAATTACCTAGGTTGATATCGGCATTTATACTGCTGCCAAACTTGGTCAAGAGAAGGTTCTTATAGTGTGTAGCAATGAATACAGAGAAGCGTTGTTGCTGAAAGTGCTAGAATGAGCAAACAGCGTTCATTTGTAGATGGAGCTTACATACCGGCCATCTACCCAGAAAGTGAGGCAACTTTGCAAAAGAGTGGGGGGAAGTATTGTAAAGACCAGAGGACAGCCATCATTGCTTTAAATGCTGTCTTTGGGTAATGGCATAGTTGTAGCAGATGTGAACTTTCAGCAGCTGCAGTCACATGCAAGAGCTGAAAACAGTAAGTCAATTAGAACCACAGCATCATGGAGGTAAGGGGCTGCTGATATCTCACTGCTGGCCGAGGAGCTTCCAACAATTGTTGGCTCCCACAGAAGGAAGAGTCTGTTTACTTTGGGAGTATGGCCACTGGTGGATTTTTTATCTCCTAGTGACTGGTCACATGTATTCATAGCACTAAGCTAAATTGGCCAAATAATTAAGCAAATAGATTATTGAAAAAGACTGGTTTGAAGTGTGGAGGAAGGTGTTATGGAAGGGGTCTTGGGATAGTGTTTGATGGGATGGTGAAATGTGGGTATGATGAAGATGCAATCCATGCATGTAAGAAATTTGCAAGGGAAAATTAAAATTAATATAAAAAATAAGCAAGTCATAAATAAATAATAAACTCTTAAAAAGAAACTCAGTGAGAAATATTTACATAATTACTTATGGTTTATCTAGATAAGCCTCATTTTGCTGTTTCTGTGTTTCCGTCTCATACATTGTGACAGTTACTTAAATGTGGGTCTGATCCATTAAGATCTATTGCGGCATACCCAGCATCACAAAGACTGTGTCTCTCAATGGCACCCTACAAAGCTTCTAGCCTTGTAACAGGGATTTACTGGAATTATTTACTACTCAACTGTCTTGTGAACAAAGTCCTGCCCTGTGTGGGAAAATTGGTATCAAATACTAGAAATATGAGAATCAATCCTTTTCTATTCCTTCCTTCATTTTCTGTCAGTCTTAGGAATTGGTTTGAGGACCATTGCTGGGGAGATGTGAACAATGTCCTCTCTGTTGCAGACTGGGACCTGATGACAGAGTGCAATTGGATAACAGAAACATCTCCTTGGTGCAATCAGTGTCATTGGAGTGACTTATGAGAGTCTGGGTGAGCGCCTCCAGAAACAGATGGAGGCAGATGCAGAAATCCACAACTAACCATTGGGCCAAGCTCCTCAAGTACAATCAAAGTGAGGGAGGAGCGATAATAAGAACAAAGGAGTCAAGGCCATGATGAGGAAACCCACAGAATCAGCTAACGAGAGCTAGTGAGAGATCACTGACTCAGGTCTGACAAATGAGGAACCTGCATAAGACCAAACTAGACTCCCTTAATATAGGTGACAACGGTGTGACTGGGGCAATATATGAGGCCACTGGCAGTGGGTCCAAGATCTAACTCTAATGCACAAACTGACTTAGTGGAGCCCATTCTATATGGAGAGATACCTTGCCCAGCCTAGACACGGGTGTGGGGGTGGAGAGGTGTCTTGGTCCTGCCTCAGCGAAATGACGGGACAGACTTAGTAGACTTCCTGTGGGAGGCCTTACGGTCTCCATAGAACAGATGGGAGGAGGAGGGAGCAGAAGGGGGAAGTGGGAGGAGAGGAGGGAGGGGGTACTGGGATTGGAATATAAAAAATAAATAAATAAATAAAAAGTTGAAAAATAATCAAAACACCAAACATACAGAATGAAAAAAATTAATATGGTTGAGGGGTTAGATGTAGGAGCAGAAATGCTCTAACACATCGGCATCTACAGAACCCATCCATGTGAGGGTACCAGCTCACAAAAGCTGTAAATCTGGAGTGCACTGACCAGCATAAAGGCAGTTTGATGGTTTCTAGAATGTGATTCCCAGCTTTTTTGTTGGTCTAGGTCTCTTTCAGGAAGAGTGACTGTTCTTCGCTCCTTATGTTTTGTTCTTGTGTCTGCTTTTCCAAGTTGCTTGGCTGTTCTCTGTCTCTTCCAGGCATCTAAGATGTCTGAGACATTCTAAGCAGCACCCCTTATGAAAGAATGTTTGTCTTCAGTCCTTTCCTCTTACTGATGCTTGGGGTGAAGGGGCCCTGTGAATCTTGTGTGTTTCACGTACTCCCTGAATCCATTTCTGTTGTTTAATTTCCAAGTTTAAGGAGCAATCCCACAGGGTAGAATGTTTCATGTGCCATTAGGGCATTATGTTATTAAACTTAGCAGTATATACTCCATCATAAAATGTCCTGCTGTTTCACCTGTGATCAAACAAGCTTTCTCCAAAAATGTAAGGTTTTAAATGTAAGGAAAATAACACGCAACAGGTACACTCTAATACGTTATAAGTCAACAGCCCAGCCACTCAGACACAGATATTTTTTATTTCAGTCTTGATTTCTGAAGTCTCTGTCTCAAAGAAAGTTGTTATCTATAATCACTCAGATTCTCTACTTGGAAGGCCCTCAGACAGATATCATTAAAACTCCATGCCTCATGGATTCAGAAGACAAGCAGTGAGAGGCTTTGCAATTTTTGTTAATTACTTCCCCACCTACTTTTCAACCACTTGAACTCCATTCCCTTTTACTCGTTAGCATTTTTTTTTGACAATTGGAAACAAGATCTGACAACCAAAGAAGAGGGAAATTCAACTGAGACAATGTCTCCGTCCCATTCCTGCTATCTAAGCCTGTATTTCACTTTCTTTATTAATGACCGATGTTTCATAGTAGGTAGTGCCTCCCCTGGGGCCGTGGGTGTGTGGGAAAGGAGGCTGAACAAGCCATGAAAGATGTAACACTCCTCTATGGTCCAGACATCTGTTCTTATCTCCAGGTTCCTTCCATACTTAGTTCCTGCTCTGAATTCCCTCAGTGATGGAGTGTGAGCTGAGAGTTATAAGATGAACTACACCATTTCCTCATTCAGTTTATTTGTTCATAGTGTTATCAGAGATATAAAAACCTCATGAAGTAAGGATTTAGTATCAGGCTGTAAAGATTTTATGTGATTTTGTTACCATTTGCGTAGGGGTGGGGGTGGGGGGCATTGCCGAAGGACTTTGTTTCTTTGACTCCGAGAGGTGACTGAGCTATCGTGGGAACTTAAAAGAGAGCAGAGATGATAGAGTCTGGCTTCTGAAGTTTCAGAGAGAAGCTGAGACTCTGCTAGTGACATATATGTCACATTTCCTGTTCATAATCTGTGAGTTCTGGTCACCCGGAGCTGAAGAAGTGGCTTTGATCCCAAGAGCCCAGAAACACAGGGAGAAGAGGAGGGGCGGGGAAGAGAACAAGAGGGATCAGGAAGACTGAGATGGGAGGAATAGAGGAGAGAAAGAAAGGAGATACCATGACACAGGGATCCAATATAGGTATAAAGAGAAATCTGGCACTAGGGAAATGTTCAGAGATCTTCAAGGATAACCCCCAACTAAGAATCTAAGCAATAATGGACAGGCTACCTTAAATGACTTTCCCATATAATGGGATTGATGCCTACCTTAAATGTCATCATGGATCCTTCATCCAGTAGCTGATGGAAGCAGAAGCAGACACCCACAGCTAAGCACTGAGTCATACTCCCAGAATCCAGTTGTAGAGAGGGAGGGATGAGCAAAGGAGCCAAGACTGTGCTGAAGAAACCCACAGAAACAGTTGACTTGACCTAGTGAGAACACAAAAAACCATAGTCATAAAGCTGGGGAACCAGCACTAGACCAAACCAAGTCCTCTGAATGTGGGTGCCAGTTAGGAGGCCTGGGCAGTCTATGGGACCTCTCACAGTGGAGCCAGTGTTTATCCCTAGAGCACAAATGGACTTTGGGGGGCCTATTCCCTAGGGAGGGAAGCTATTGCAGCCCAGATACACAAAAGAGGGTCTAAGCCCTCCCCCAAATGATGTGTCAGACTTTGATGATCCTCTATGGAGGGCCTCACTATCCTTGGGGAGTGGGTTGGCGGGGTCGGTGGGGGGCTTGAGAGGATGGGAGGGTGAGGGAATGGGGGAATTGATATGTAAAGTAAGATTGTTTCTAAAATTAAAAAAAAAGAGAGAGGAAACAACACTTTGCTTTATTGGGACCAAAGATGCTGTCCAGTTGGGGTTCTCAAAACAAGTGTGAATTAGAAGAGACTAGCAGCATCTTTAAGGTGAAATCATTCAGACTTTTTCCCTCACACAGAAGCTGAGGTTCAGAATGGGACAAGGTTGCATCTCATGCAGTCAAACTTGGCATTGTTTGAGAGTCACTTAGGTGTTACCAGGTTGGAATCAATGCAGGGGTTTGTAGAGAGAAACTGAGGCTTGGCACTTTTTGGCAGGGTTGGGATACCTAGAGAGAGGACCATGGAGTGGTTAGAGTACATACCAGTGCAGTTGAGGAAGTAAGGTTGAGGGGGCAAAGGTGATCATTTGACTGCTGTCACCTTGCTACAGGGACAGAGATTCTGAAGAAAGCCCAGGAGAGGGTATTGGTGAAAATGTAGGGAGATGCAACATTTGGAGATGTCACTATGATGGCTCTGCCACCAAGAATAGCAGCAACAGAGCTGCTTGAGCTCAGGAGACAAGCTGCGTGTGGTGCTGAAGGCAGAGCCAGATAAGATACTCTAGCCATTTGGAAGAGCCCAGAAGATCATGTGTGAATTGCTCACACTACACCGCAAGTTAGTTATGCTGTTTGTAGTTTGGATTTTCCTCTGTGATGTTGCCATGGATTCTTCCTGTTAGGAGTAAGAAAATAGTTAACTCATTTTCAATGTTACAGAGCTCACAGATGAAAGTCTTTGAACTTTTAGAGTCACTTTGAGGTTTTGAAGAGACCTTGGGGTTTTAGAGAAATGATGGCTATTATAGAAAGATTTAAGATAATTCAGAGACTTTTGGTATTTTAGGGAGGTATGAACTTTGAAAAATACCTTGGATGTTTTAAAGGCATTGAACTGTATGAATTTTTAAAGGCCACGGGAATTTTAAACATTAGAATTCTTGATGTTGCCATGTCAGTATTAGTATTAATATGAGATCCTGTGGATGGACAGGAAAGGAAATATTTTTTGGTTTTTTGAGACAAAGTTTCTCTGTGTAATAGCCCTAGCTTTCCTGGAACTAGCTCTGTAGACCAGACAGGCCTCGAACTCACAGAGATCCACCTGCCTCTGCCTCCCAGGTGCTGGGATTAAAGGTGTGCACCACCACCGCCCAACTTTTTTTTTTTTTTTGGTGAAAGGAAATATTTTATTTAACAGTGATGAGTTGATGTGTCACATTGACAAGGGGCAATTAAGCTCAATGGTTTTTATGTCTACTTGACATGCTAGAATCATTTTGGAAGAGGCAATGTCAACTGAGAAACTTGCCATGATATATAGACCTGTGGGCAAGTTTGTTGTACGTTTTCTTGATTGATGATTTAAGTGGAAACAATTGTGCCATTGTGGACATTGCCACTTGGGACCAGTGGATTATGTGTGTATAGGAAAGAATACTGCATGTTGAATGAGGAGAAAGCCAGTGAGCATGGCCCCTCCATGGCCTCTGCATCAGTTTCTGACTCCAGGTTCCAGGCCTGCTTGAGTTCTTGCCCTGACATACCTGAGTTTTAGGGTATGACTTGAAGATCTTTTGGTCGTAGTGTTTTATCACAGCAATAGAACTCTAACTAGAATACCATGTGGGAGGTATTCTGCCAATTAGAACCTCTAAGAGAAAAACATCTCCAAGGATATCTTGTTAAAGACAATTGGTTGTTCAGTAACCATTTGGAATCTGCTTGCAGAAATTTCCTGAAGCTGAGGAGGTATAAATGTTAATCAAATATGGCTGACAAGGCATACAGGATTTAAAAATGTTGTAATCCATTATTATTGTGACTATCATTACTCTCCAAACTGACATGTCTCACATGTTGTATCTGTTCAGAGTGTAACACTTACATCTTTGTGCACATTAAAAAGAAATTTCTCTCCCTGGTTTACATGTCAAGCATTATCAAAGCAGCATACATACCTCTAATTGTCAGGGACGTAGAGCAGGTAAAATCATGGTGAAATGAAATCCATTCAGAAGATCTCCCTGGACTAGATAGCAATCAAGGAGAGTGGAATCATGTGGCCATGCTTTATGAAAACCCAGACTCCCAAGAATCTACGAGGACCCTAGTTAAGACTGCTAGCAATAGTAGAGAGGATGCCTGAACTCGCCTACCCCTGTAATCAGATTGATGAATACCCCAACTATCATCATAGAGCCCCCAACCAGTAATTGATGGAGCCAGACACAGAGATCCACAATCTAGAACCAGACAGAGCTCCAGGAATCCAGTCAAAGAGAGGGAGGAGGGAACATATGAGCAAGAGAGGTCAAGATCCTGATAGAGAAATCTACAGAGACAGCTGCATCAAGCTGTGGAAACTCATGAACTCGAGACCTACAACTGTGGAGACTCCAGGGGACTAGACTAGATTCTCCCTAAGTGAGAGACAGTTGTGCAGTTTGTACTAGCTGAGGGTCCCCTGGCAGGAGTACCATGATACAAACCTGGTAAATGAGCCCATTCCTTAGGGTGGGATGCCATGCTCAGTGGTGGTAGAACCACAACATAATCCTGGTACATAGCTTGCTTGTTGTAGCCTACTCCCTATGGTGGGATGCCATCTTCAGTCTTAGGTTTATTTGATTAACATATCTGGAATGGCAGTCTGTTGATGGAAGCCAAAGCAGAAATTCAAACAAAGGGAATCAGGAGGCAGGAGAAGCCACAGAGGGGTGCTGCTTACTGGCTTGCTCCTCATGGTTTTCTCAGCTTTCTTTCTTTCTTTCTTTCTTTCTTTCTTTCTTTCTTTTTCTTTCTCTCTCTCTCTTTCTTCCTTTCTTTCAAGCAGGTCAGCTTGTCTGATGGTGTCAGCAGTCCTTACCAATTACATATGTCTGAGGCAGGAGGGCACTAGTGAGTGTTGCCAGTTCCTGTGACTGCCCAAATGTATTAATTTTTCTATACCTGAGTTTTAGGAGCTTCTCTGCAGGGCTGAATGTATCACCTCTCCTTAAGAGCAGTGTCTCTCAACCCTTGGGTCACAATCTCTGTAGGGGCCACATGTCAGATATCCTGCATATCAGATATTTACATTGCAATTCATAACAGTAGGGGGTCACCACCATGACAAGAGGGATTATATGAAAGGGTTGCAGCATCAGGGAGATTGAGAGCCACTGCCTTAGAGCCTCCTTTTCTATTACTTTTTTTTCATGCCCTGTGTTTTAAGGAGATTCCTCCAAGACAGAACAGGTTTCACCTCAGAGGAAGCCGATACACAAAAACCATTCATTGGCATGAACTCTAAGGACCTGCCATCTTATCACTGAGCACTTACCCATCTCGATCATTGCTGCTTTCTTTAACAGCATCTGGGAAATGGAATCCCCAAAATGTCCATCACCTGACACATGGGTAAATGAAAACGTGTGTCCTGGCTTCAAACTTTTTGTTGTGTGCATTCCAGTAAGACTACCCGGAGAATCCAGGAAGCTAGGAATGAACCAGCAGCGCAGAGATGCAGAAAAAGAGGTGGATCATAGAATATAGGTGATACGAAATTAGAGAGTGGGAATCCTATTGGGAAAATGGTTCAAATACTCATTGTCATGATGGGGAAGGGAGGGGGATGCTGAAAGCTCAACTCAAATGAGATGTCCATGAAGATGGAAGCCATCATTTTGCTGTGATAGACTTTGAAAGACCCCCGGAGGCTCAGGTCCTCCAGGATATCAGCCCAGGACCTCGGTCACCCCAATCACCAGGCAGAGTCGAAAGTTTGATGCAAACTGCATGAGGCTTTATTGTGTTGTTTAATGAGCTAACTCCATTAGCTCCGGCCTTTCATTCATCCACCCTCCATGGCGGATGGTTAAGAGAGATGCTCGAAGCGTCTGCATAGAGATCTTATAGGGCAGCATAAGGGGAGTGTCTAGGGGTACACACAGGCTCAGGATTGGTGTGCCTCCAGGCTTGGAGGGTTTGCCCTGTGTTGATTGGTCATCTGGTTGTTATGGCCCATAGGCCCTCCCAGGGTGGTTGCTATGCTCTGCACGTCATTGCTGTGCACTTGTCAGTAAAGCACACCCAGAGCTGTAAAGCATAGCACCACCAACTAACTTCTGATTGGTTCCTTGCCACGAGGCAGGCATCTGACCTCCTAGTGACCAAGACAAGGTCAGGCAAGCATGTGTTCGGCTGTTATGGCTGCCGAAATGGGAAGCTGGTCCCTTCAACTTGACCATGTATTTGGAGGAATTTAGACTTCGGTACTTTGGATTAGCAGAGCAGATCAAGGCTTTAAGCACAGCTTAATATTAGTAGGAGTATGGAAGATGGAGGTGCTGTGTGTGATCCAATGAACTCTGTGGGGCTGGCTCAGGAAGTTTCAGAAGGGCTGGAGAGATGGCTCAGTGGTTATTAGCACTGACTGCTCTTCTAGAGGACCCGGGTTCAACTTTCAGCACCCACATGACAGCTCACAGTTGTCTGTAACTCCCATTCTAGGGGACCTGACACCCATGGCAAAACACCAATGTACATAAAATAAAAATAAACAAAATTAAAAATAAAAGAAGTTTCGGAAGAGAAGAATTTTAGTATGTTGCCTAGAGATATTGTGATATTTTGGTGAACAAAGTGTCTGCGTTTTGCCTTTTTTGGAAGAGTCTGCCTAAGGTTAATGTGAAGAGTTTTGGATTAATTCCATTGGCAGAGGAAATCTTAAAACATCTTAGCATAGACTCTGTCACGTTATTAGTGGTAACTCTACACTGATGTAATGAGTAAATCTACATTAGAAAAAAAACCATAAAATTTGAGAAAGAGCACCAGGAAGTGGAATGGAGATAAATCCTGTGTTCAAGGAGATGAACAGATTAAGAAATGGAATAAAGGGAGTGGTGACCTCAGGGCATGATCCTACCCAGCTAAGTTTCCAACTGTGAAAAGGAATTAACAGAAAGCTTAGAGCTGGGTGTGGTAGTGTACATCTTTAATCTCAGCACTCAGGAGGCAGACACTGTATAAGGAAAGAATGTATTTCAATGAAAGGAAAATAAGTAAAAAAGAAGATATGGGTGGATATAATATATGATACTGAGTTTCTGAATGCATCTTGGAACCAAAATGAAGGGTGCAAGAGCTACCTCTAAAAGGGAAAATGGAAAGAAAATAACAAATACTATGAAATAGTTCTTTTCTACCACCAAAGATTCCCTAGTCCCCTGTTGTTTCAAACACAGTTCAACAGAGTTTACAACCTATGAAGTAGGTACATACAAAGGACGAATTAGGAATTCTACTGAAAGACCCCTGGAAGCTCAGGCCCCCAGGATCTCAGCCCAGGACCTCGGCCACCCCAATCACCAGGTGGAGTCGAAAGCTTGATGCAAACTGCACTAGGCTTTATTGTAGTTGTTTAACGAGCTAACCCCATTAGCTCCTGCCTTTCATCCATCCACCATGGAGATAGCTAGGAAAGACCGCTCAAAGTGTCTGCATAGAGATCTTATAGGGCAGCATAAGGGGAGTGTCTAGGGGTACACACAGGCTCAGGATTGGTGTGCCTCCAGGCTTGGAGGGTTTGTCCTGTGTTGATTGGCCAACTGGTTGTTATGGCCCATAGGCCCTCCCAGGGCGATTGCTATGCTCTGCACGTCATTGCTGTGCACTTGTCAGTAAAGCACACCCAGAGCCGTAAAGCATAGCGCCACCAGCTAACTTCTGATTGGTTCCTTGCCACAAGGCAGGCATCTGACCTCCTAGTGACCAAGACAAGGTCAGACAAGCACATGTTACTGTCATGGCTGCTGAAAGGGGCAGGAATCTGACCTCCTGTGACCAAGACAAGGTGAGGCAAGCATGAGTTCAGCTGTTATGGCTGCCGAAATGGGGAGCTGGTCCCTTCACTACAAGCAAAATGTTCTCACCCGCAGAGACCAGCTTGCTGTAATTCTCCAGCATCACATCAATGTACAAAGCCCTCTGAGCAGAGTCCAGGCACCGCCACTCCTCCTGGGAGAAGTCCACAGCTAATTCCTGAATGTCAGCAGACCCTGAAACAAAAAAAGCACAGTTTGATCATGTGGTATGGGACAGAGTGCTTCCCTGGAAATAAGGAGACTTAATGAAGTCAGGGATGTAGACGAGCCAAGACAATTTATTCTAAAAGTTGTTTCTTACATAGTCACACTCCATAACGAATGCTGTAACTCTGTGAAAACAGGATGACACAATAGTCTCACAAGCAGTACACATGAAACAAGACACACATTCAAGTTCTGGATGGGGATCTCTATCTGCTGTGTTTATGTTGTAGAGAGAGAGACTACAGTTGAAATGTAGGGGAATAGTAGAGACGGAAATAATAGGGGAAAAGTGATCTGAAGGGGGAAATGGAAACATAGCAGGAGAGGTTTAATTATGGAGAAGCGACAGATGTAAACACAGAAGAAGGGTAAGGATGTTTAAACAGTAATAAGGAATCATACTATTATCCATTCACACACACACAAAAAATGCCTAAAATAAGTCTGTTTAAGCATACACGATTAGAATGAAATGAAAACTTCACGTCTGGGCTGATGAGGCTCCTCACAAGAGTCATAGTTTTTCTAACAAAACCATTTACATCAGGCATAAGGAGCCTGCTTTGGAGTTGTTGGTCACAGCTGTCCAAGAGACTTCCAAACATTGTAGGCTACTGCTGTTGCCCATGTTGGCTTCCTAGAGGCAAAAGGCGAGTCCTTGCTGTTGAAGAAGTCGTGGACTTCAGACACAGAACCCAGAGACCATAAAGCCTCCTCCCTGCGGACTGGCTCTCATGGTATTGCAAGGCAATATTTAAGCTTCCAAAGGAGGGAGCCGGGCAACAGTCCTACCCAGCTACAACACCTATGAACCACAAATGATCTGCACTGCATGATAGCCCTAAGGCGCAATGTAGGGGAAGCTGTAGCCATGCTTACTTAGGAGCTGGCTACAGGTGAGTCCGATCACGCCTTTGCAGGTGTGGTCAGGGTGACGTAGAGGGAGAGGCAGTCAGGTGCCTGGGTACTTGCGGTTTCACTTTTCGGCTTGCTGTATAGACTACGCCGGCTAGCTAGGTCGCTCTGTAAGTAAGGCTTTTCCCTATTAAATACCCTTATATTTCTACTTGGTAATTTCCCACTTTATCGCAAGTGTGGCCCTTGGTAGTGACCAACCAACAGCTTCTAATTGGATCAAGACCCACTCAACAAGAGGAAAATCATGCGGGTTATGGAAAACCAAGCCAGCTTCCACAGCGCTAGTGAAGTCAAGGATGTTAGGAATAAAATGGCACGGGCCAGGACTGCAAGTGCCAGGTCCCTGGTCCTTTTGTCCCCCAGCGCAGCGGCAGCGGGTGATGGACAGCAGGCGGGTGGGAAACCAAGGCCTGTGGAAGTTTTATTGAGGGGGAGGTAAGAAAATAAGGGAAGGTAAGAGAAAAGAGGTAGAGACACCAAGACAGAGGGGGACAGAGGACAGAAGAGAAGAGAGGCGGGGTGGGAGTTGGGTGGGGGTGAACACACAAGAAAAGCCCAGCCTGCCCCTTCAGAGGAACAGCAGGAAAGAGGGAACGGAAATGGGTGGAGTCTTTCTCTTAAAGAGCTTGGGTACATACAGCTGCTAGGAGCAGGTGGGTGAGAGGCAGGGACAGGTTTGCCTGGATTACCACAAAGGATCTAGGAGGAGATCCTACAGATATTACTACAGCAGCATAATCCCTAAATATCCCATTTATTTATTTACCCTTATGCACAGATGAATGTAATCCTTACACCTCATCAAGGAAAGTTATTTTAGCAACACAAGGGATTATCACAGAAAGCGCAATCAGTCAAAATACAGACTTGTGATGCTCAGTCCCCATTGACACATAAACAACCTAACTCCTTCACCTCAGGCTCGGGAATCACCTAGAAGGGGCATGGGGGGGTATTGTAAGAGCCAGAGGAACAGGATGTTTGCTGTGACATTGTGTCCCCTAGAAATGTCAGAGAAGCTACATGCATGAAATCTTACAAACATGGCTGCCTAACCATGAGCTGAACAAGGATAACATCAAGAGACACGCTAACATGGAAAGAAGAAAGCTCACTAGGCCTCAACCCTGGTCAAACACTAAGGAATTCTGAGAGCTGGAGAAATAGTCTTCCCCAGAGAAGAGTGCACTGTATGGTTATCCAATGCCAAATGTTCATCCCTGAACATTTGGTTATATTTTATTTTATTTAGGAATACACATGAACATATAACTACAATAAGGAACACAATAAAGGAAAAAGTCTTTAAGAAATAAATGCCTATGCAAGGTCAAGATTTTAGATCATCTACATAAAAAATGACTAGAAGGGTCCTGTACCATTTTGTATTATGGCTACTTACATAAATAACACTTAACAGGGCGATGGACAGATGGCTCAATAGGTGTGAGTGTCTGTCATTCTTGCAGACACCAAGTTTCCATTTCTAGAGCCCCTGTGGCTCCTGACTGTCCAGAACTATAGTTCTAGAAAGCAAGCATGTAGTATACAGTCATATATATCTCGACCAGCAAGAAGGACACGACCACGACTCTTCTTCAAGCAGTTTATTCAGGAACCTTGTACATTAGCTTCTCCTCAGCTTCTCCCTCCACTAGCGGGCCCCCCCCCCGCCCCCGCAAGCCCTTAAAAGCAAGCTCATTACCCAATTAGCTCATGCCACCTGGCCATCCCAGATAGGTCACAGCTGGAGGAGGCACACCAGATCCACTAAGCGCTTCCAAATAAGGCTTGTTTACAGCTAAGCTCAGTCTCCCTGGCATCCAGCCAGGCGCCATCTTGGGGCTGTGGCTCCCCACAGTTTCCCCCTTTTTATTTAAAAATAACACAAAAGGCAAGGGTAGAGGTCTGATCCCTGAAATCAAGGGACTTTGTAATGACCCTACGCCCAGTTATCAGCCGAGCTGGTGCCACACCTGTCCAGTATCTTTTCTCAGAGATGGGAGTACGATACCAACCCATATGCAATCAGACATGCCCTTCATGAAGCCTCGGAACACTGACTTCAAGTGCAGTAGTTTGTCTCACAGCCTGAGTGGGATGACTGCTTAGCTCTTTAGTACTGTTAGCCAAGCCTGAGGTGACTGCCCTGACTCCAGGGCTGCAAAGGCTTGTGCATTCATGGCATTACTTCTCTGTGAAACCCTCATCCTGCAGATACACCATAAGGCTATGAAACTAACTAGGATAAGCATTCCTCCCAGGGCACCCATTCCCGCCCACTGTTTCAGATGATTCATGGCTTGAGTGATCCACGCAGACAGCCCCTCCACAACCGAGATGTCTACCCTGGTGGAATTCACGTGCACTATGGAGAGTCTCAGCTCCTGCATCAGCTTGTCAAAATCCCCAGACCAGTTGCTTAGAAGATACTGTGAAGGTTGTTTAGACATGTTTGCTGCTGAGGAATAATTCTGATAGGACATAGCTGTTACACACAAACCAGGCATTCTCCATTCACATCCCAACTGTGCCAATTGCCATAAGTATCCAATTGTTCCTGTACTAGATCAATGCGTTGATTCAAAACCATAATGCCACCTTTCAATTGAGCATTAAGGGTAGATTGGATATCCAACGCAATCTCCATATGCTAAGTGCAGCAATTTCAACTCCTTACTAGTTAACAGAATGTCATCCATATAGTGGACACAGCTCACAGCAGGGTATTTCTCTCTAATAGGAGCAATAGCATGACACACAAAAAGCTGACACATAGTGGGGCTATTGGCCATACCCTGGAGCAAAACCACCCACTCATACAACAGAATGGAGAATAGAAGGTAAAGTAAAAGCAAACCTAACACTATGCTGCACACATCACAAATCAGGTTCTTCATGATTGGGTAGGGCTGACAGCAACGGTAAACCACGCTGCACAGGCCCCATGACTTGCATCTGTTTATTTCCTTCAGCTGTTCTAACACCTCCTGCCCCTTTTCTACAGCCTTGTGGTATCTTTGATCCTCTAAACAGCTGCGAACCATTTTCCAAATAGGCCACGTCCCTAGCTTCAGCGTTCCCTGTGCCCAGGCAAAATCTAGATCTTTTCCAAGCTTGTCCCAGCAACTGGTAGTAAGATTGCCCGAGACGGCAAACCAGGGGACCGCGGTCTCAACGTCCCCAAGAAATCTTCCTAATGTACTCTTCTTTAGCTTCAGCTCTTTAGAGCGCAACAGCTCTTGAAGAGCGAGATAAATGGGTTGCGATGTCGAATTCCCCATACTTTCACTTTTGGTTACTTCTACTTTGTCCGTTCCCGGAACTTTATCGCTCCTTACCAGAGACCTTATTGCCTCTTTACCAAGGTCCTTATCGCTCCTTACTGGAGACATTATTTCCCCTTTACTGAGGTCCTTAACTTGGTCCCAACTTACCTGGGACTTACCAGTCGACTGCCCCGACTGCAGGAAGTTCTGAGCCGTTCACCCGCGGAGGTTTCCCCATACGGGCCACCACTCATGGCGCTTATCTCGACCAGCAAGAAGGACACGACCACGACTCTTCTTCAAGCAGTTTATTCAGGAACCTTGTACATTAGCTTCTTCTCAGCTTCTACACCAGCTTCTCTTTCTCAGCTTCTCCCTCCACTAGCCCTGCCACCCCGGGCAAGCCCTTAAAAGCAAGCTCATTACCCAATTAGCTCACGCCACCTGGCGATCCGGGATAGGTCACAGCTGGAGGAGGCACACCAGATCCACTAAGTACTTCCAAATAAGGCTTGTTTACAGCTAAGCTCAGTCTCCCTGGCATCCAGCCAGGCGCCATCTTGGGGCTGTGGCTCCCCACAGAGTGTCCCACATGGGTGAATAAAGCTGCTTCCAGACACCAGGGCTGTGAAATGGAACTCTTTCTGTACCAGCCAGCTACCTAGGACTTACTAGACAGGAAGGCCACAGAGGCACCCCAAACAAAACAGGTCACTGCCAGTGCTCTTGTTTGGCCACCATAAGGACATGGTGTTGCTGAAGATACCCAACTCTTTGGTTGCAAGGTAGAGAGCGCAATCTTGGACTTACCAGGAAACTCTCCCTGCTGGTAAGCTTTCAAAGGACTGCAAAGAAAAGATGTCACTGGTCTTATCAACCCTTTGACCCTGTGTCCTATCTACAATACCAACCTACAAGCCAGGATGTGCGCACTGGCAGAATACGAGAACAACTGCTTATGGACATAGCCACCTATCTTGATTAGATTTGAGGCTTGCTCCATAGAGGGGAATTATTGCCCTGTACTATAACATGATCAAAAACCATGGCTTGGGGAATACAGGCCAAGGGAAGAACCTACTGATGTTTTATTAATGATCATGTTGTTAATCTGCCATCTAAAAATTCCTGTTTATAATTATCAGTTTGTACTACTCTCAACCTGAGCGAAAGAGGACTCTTGCAGTTGGTAGTGGGCAATGCAAAGACTCGTATTTCAAAAAATCCTGAGAACAAACCACCATGTAAGCCTGGGTCAATTACCATTTCATTGTGGCTGGGCGAGGGTGCCGAAAGGCTCCTCTCACTCCATGAAGCTTTACTGGCACTTAAAGCTGTATTATTTTAGAGTTTGGGGTGAACACTTTCCCATTTGTCCTCAATACTTCAAAATTAGTTTCTATATGCTCTTGGGGATTTCTTTTTTGTTGTTGTTTTGTTTGAGACTAGGCTGGCCTTGGACTCGCAGAGCTCAGCTTGCCTTTGCTTCCAGAAGGCTGGAATTAAAGCCACGCAGGACCACAGCCTTGGCAGAGTTTTGTAAGCTGTATGTGAGCACACCCACACTGTCACAGTCACAGCCTATCTCCTTATAGTTTCTCACCTTCTTGCTGTCTTTAAGGTTTGACTCTTGTCTGAAGATTTTGACGGTGAACAAAAGATGAGACTTTATTAGAGCATATTATTGTTTCTTTCATGATGAATTCTTTTTATGTGTACAATTTCAGAGCTAGGTAAAGGATTTATAAAATTGAATGCATTTCAGGGGCAGGATTTATAATGAACAGCAATGTGTGGGGATTAATATACAGTATACGTTCATATGGTTTCTTAGGACTATGATGTTTGTGATGAATAGCAAAATTAGAGGGCTCTGTCACATTTCTTAAGTTACTACAATTTGTTCTCATTATGATTTGTTGTTGTTGAGATAGTTGATGTAGTCCTGCCTATCCTGAAACTAACTATGTAAACAAGGATGGTCTCTGACTCACACAGATCTTCCTGCCTCTTCATTCTAAGTGCTGGGATTAAAGGCATGCGTCACCTCACCTGACATTATTATGAATTTTTGAATACGGAACAAGATAAATGCTCTTATTACAGCTTTTACCAAGGGCTGTATGCATGGCTTAGTGTTTAAAAGCACTGGATGTGATTCCAAAGAACCAGGGTTCAATTCCCAGCATATACAATGCTCACAACTTTCTGTTAATCAAGCTTCGGGGGAATCTAATGACCTCTTCTGGCCTTGCCAGGTACCAGGCAAACATGCAGTGCACAGAAATACTTGCAGGCAAAACAACCATATACGTTAAGAAAACAATTTTCTCCATTACTTTTGAAGAATTTTATTTCAATATAAACCTTGTGATGTTTTTCTAAGATTTAGACCTTCATTAAAGGCATTCACAAGCTTCTTACCTTTATATTTTTATTATGTATTCTGTTAGGATTTGTAGGCAGAGAATGCCAGATAAATGCTATGGCACATTATTTACAACAGTATTTTTCTCTCTAGTATGAATTTTCCGATGTCTTCTAAGACCTGCAATATGGATGTAGAATGTGTCAGTCTTGGCATTTGTAAGGTTTCTTTCCAGTATGAATTTTCTGATCTGCTCTAAGATATGCACACCTCGAAAAAGATCTGCCACATTCCTTAAAACTGTAAAGTTTCTCTCCAGTATGAACTCTGTGATGTCTTCTAGGATGTGAGTCCTGGGTGAAGGATTTGTCACAAACCTCCCATTTCTAAGGTTTCTCTCCAGTATGGGTTCTGTAATGCCTTTTTGAGACATGGTGTTAATGAAAGGACTTACAATGATCTTTGCATTCCTACAATATCTCTAGAGAATGATTTTTATGATGCCATCTAAATCATTCATAGTGGGTGAAGGATCCGCGTCATTGCATTTGTAAGGCTCCTCTCCACTATGGAGTCTGTAGTGGTTTCTACCGTGATGAAAGATCTTGTCACATACTTCATAACTAGAATGTTCCTCAACACCGTGGATTTTCTGATGTCTCCTGAAACTAGAATAGTGTGCAAAGGATCTGTTACATTCCTTACATTTGTAAGGCTTCTCTCCTGTGTGCAATTTCTGATGGCTTTTGAGTGCGGAGGACTGACGGAATGACTTTCCACATTCTTTGCATTTATAAGGTTTCTCCCCAGTATGGAGTCTTTGATGCGTTTTCAGACTTGAGCACTGGGAAAAGGACTTGTCACATTCCTTACACTTGTAAGGCTTCTCTCCTGTGTGCATTTTCTGATGGCTTTTAAGTGCTGACAAGTGACGAAATGACTTTCCACATTCTCTGCATTCGTAAGGTCTCTCTCCAGTATGAAGTCTTTGATGTGTTTTAAGATTTGTGCACTGGGTGAAGGATTTGTCACAAACGTTGCACTTGTAGGGTTTCTTTCCAGTATGAATTCTCTGGTGTACAGAGAGGCTTGTGGCATTACTGAAATATTTCCCACATTCCTCACACTGGTGAGGTTTCTCTCCAATGTAGATTGTTTGCTGCACAACACTGTATGCAGAGGTGAAATAGTCATCACATTCTCCCTGCCTGTGCTCTTTCTTTGCAGTGTAGACTCTCTGATCTTGAGTCATGTTGGAACACAAATTTAAAGATTTCTCAAAGTCTTTAGATCTGCAAGGTTCTTCTCCAGTGTGCCTGCCTTCATGTCTGTGTGGGTTTGATGAGTCAACAGAGGCATCCCTGTGATTACTGCATGTGTAGTTATTGGAGTTTTCTGTAGTTTCACTTGTTCTATAAAGTGCACATGTGGAGGGGTCATGAAGCACTTTCCCAAGCTCATTACACTGATGAGACTCCTTTTCAGTCTTCACATGGTGATGGACAGGATCACATATGCAATAGTTCTCTGAAAATGAGTACAGTTCAGATTAATAGGGCTTGTTCCAAGATTAAACATTTCACAACGGGCTGTGACTGTCTCCTTATTTATATCAACTAGCAACCATTTCATAGAGTTCCTGGTACTCAACATTTTCCTTTCACTATAATTGTATGGATTCTTCCAAAACCAGAATGACAACTATCAAAGAAGAGGAAACGAATAACTGAGGAATCGGCAATTAGCTTTAGGAGGGAGCTCAACGACTGATTACACTTTGAATCTATGTTTCTAGTTTTAATTTTTCTTTTTTTTTGGTGAAATTATTATAGAAGAGTTTACTCCAATTCTAACTTTACAGTGTTTGGACTTACTAATGTAATGGAATAAAAAATATAGTTCAGAAGACCCAATTTCTTCAAAGATTAAAGGCTTACTTAAAAGAACCAAAGGAGTGAGAAGCAGCGGTGGTATATGCGTTTAAATCCCAGCACTTGGGCAGGTGGATCTCGGTGAGTTGAGTGCAGCCTGGACCACAGAGGAAGTTCCAGGATAATCAAGGGCACAGATTGAAACCTTGACTTGAAAAACAAAACAAAATTTCTCAAAAGGCATTGAAGGGTTACTTTATTTGTTCTAAAAAGCATGTTAGGTTCTTCAAAAGTAATGGAAGCAAAGCAATTTTGCCAGATATCAAAGGCACTAGACTACGGAGCCTGGAGTCTACATCATTTGAGGCAGAGCTGTCACGGGCAGCTATTGCTTATTTCTATTCTCCCCTGTCTGAGCTCCGCACACTGCTGTGTTCTTAACTTTCCTCATAGGGTTGTTCTCAGGTCTACTATGTACACTGACTCCTGAGATTATTTTCCAGAAGGGTGCCTGTGTGTTCTCCACTGGGGAGAAAATTAAGAATGTAATATGAAGACACACATGCAAGGAAGGCAATTAAAGAGTAATCCTACTTCATGGACTCATGTTAGACTTCACATTTATAATATTATTCCAATCTGATGTCAGCATAGTCAAATAAAATTGTATTTTGTACTAGTATTCAGTTATCGTAATTCAGGTGCAATAAGGCACAGCGTCTTCTAACAATTACAACAGGCAGGATGCATCCTGAGACCTGCATACTAGACTAAGGAATCTCAAGTGGAATTGAACATCACAAAAGGATGCTCAGCTCTTGCTTTCTCTTTCACTTGACGCCATCACCGTTGTCCTGCTCATTCACTAGTCCACTCAGGCTGTTGCTACTGTCTTCTCTCCACATTCCAGGGCAATCTCATTTGCTGCACACACATGACCAGGCCTATCTTGCACACAATAATCCACATGTACTGTGAGGTAGCCGATGAACCATGGCAGTCTTTCTTTAAATAACAATACAAACATTTAATACAGTACTAGGCTTAGTACATGAAGAGAACACACAGTAGAGTAATCTAGGAATGATTTCTCAATTGCTGTTTCCAGTCAGATCTACAGCATATTTGGGAAAAATTTATTGTGCAGGCCAGAAGAGGCCACCAGATCTCATTATGGATGGTTTTGAGCCACCCTGTGGTTGCTGGGAACCAAACTCAGAACCTCTGGAAGAGCAGCCAGTGCTCTTAATCGCTGAGCCATCTTTCCAGCCCCTTATTCAGGAAGAATTTCAAGTTTGCATATTTCGAGTTTTTCTCACAGTTAAAACAATGTAAAATACAATGATGGTCATGGAGCTTTAAGATATTAGGTGGGACCAGCCACAAAATCTGTGACCTGGAGTCTGCCCTGCCTGCAAGACAAGCCAGGGTAATGTTGGAACACAAATTGTGGGAGCAGTCAACAAATGTCTGATTTTACTTAAGGCTCAATCCACAAGTGGCATCTTGTCTTGCCGGTGAACTTGTGTTGGTAGTCACACCTTCTGGCATGGTTTCAGAGGCAGGCGTGCCCTGTTATATGGTAGAGGAGGGGCTGGCTCTCGCTCTCTTGGGTTGCAGAGAGCATCATAAGGGCAGAGACTGCATCTTCTAGAGCAGGAAGACCCTGGTGGTTATTTACTCTTACCTGTGTGAGTGCTTCCCTAATAAGTACCTATTTATCATTTATCTTGGGTCTGGTGGACTCATTTAAATCCTGTCTTCAACGGAACCAATAGCCAACACTGCCTTGGTAACCAAGGACCAGAAACTAGATCACCCAGAGACCTAGGGCAAACCAAAAACTACCAATGTAAAAAGAAAAAAAGTATCAATAAAGCGACTCCTACTGATACTCTGCTACACTCATAGATCAGTGTCTTATTCGGTCATCATCAGAGAAGCTTCCTCCTACAGCAGATGGAACAGATGTAGAGACCCACAGCCAGACAGTATGTACAGAGAGAGTCTACATGGGATGTCTCCATCAAATCCCTCCCCTCAGAGCTCAGGGAACCGTGCAGAAGAGGAGATGAAAGGAATGTAAGGGCCAGAGGCGATGGAAGACAACAGAAGAACAAGGCCCTCTAAACCAACGACGAGCCAAGTGCAGGTGAATTCACAGGGTCTGCAGGCCCTCTGCTTATGTACTGTAGTCTTATCATGGGACTCCTTCCTGAGTGTGAGAACGGATGGCTCTGTGATGCTCGTGCCGGTTGTTAGGATTCTTTTCCTTCTGTTGATTTACCTTGTTTAACTTCAAAGTGATGGTTTGTACTTTATCTTGTATTTCATTTTGTCATGCTTGGTTGTTATCTCTTAGAAGACTGCTCTTTCTCTTCCTTCCTTCCAGCCTTCCTTCCTTCCTTATTTTCCCCAAGACGGTTAATCTGAGTAACAGCGCTGGTTCCCTTGGCACTTGCTTTGTAGACCAGACTGGCCTCAAACTCACAGAGATCTGCCTGCTTCTGCCTCCGGAATGCTGGGACTAAAGGTGGATGTCACCACACCTGGCTCCAAGCCCGTTGTTTTCTAATGAGAGGCAGAAAGGGAGTGGATATTGAGGGGAGGAGGACCGGGGAGGAACTGGGAGGAGTACAGGGAGGGGAAAAGTATAAACAGGATCTATATACTGTATGAGAAAAAAGTCTACTTCAATGAGAGGAAAAAAATGAAAAAGAAGATATGGGTAGAAACACTTTATGTTACAAAGTTTCTGAATGCATCTTGGAACCAAAGTGAAGGGTGCCCGACACCTCTAAAGTGGAAAGTGGTAAGAAAATAACAAATACCAAGAAAAAGTTCTTTGCTACCTCCAAACTTTCCCTAGTCTCCTGTTGTTTCCAAGACAGCTTAACAGAAAGTTCACAACCTATAAAGTCAGGACACAGAAAGGCAGAGTTAGGAATTCTCCACGAAAAATGTTCTTACCCACACAGAGCAGGTTGTTATAATTCTCCAACGTCACATCGATGTACAAAGTCCTCTGAGCTGAGTCCAGGCATTGCCACTCCTCCTGGGAGAAGTCCACAGTCACATCCCTGAATGTCAGCAGACCCTGAAGTGAAAAATTACAGTTTGATCATGTGATCCCAAACAGAGTGCTTTCTTGGCTATAAGGAGACTTAAAGAAATCAGGGATGTAGATGAGCAGAGACAATTACTGAAAAAGATGATTTCTAATATAGTCACATTCTACAATGGGTTTTTGGTGAGAACAGAATGTCACAATATTCTCAAAATCAATACGCATGAAACACATTTAAGGTCTGGACACAGGTATTTGTTATGGACGCTGTGCTTACGTCCTATGGGACCCCAGCATACATGTGTCAGAAGGAAAATTCATAACGAGGAAATGTGATTTTATTTTTTGTTTTTTTTTTTGTTTTTTGAGACAGGGTTTCTCTGTATTGTTTTGGAGCCTGTCCTGGAACTCACTCTGTAGGCTGGGCTGGCCTCGAAGTCAAGAGATCTGCCTGCCTCTGCTTCCCAAGTGCTGGGATTAAAGGCATGTGCCACCAACACCCAGCGGAAATGTGATTTTAAATGCTGTACCTGTAGATCATGCTAAATACCGACACTGAATCAAAGCTGTATGTACTTGGGCCTTACATGACTGTATTCTAACAGGCTGAGTTGGAACGTTTACTCCAGGTCCAATGTCACTCCATTAAAGAGAGAAGAGGTAGAGGAAGGCAGAGTTCATGACTGACCTTACAAGAAAGAGTTTTGTTTTGTTTTGTTTTGTCCACAGTAAAAAGGAATGTAACAACACTGCATACTGGCTATTATAACATTCACATATATAATCATGTAGTTTATGAATTAATTTTAGGAGAATAGGGGCTGGAGTGATGGCTCAGTGGTTAAGATCACTGGACTGCTCTTCCAGAGGTCCTGAGTTCAATTCCCAGCAACCACATGGTGGCTCACAACCATCTATCATGAGATCTGGTGTCCTCTCCTGGTGTGTAGGCAAATATGCAGACAGAACACTGTATATGTAATAAAAATAAGTAAATAAATTTAAAAAAAATTAGGAGAATATTTCGAGGCACTACCAAGCAAATGTAAAATCCACATCAGCCACATTGGATATAATCTAAAATTGTCCTAACCGTATACATGAGGCAGCAACTCTGATAAATAATTTCATAAGTTTAGAAGAAAATGTCACCATCAAAGAGCTATAAACATTGAGGGAAGTCCAAAAACACATTAAATAGAATTTAAGCTACCACTAAGCATGTACACATAAGGGAAGTAACTGGATGCATTCGAGAATGACATAGATTTCCTGTGAGTAAATGGATATACTAAACTGTGTGAGAGTTATACTCCCTTTCAGTAACTTGCAAATAGAGCACAGAAGAACAGCTCAGGAGAAAATCTGAGCTATTGGGTCTGAATTTTGTAGTTCTTCAATATGTTCTTTTTTTTTTTAGTACTTATTAAGCTGTATTGTCTAACAGTGCTTATGATTCTTCCTTGAATTCTCTGGAAATGGAAAGTGGTGACACATTCTGTTTGAGCCATGACTCAGGGATAGAAATGCAAACCTGCAGGTCAGAGCCCATTCCCCAAGTCTCCACTTTAATGAACGATGCCACTTTAGGGTAGGGGAGGAGAGCCATGACCCTCACAGGATCTGACTAGAACAAAGCAATCGTGAGGAATGTTCTTTCTGCATCAAATGTGACGGCCTCTGCACATCAGTCAGTCAATACCCTCAAGACATTTTTGCTGATGCCTTCCACATAATGCTACATAATGAGTCCCAGCCGCAGAGGGCTGCACAGTGGGATCCTGTTTAGGTCAAAAAGTAAAAGAGAAATAAGAAATACTGATGTCTCTCCTTTGGGAAATTACCATTGAGCATCCTAACCAATTGAGTGATGTGAGCAGCAGTTGTTTTTTTTAATCATTTTTTTATTTGAATTAGAAACAAGATTGATTTACACGACAATCCCAGTTCTCTTCTCCCCCCCTTCCTCCCCTACCACCCCAACTAAAACCCCTACCTATCACATTTCCTTTCTTCTGATCTACACCTGACTCAACTTTTCTGCTCCCTCATGACCTCTGCATCCTTCCTCTGCTTTCCTTCTCATTCTCGTAGCTCCCTCCCCCCTCTTCCCATGTGAGCAGCAATTGTAATTTAAGAAAAGCAGTGGCTGCAGCTGAGGGCGTACCCAGTCAGAACCCCAAGGACAGGCCAGTACAGATGTCTGAATACTAGCAGCAATTCTCTTGAGATAAACAGATAGCAGGTGTCAACAACACATGGACACATCATCACTGTCGTGGTATTAAATACCAAAGAGAAATACAAAGTACAAGTAGACTACAATCTGAATCTATGTTCAAGAACATCAATTTCACGGCAAAATCAAGCTACATGTCCCTGCCAGGTTCTGTACAACCCATTGTGCTTAATTCATTAGTATTAGGAACAAAGTATCATTTAGTATTAAGAACCAAGATATAAGTCTCTTTAATTCCTTACATTTCTATGATGTTTCAATATGCAATTTTATAACCACGATTCAAGGGAATGGGGCAGATCCCACAATTAGCGCCTACATGGCACATGACCAATCACAGAATAATGTATTTGGATATAGTACATTCACTATAGCAACGGGGCGCCAACATATGTTTTTAGTTCATATGTGACAGTGGAAATATTTTCAAAGTTACAGGTCATAAGTCCACGCAGAATATTTGCCATCAAATAAAAAAAAGAAGAAAAAAAAGAAAAAAACTGGTGGTAGGGGAGAATTATGGAAAGTGTTAGAAGATGTGTGGAATTACAGAATTGTATACTTTCAATTATAAAGACAGCCTAGTACGGTTATACAAATAGAAGAATAACAGAATAGGACAGAGGTCCCAGAAAGAAAAACAGAAAGCTGTACTTACTTAATATTTAATAAAGGAGGCAAAAAGAGATGATAAAATTATAGCCTTTTCAACAAATGGTGCTGGCAAAACTGGTCCAGTAGGAGAATGAAATCAGATTCTTACCTTTCATTTTGTATAAAAAATCCTCTCAAAATGGATCAAAAACCTGAATTAAACCAGAAACACAGAAACCTAGAAAACATAGGGAATACCCATGAGGACATTGGGATGGGCAAGAACTTACTGATTAGAAAGAACACCAACAGCACAGAAGCTAACCCAAGTATCAACAGTTAGGACTACATGAAAATAAAGTTTCTGTTTATCAAAGGAAACAGTCAGCAGGGCACATAGACACCCACAGAATGGGAGAGAATCTGTACCAGTGGCACTTTGGATAGGGGCTCACAGCTAGTATTCACCAAGAATTATAGAAACTATATACCAAGGAAACAGAAATAGCAACCAACAAATGGGAAAATGAATGGAATTGAAACTTTTCAAAGACAAAAACAGAAATGACGGATAAATATACTAAAATGCCATCATGGAAATGCCACCTAAAACTACTTTGAAATGCTGCGTTAAGTGAGGCAGCATGACTGTCAACAACCAACCTGACAAGAAATGTTAGGGAGGATATCGAGACAAAGGATCCCTCATTAACTGTTGGTATACGTGGGTGTGTGTGAGGGTGGAGGCACAAATTAATACAGCCATTGTGGAAACCAGTGTGGAGATCATTTAAAAAAATTAAAGATGTTATTTTTGTCTAACTCATCTATTTCCTGGGCATATACTCAGAACTCCACACACCACTATAAATCAATTTACAACCTGTATTTGCTGATGCTTTTTTAACTTTAGGAAAGTACTGGAATCAAACTGATTGTCTATCAACAGATGATTGAATAATGAAAATGGTACATATATCAAATGGAATACAATTCAGCTGAAGAGAAAAATGTAATGAAAATTTGCAGAAGAATGGTTGGACTTAGATTGTGTAATAGTAAGTGAGGTCATACAGAGTCAGAAAGGAAGAAATCACATTTTCCCTCACATGCAGAATCTAGTCAATAATAGATATTTATGGAAACCACGTACATGTGCATGCATCAGAACATTGAGAACAGAGAATAAGAAAGGTTTGAGGCAGGACTGAATGCAGATAATAACACCAGTTATGAAAAAGTATATAAAGGGAATTGCTTTTCTAGTTCTAATTCTGTCACTGGTTTTTATCTTCTCTGTGGTGGACAAGCTCATAAAAGTATATTTGATTGTGAAAAAATAAAATCTCATGTGAGACTGCAGAGCTTCTGTTCTCAACGACTACTCTAACTGCATAAAAGGACGTTGTGTTGTATAGTCTTTGGGTCTGATTAATTTCAGTGAGTGATTTCTTTGTTGTTTGTTTGCAACACCTTGTATAACAAAATTCCAAAATTATCAGAAGCAGAAAATTAGGGTGTGCAATATCTCAAACTATAATATCTGTAGAAAAAGAGTGGACAGGACCACTGACCTGGGACAGATTAACTGGAGAATCAGCCATTTCTTTCTGTTGATCTTCTTTGAGTTTGTCTTTCAGGAACAATGAATACATAGATGGCTTGCTGTCCTTTCATATTAAGGGGTCAAAAAGAAAGAGCAAAAATTAATACTGAAACGTGTTAAGAAAAAATGTCAAGCCACATAAAAAGAAACCAAGCCAGTTTCTCTAGGGCTTGTGAAGTCAAGCATCTTGTAAGAAAACCCATAGCCACTAATTTACTAAATAAGTATAATCCCTAAGAGCATTCTAAATATTTATCCTTATTCCCACAGATAAATGTAGTCCTCATCCCTCATCATGGAAAGTTTTTTGCAACACATGGATATTATTACAGAAAACCAATCAGTCAAAATGCAGACTTGGATGCTCAGTCCCCACCAACACATAAACACCACAACCCTTCACCTCAGGCTCAGGGATCACTGAGAAAAAGAGGAGGGAGCAATTTAAGAGCCAGAGGAACAGGATTATTTGCTCAGAATGTGTCTCCTAGAAATGTCACAGAAGCTACATGCATGAAATCTTATAAAATGGCTGCCTAACCATGAGCTGAACAAAGAGCTGAACACAAAGAGACATGCTAACATGGAAGGAAGAAAGCTCACTAGGCCTCAACCCTGGTCAAACACTAAGGAATTCTTAGAGCTGGAGAAATAGTCTTCCCCAGAGAAGAGTGTACTGTATGGTTATCCAATGCCAAATGTTCATCCCTAAAAACATACGGACTGTGTAGTTGGTATTTTTATGTTTAGGAACACACACAAACATACAATAACAATTTAAGAAGTTTTTAAGAAATAATAAATGCCTATGTAAGAGGAAGTTTTTGGGTCCTCTACATAAAAAAAAAAAATGACTAGAATGGTTCTATACCATTTTCTGTTATATTTAATAGGGCGCTGGAGTGACGGCTCACTGGTTGTGAGCACCAGTTATTCTTGTATAGATCCAGTTTCCATTTCTAGAACCCATGCTGTGGCTCCCAATTGTCTAAAACCACAGTTCTAGCATGACGCTGTACAGTCATACCTGCAAGCAAAAGCACTCATATACATAAAACATAAATATATAAATATGAAATGTTACAAAGCTCAAGTTATCCTCATGTGATTCCAGATGATACTGCAGATCCACACAACCAGTGGAAGAAGACAGACCAACAGCCTAATGCAGAGAGCAGCAGACCCAGCAATGACTATAGGAATGACACCAAAATACCATGATCTTGTGTTTACAGACTCGACAGCCTCTTCAACAGAGGCACCGGGAAAAGTATGCAGACCACATATAAAAACATGAACCTGGGCTCAATTCTCCCCTACCACACAATCAATCACAGACCTACATGTATGATCTAAAAACGTGAATCCTGCAGAGCAACACAAAGAACAGGAGCCAACAAATAGTTCTATGTAAAATTAAAAACATCCAGGGAATTGGTAATTAAAAGTATGATGAGAAAGCCTACGCAGCATATATGTTTATTAGCTATCTATCTATACTACAATTAATAAAAACCCATAACCTACCAAAATTTACAAAGGAAGCAAATGAGAACACAATCAATAAATAAGCAAATGAGTTAACAAACCATGGTAATAGCAGTCGAAATAGCCAATATGTACATATTAAAAAGCGCTACAGTGTATATGCTATATTTTAAAAGTTGTGAGATAGTATACTTTAAGTGTTCTCAAAACAAAAATGATAAATATGTATGATAAAACATGTTAACTAGATTAATTCAGCCATGCCATTGTGAACATACTGTATTCTGTATCATAATTGTGCATGACTTTATTTATGAACTAAATAAATGAATGGGAAAAAAAAGCGCTATAGTGTAGCTCATAAGATAATGGCCTGATATCAACAGACTACAACATTCAAAAAAAGACAGCTAAGGGGCTGGAGAGATGGTTCAGAGGTTAAGAGCACAGACTGCTCTTCCAAAGGTCCTGAGTTCAATTCCCAGCAACCACATGGTGGCTCACAACCATCTGTTATAAGACCTGGTGCCCTGTACTGGTGTGCAGATATAAATGGAAGCAGAATGTTGTATACATAATAAATAAATAAAATCTTTTAAAAAAAGACAGCTAAAAAAACCATATTTTCTACTGAAAAATTCATTTCATATCTAAAGATACAAAATACTGAGAAAGTTGTTTTTTAAAAAAAAAATGCCATGATTATGTACAGCTGTTAAACAACAGATGATCGTTATTAGTGACAGAAAACTCAAGATGAAAGTATCAAAATACAAAATAAACAGTATTAGCAAATGACAAAAAGTGGATCAACACGGGCGCATGTCACAAAACCTGGAATGCAGACATCCACAGCAGACAGAAAACAGAAGAATACATAAAACGTGAAAACTGGCACACTGCCTCATGTTCCTTTCAAACACAAGAAGACAACCTAGAAGGAGGTCTGTCTTCTCTAAGACTCCAAGCAATTCCCATTACAATCCTATTTGTGCATTTTACAGAAAGTAATCCTGAAAGTACCAGGGAACAGCAAAAACCAGAAAATACTAAGAGGATCAAACCTGGAGGTGATCTCACAGTCTGTTACAGTGACAGCAATGGAAACCACTTGGAATTGTCATGACCACATTGGAGGTATCCATGGGCAGACAGTACAAACGGATTTAACAGTCTGTAAATATACTTTCGGATTCTTATCAAAACTCTGTTGGCATTATTTTCAGGAATGGAGAAATAAACACTAAAAGGTAAGAATGTGCTACAATATCAAAGCTCCAAAATTCTGAAAACAATAAATAAACCTAGAGGTATTAATTTTCTTTCTTTTTGTTTTTCAGAGAGACAGCTCATTTTATTGTTCCAGGGGTAGGGTATATAAGGGTCTATTATTATTATTATTATTATTATTATTATTATTATTATTATTATTATTATTTATACCAATCCCAGGTTCCCCTCCCTCCCCTCCTCCCACTACCCTACCTTCCCTCCACTCCATCCCCCATCTGGTCCTCAGAAGGGATAAGGCCTCCCATAGCGAGTAATGAAGTCTGTCCTGTCACCACGTTGAGGCAGGACCAAGGCCCTCCTCCCTGTGTCTACACTGAGCAAGGTATCTCTCCATAGGAAATGGGCTCCAAAATGTCAGTTCATGAACTAGGGATAGATCCTGGTCCCACTGCCCACAGCCCCACAAAGTACCCAAGTCATCCACTGTCACTGGCATGCAGGGGGCCTAGTTCAGTCCTATGCAGTTTTCCCAGCTGTCAGTCTGAAGTCAGTGAGCTCCTACTAGCTCAGGTCAGCTGTTTCTGTGGGTCTCCTCATCAGTCTTGATCCCTTTGCTCATATTATCGCTCCTCCCTCTCCTCAACTAGAGTCTGGAAGGTTGGCCTAGAGGTTAGTTGTGGATCTTTGCATCTGCTTCCATCAGTTACTGGATGGTCCTCAATCTGATGACAGGGGAAGGCCAGCTCAGGCACCCTCTCCACCATTGCTTAGAGTTTTTATCTCAGCTCATCCTTGCGTTTTCCTGGGAATTTCCCCAGTGCCAGGTTTCTTGCTGATCCCATAACAGTTCTGTATTAATTTTCATCATTCCGTAACACATTAAACTCATAGAAATAAAAATCATTTAATAACAGTACAAAGACATGTTCAGTGGCGTGAATGAATAAGGACAGCACCACTCGAATGCTTAGTCATACGAAATCACACTTGTCTCCATTATCAATTCTTCTGTGGAGACTGTTCTCACACCTACAACAGGATAACCGTGAGACATCTTTCTCAGTGGAAGTCTCCAGAGTTATTTCCAGTGAAACAGAATGTGGCAAAAATGATTTCATGTTCCACTTCCACATTTACTTGAACCCCTTGCCACCCCTTCACCAATCCCTCCACCATACCTGGATCCTTGGCTGCTCTCTCCTCTCTCTCTACCTTTCAGGACTTTTTGCTGCACAGGTGAGCAGGTCGGGGTGATCAGTGAGCCCTGCACGTGAGAAAGAGATTGTTCAGGAAGCCCCTGGATTTCTCACACAGTACTGTGCTCAGTGGATGAAGAGAGGAATCTACAAATGATTCCCTAATTGTCACGCAGGGTCAGGATACTGAAAACATTTAGGAAGCATTTTCAGCGAGTGGGACTTGAATCCCAATCTCAATCACAGCTTGGTTAAAACTCAGGAGCCGAAATGGAACTGAATGATTGGGATGACAAATTGACAACATCATACAAAAATGAGTTAGTGAGTTTATCACAGACCACATAGGATGGGTCTCCCAAAGGGATACACGCTTGCAGAGTAATTTGCCAAGAAACCCTAAGGAGGAGCAAGGGAGACTGCAAGCAAATATTCTCACCCAGAAATCAGACTGCTGGAATTCTGCAACATCCAGTCTCTGAGCAGGGTCCATCCAACGCCCCTCCTCCTGGGAGAAGTCCACAGTCACACCACCGGCTGTCAACAGACCACAAATGAAAACACCAGTTTGAAGAGTTGTGTTGGTGCACACCTTTAATCCTAGCACTGGGGAGACAGATGTGGGTGGACCTTGTTAGTTCCAGTCCAGCTTGGTCCACACGGCCAGACAGAGCAACACAGTGAGTTCACACCTCAAACAAAGATAACGGAAGGAAGTAAGGAGATGAATGACTATTGCAGGCATTTTTCTGATGTAGATGAATGATCATATTTATTCAAAAGATGCTTTCTTTAGCCCAGCAGTGGTGGCACACGCCTTTAATCCCCCAGCACTCGGGAGGCGGAGGCAGGTGGATCTCTGTGAGTTCGAGACCAGCCAGGTCTATAAGAGCTAGTTCCAGGTCAGCCTCCAAAGCCACAGAGAAACCTTGTCTCGAAAAAAACAAAACAAAACAAAAAGATGCTTTCTTTATTATCCTATATTAAAATACCTTTTCATTCCTTCCTTCCCCCCACCCCCAGATAGGGTTCCTCTGTGTAGCCCAGACTGTTCTTAAACTCACTTTGTAGATGAGGATGGCAAGGAATTCCAAGGTCTACCCTCTGTAGTGTTGGGATTAAGGACTTGTGTGGCCACCACCACCAGGTTCATAACAACACCCTTTCTAACTGTGAATACACTGTAACCTAATACCTCCAAACAGCATACTGTGGCTTTCTAGCCTCTAAACTGCAACATTAAGAACTCAGAGCAAGAAACCACCTTTCTTCCTTCCTTCCTTCCTTCCTTCCTTCCTTCCTTCCTTCCTTCCTTTCTTTCTTTCTTTTTTGGAGACAGGGTCTCACCACATAGCTCTGGATGTACTGGAACTAACTATGTAGACCAGGCTGACCTCCAATTTACTGAGATCCACCTGCCTCTGTCTCCCGAGTGGTGTTATTAAAGGCCTGTGCCACCAAACCTGGCAAAGACACTTTTCAGAATGCTGTATTTACATCACAGAGTGCTTATATCTCAGTTGGAAAAATGAATGGTGGATTTTAAAAAAAAGTTTACTTTTAAATGTTAATGTTTACAACCATACCCGTGGAACTCTTAAAACTCTATTTTCAGATTCAGTTCAATCTGCAGGCATTCCTGTAGGTCAAAGAGGCCAGTGGGAAAAAAAAGACTCTGCCTCTGTTCTGCCCTAGAACCCTGAGACTGGTGTAAGTGTTACAACAGAGATGGGAGGCCTTGCAGCTCTGAGGGGTGCCAGGTTCGAGGAGCCCAGGGACAAACCCAGGGAGTCGACACTCTGATGCAAAAGCAAAAGGTTTCTTTTTATTACAAGCTGGCCAGCTAGGATCTCACTGCATGGTAGGCAAATGAGATGCCAACCAGCCAAAAAGAGAACCTTTTAAAGGGGCAGACATAATAAGGTTGAAGGCCACAGATTTCAGAGTTTCCGTGGTTACTTAAGGTCATACAAAGTACAGAGTAAAGCAGTAACTATATATTTTTAGTGAAATACATTTGAGTGAGATAAGACAGGGCATGGGTTTGCAGGGTTACAGGGTCACAGGGTCTGTCAGTGATCCCCTGGGCTGAGGGATCTTTACAACTGGCTGGGGACCTTGACAATCAGCAATTAGCAAAGGAATGCTAACAAGAGTGGACAGTCACCTCCCCTTCTCTGCGGGGGTGGGGTGGGAGTTCAGGCGCCAGCCATGGCACTCCTGATTTAAGGAGTTAAATTTTCCTTTACCATAATAAGTTCCCTTTCTCTGTATAGATTTACGGCCCAAGTTTTTAAACTTTTATTAATTTTAATTTTTAGTCCGTCAAGGGAAAAGGTATCCTGGCAGTCGGGAGCCAAGGGATAGCACAAAGTCAGACAGAAAAACAAAACTCACAGAGGACATTTATTGGGAGGGAAGCACAGGCTGTACTCCTGTACTCTGAGAACTGAGCAAACAACTGAGCAGGAAGCTGACTTGATACAGTTTCTTGGGAGAGGGTGAGGGGGGGGGACAGAGCTTTCCATGGCAGCCTGGGATTGGAGAGATTTTGTGGGCCTGCTCTTGGGGCAAGCTCAGGGGCAAGCTCAGTGACCAGATATTAGGCTTTTTTTTTTTTTTTCTTTCCCTTATAAGGCAGGACGTGGATACTCCCCTGCCTCAAGGGATAGAAATGGCAATTATGAGCCTTAGAGGATTCTGGGGGATGGGATGGGGGTGGGGCAGTGCCTAGGCACTCCTGTGCCTCAAGGGGCTGACAACCTGGGAACCGGGCCCCACAGTCATACAGTAAGCTTCAGCAGTAAGCAGAACTTCAGACCCCACTGGGCTTTTCCACTAAAAGCCTGACCCTGAGCCTAACCTTCTGTCTCTCTTCCCTTTCAGAGTAGCTACCATTTTGTGGTTTTCCCCCAAAAACATGTTGCATGAGGTTTGCTGAATGGTGGTGCCTTTCTTGTATTCCATCACACTTGACTGCAAAGATGTTCTAGCTCACAAGAAGAAAGAAAGAAAGAAAGAAAGAAAGAAAGAAAGAAAGAAAGAAAGAAAGAAGAGAAGAAAGAACCCTTACACTTCTCATGAGTAATATCTGAACATTCTCCCTGCATGCTAAGTCCTGGGTATAATACAGAAGTTAGCAGGGACTATGCACATTTCAAGAGCTTTGTTCTTATCATCATAGCAAAGAGAACCGTGCTTGCGAACATCAACACATAAATTCAAATATTCTAGTAGGTTATTTTTATGCGAATACTTGGCAATCAGAAGATCAATAAGAAAAAAGAAACAACAAAAACAAAACAAAAAGAAAACATCAGGATTGGTCCAGTTCATATTATCTAAAATTTATCGACAAAGGAAAGACATCCACAGCAATATCTCGGGGCCGGCTTCCTGATGGACAACAGAGAAACCGCTCGCTCCCTCCCTCCCGGGTCCCAGCCCCGCTGCTCCTCTGACCTGGGAGCTTCCAGGGCCGCCGGGCTGCGGTTCCCGCCACTGCGCTGCTGACTGCTGACTTTCCCAGGCCGCCCCGCGAGCGCGGACACCGCGGATCCCGAGGGCTCAGGTCCCCGAGTCCCCAACCAGGTCCTCCGCACCCGGCTCTGCAGCGCGCGGCTCCCACCGTGCAGGACCCCGAGCAATGACAGGGAACCCGGCACTCGGCACTGCCAGCGGCTGCTCCTCAGTCCAACTTGCCGGGCCTCATTAACGCGACTTCCCAGCTTCCGTCACGTCACTCCTCTTATCCCTCCCACTTATGCACGTCCCCTACACCTGACCAATGGCCAACAAACTCCACCATCCCCGGTTTCCGGGTGAGTGTGAGTGCTTCCCACCTCCCCTGCATCTCCCGCCGCCTTGCACACAGCTCGGCTGTCAGGCCGCCCTGGACCCGCTCTGCACAGACTCCACACACGCTTGCTGCAGCCTAGACCAGAGCTGCAGCCAGGAGGACGCTGCACCCCGGTGTCTGACCCCACAGTGAGTGCTGAGACCTTCAGAGAAAAGACGGGAAGCATAACCTGGACTTGACAACCCGCCTCCTGGACTACTTATTACATCAAATGATCACAGGCTAAATTCAGATGGCACCGTCCCATCCCAACACAAACATGAGGAGCCAAAACCAAATACTGCAGCTGTGAATTGGGGAAGAGACATTTCGGGAACTTGGATTCTGAAAAGAAATCGATGTGTCCTGAAGCCAGTTATCAGCCCATTGCTAACTGTCCCGCGCTCTACTGCTGTCACCACTAGATGGGGGTCTTGTCAGTTTAGTAACTCAGAAATAGGTTTGTCTTCTGGGAATCATGCTAAAGGTGTTTTGAGATAAAATTCAGATCTCCCACACACACTACCCCCACCCACCCCCAGAAGGATGCAGAGGCTCTTGCTGTCCGAGGGAAATAATAAGGGGAAGGAGGAAGGGCTAAGACATGTCATTCTTGGGGGCTGGAGAGATGGCTCAGAGGTTAAGAACACTGGCTCCTCTTCCAAAGGTTCTGCGTTCAATTCCCAGCAACAACATGGTGGTTCACAACCAGCTGTAACAAGATCTGGTGGCCTGTAGGGATACATGCAAACAGAACACTGTATACGTAATAAAAGACATGTCATTCTCTAGACTGCATACAGCTGTTGCAATCAGTAACCAACAGCAGCTGTACTGACCTGCATTGACCTCACACTAGACCACAGTCAGTCTAAGAAAGGGAAAGGCTTAGGTTCCACTCTTTACCTCTCAAATGTTATCTATGGATGGATTGTAGGAAAAGAGTCACTACCTTTAGGTGTGTCCTCTGCAGAGCCCAGCAGGCTCCATAGATGGCTCTATTTAATTTCAGTGTGTCTCTCAAAGCTAAATGAATGGAAATGAACACAATATTTTTTTTCAATTGTGGACCAGGGTAGTAGAGAGATAGGAAATAAGAGTGGGACAGTGTGTGTGTGTGTGTGTGTGTGTGTGTACCCATCAGTCCCTAATTTGGTTGTATCATTGTCTTGTTTAATATCAGGTATTTTTAAGTCAGGAAGTCTTCCTTTTTTGTGCTAACAAGTATTTGAAGTAGCTTTACTATTATTGTCTCTTTGAAGTTCTGCTAGAATCCTGTAGATGGTTCTGGAGTTGTCTTAAGGGGCATTTTATAACAGCTTCAGTCTCATTTCTACTTGTAGTTCTATTTACATTATTTACTTTATGTTGCCTTAATTTGATGTGTTGTATGTACCTGGAAACCAATAAATTTTAGTGAGAGTTTCCATTTAAGTGGAAAGAAGTCTTTAACATCAGAAGAAATAAGATCGTCTATCATTTATGTTAGGCCGTTACCTTGGGTAATTTTCAAGACATGAAAAGAAAAAGTTATGTGTAGTTGGGCAAGGTCATGCAAGCCTTAAACCTAGCACTCAGGAGGCAGGATCAAGGGGAACTCTGAGTTCTATGCCAGGCTGGTCTACACAGTAAGTCAGCTGGCAATACACAGAGTGACTCTGTCTCAAAATAAACTCATCCCTGATGAATAATATTTATGCGACCAGAAGCACAGTGCAAGCTTCCAGAGGAGGGAGCCAAGCCACAGTCCTAGGCAGCTATGGTGCTTATGATCCACATCAAAGATCATCATGGCAGGGTATCTGAAGGGTGCCGTAGTAGCCAGCACACCTTGGTGGTAACCAAAGCTCTCTAATTGGACCTAAGACCCTCTTCACAGAAGGGAAGCGTGACTGGTACTGGACACCTCATTACCTACTCGGTGCTGGTGTGAGGCTTAGAGACTCTGTGCCTCGCAGACGAAAATCAACTAAACATGGGCAAAGGAGATCCTAAGAAGCCGAGAGGAAAAATGTCCTTCTATGCATCCTTTGTGCAAACCTGCCGGGAGGGACACAAGAAGAAGCACCCGGATGCTTATGTCAACTTCTCAGAGTTCTCGAAGAAGTGCTCAGAAAGGTGGAAGACCATGCCTGCTAAAAAAAAAAGGGGGGGGGAAGGATTTGAAGACACAGCAAAGGCTGACAAGGCTAGTTATGAAAGAGAAATGAACACCTACATCACCAAAAAGAAGTTCAAGGACCCCAATGTACCCAAGAGGCCTCCTTTGGCCTTCTTCTTGTTCTGTTCTGAGAATCACCCCCAAACCAAAGGGGAACACGCTGGCTTGTTCATTGGTGATGTAGAGACTGGGAGAGATTCGGAACAGCACTGCTGCAGAGGACAAGCAGCCCTACGGAAAGAAGGCTGCCAAGCTGAAGGAGAAGCACGAAAAGGATATTGCTGCTTTCAGAGCTAAAGGAAAACCCGATGCAGAGAAAAACGGGGTGGTCAAAAGCATTTAACCCCCTGTATGCAACTCACTCCGTTTAAAGAAAAAGAAACTGAAATGTAAGGCTGTGTAAGATTTGTTTTTAAACTGTATGATGTCTTTTTTTTTTGTATAGTTAATACACTAACGAATATGTCTTTAAATAGCCCTGTCCTGGTGGTATTTTCAGTAGCCACTAACCTTGCCTGGTACAGTCTGGGGGCTGTAAATTGGCATGGAAATTTAAAGCAGGATCTTGTTGGTGCACAGCACAAATTAGTTATATATGGGGACGGTAGTTTTTTTGTTTTGGGTTTTTTTCATCTTCAGTTGTCTCTGGTGCAGCTTATATGAAGATAATTGTTCTGTTAACTGAATACCACTCTGTAATTGCAAAAAAAAAAAAATTGCAGTTGTTTTGTTGACATTCTGAATGCTCCTAAGTAAATACAATTTTTTTGTTAGAAAAAAAATGACAACTAATGAAGATGTAGAGTTGTGGAGGCCAAGCCCAGTGGATCCATTTATAGAATATTCCTGCACCTAAGGCTCGAGCATCATTTTTGAGGAGGGGGTAGAAAGAGTGTAATAACCATAACCATAGATTCAGGCAGTTTGTCGTGAGATTGTCTCCTAACAATGCAAGAAGTGGCTTAAATAAAGTCTTCACCACATGACCTCCCAAATGGAAGCTGAGCAAGGGCACAGACAAGGGACACGCCAAATTGGATGGGGAAAAGCCCACAGGCCTCAACCCTGCACGGAGAACTACAGACAACTGGGGAATACTGGGAGCAGGGGAAATGCTTTTCCCTGGGGAAGAGCATCTAATTGACTATCCAGCACCAAATGGTCAGCCTTGAAAGGTCAGCTCAAGGGAGATGTCTATGAAGAAGCTACATGGGAACCTCTCATTTTACAACCCAACTGGAAACATAATGAGAGCATAGTAGAACACATGTGTGAAAAAGAATGAGCCCTGGATGATGTACACTGAATGTTCAGCTGGGCATGGAACAGGAAGAAAGGAGGAGGAGGAGGAGGAGGAGGACCCGTCAAAAGGAAGGATGTATGAAGAAGCCTTATGAAAACCACAGTCTTACAAACTAATAGGAAATACAATTTTTAAAACTTTGGACAGAGCCAGGCGGTAGTGGCGAACGCCTTTAATCCCAACACTCGGGAGGCAGAGGCAGTGGGTTCTCAGTGAATTTTAGACCAGCCTGGTCTACAAGAGCTAGTTCCAGGACAGCCTCCAAAGCCACAGAGAAACCCTGTCTCACAGCGCCCCCCCAAACAAAAACAAAACTTTGAAGAGGTATCCTACATGCATAAATAACGCTGCTCCCAGACACTAGAGCTATTAAATGGCACTCTCTGTACCTGCTAATGTTTATCTGCCAAGGATTTACTGGTCAGAGAGGCCCCAGGGGCACCCAAACAAAACAGGTCACTGCCAGTCCTCTTGCTTGGTGATTTTCATAGCTGAAGGTACCAAAACAATTTGGTTGCATTCTTGAACTTATCAGGACTCTCCATGCTGGCTAGCTTTTGTAATACAAGGCATTGTGAGGGCTGTTGGAAGAGAAAAGATGTCAATGGTCTAACCTGCCCTGGACCCTGCATCCTACATTACCAACCTACAAGCCAGGATGTGAGCACTGGGTCGATACTGGCACAGCTGCTTCTGGGCATAACAGACCTCTCGATTGAATTTGAGGCTTGCTTCGTAGAGGGGAATTCATGCCCTGTAAAAACCATGGCTTGGGGAGTACAGGCCAAGAGCAGAAACTATTGATGTTTTGTTAATGACCATGCTATTTATCTGCCATCTAAGTATTCATGGTTATACTCATTAATCTATACTACTCTCAGCCTTGGTGAAAGAAGTCTCCTTTGCAGTTGGTAGTGGGCAATGTGCAGACTCATAACTGTTCAGAGAGTACTAAGAACAATCAACTGTGCAAGATTGGGACAATTGGTAGGGGGAGGGTTTCTATGAGTCTCCTTTCATTCCGGGAGAGTCTAGTAGCTATTAAAGGTATTAAAGCTATTAAAAAATATATATGAGTGGATTCTTCCCCATTTTTCTTTAGTACTTCAAAATGAATCTATGTATGCCCTTGGGGATTTCTTCGTTGTTTTGTTTTTTGAGATAGGGTTTCTGAGAGTTCAGTCTGCCTTTGGTTCCAGAGTCCTGGGATTAAAGACATGCACCACCACAACCTTAGCCTTTTGGGGTTTTGTAAGCTGTGTATAAGCATGCACATATTAACACATCCACAGTCTATCTCTTTATAGTTTTTCACCTTCTTGCTATTAGTAAGTGTAACAGGGCCCCAACCTTAGTAGGCCCCCAGACTTTAGCACAACTGACTCCAGGATGGAAGTACCATTCGGGATGTAAAACTCAGCTCGTTGACACCACCACCTGCCAAATACTAAAACAAAGGCCTGATCCATCAAAGTTCATATAGTTCTGGGAAAGTCTCAAAACGTACTAACCTTGCCTTTTAGCTTCTAATGTTCTGCATCTGGCTAACTGTTCTTGTTAAATGAAGTAGTTCAACCCAGAACACTGTTTTTATGCTCAAGGGTTCTCCCTGAGAAAGGCTAGGTGCTACAGTGGGATCTTGAACACCCAGTGTAGTCACTGGTGACTAATAAAAAAGACGTTCTATTGGCTGAAAACCTTGTTCAAGCAGTCTTCTCTAGAAAATCCCACAAAGGTAAGGCTGGACTCTCGTAGGAAATATTTCAAGGTCAAGGAAAAATAAGACTTTAGGAGAGAATTTTCTTGTGTTTTCTTTTACTGTGAATTGACTATTATGTGGGCAATTTCAGCACTGGGGAAAATATTTATCAAATTGAATGCATTCCAAGGGAGGAGTTTCACACATGGGAATAATATGGTATACCTTCAAATGATTTCTCAGAACTATCATTTTTTTTTTCTTTTGGTTTTTCGAGACAGGGTTTCTCAGTGGCTTTTGAGGCTGTCCTGGAACTAGCTCTTGTAGACCAGGCTGGTCTCAAACTCACAAAGATCCGATTACCTCTGCCTCCCGCGTGCTGGGATTAAAGGCATGCACCGCCACTGCTGCACACTTTGTCATTTTTTAAATGTTACTACGTTTTGTCTTCATTATGATTTTTTGTTGTTATTTAGACAGTGTTTATGTAGTCCTGGCTGTTTGGGAACTCACTGTGTAGACCAGGATGGCTTCTGACACAAAGATCTTCCTGGCTTTGCCTCCTGAGTGCTGGGATTAAAGGTTTGCCCCACCACACCAATCATTATTATGAATTTTCAGATGTTGGACACAATAATTTTCTTTATTACAGCTTTTCCAAGGGCCTGAAGATATGGATTAGTGGTTAGGAGCACTGGCTACTCTTCCAGAAAACTGGGGTTCAATTCTAAACATATATAGCAGGTCACAATTTTCTGTGAACCCAGATTTAGGGGATCTGATGACCTCTTTTGGCCTCTTCAGGTGCCAGGCACACATGTAGTACACAGAAATACATACAATGCAACAATACAAAAAACAAAACAGAGAAACAAAAACAGAAAAACTTCCCGTAGAATTTTATTTTCATATAAACCCTGTGCAATGTTTTAAAGACTTAGACCTTCATTAAAGACATTCACAAGTTTTGTATCTTTGTTTCTATTATTGCGATTTCTAAGCAGAGAATTCCAGATAAAGCTATGTCACATTCTTTGCAATGGTATTTTTTTTCTTTAATTTGAATTTTTCTGATGCCCTCTAAGATTTAAAATCGGGATAAAGGACATGTCACATTCTTTGCATTTTAAGGTCTCTAGCAAGTATGAATTTTCTGATGTATTCTAAGATGTGAGTTACGAGAAAAGGACTTGTCACATTCCACACATTTGTAAGGTTTCTCTCCAGTATGAATTTTCTGATGCTGTCTAAGAGTTGAGCACTCAGTAAAGGATTTGTCACATTCACTACATCTGTAAGGTCTCTCTCCGGTATGAACTCTCTGATGTGTTCTAAGATGTGAGTCCTGGGTAAAGGACTTGTCACATTCCCTACATTTGTAAGGTTTCTCTCCAGTGTGCATTTTCAGATGCCGTTTAAGTGCTGACAACTGATGAAATGACTTTCCGCATTCTCTACATCTGTAAGGTCTCTCCCCAGTATGAATTCTCTGGTGTGTTTTCAGATACGAGTCCTGGGTAAAGGATTTGTCACACTGCCTACATTTGTAAAGTTTCTCTCCAGTATGAATTTTCTGATGACTTCTAAGATTTGACGTCACAGTAAAGGATTTGTCACACACCTCACACTTGTAAGGCTTCTCCCCAGTGTGGATTTTATGATGCCTTCTAAGAGTTGAGTTCAAGGTAAAGGATTTGCCACATACCTCACACGTGTAAGGCTTCTCGCCAGTATGGATTATGTAATGCCTTTTAAGATGTGATAAGTCAAGAAAGGACTTACCACATTCTTTACATTCGTACAATTCCTCTAGTGAATGACTTTTCTGATGCCTTCTAAATGACGAATAGTGGGTGAAGGAACTGTCACACTCATTGCATTTGTAAGGCTTCTCCCCAGTATGGAGTCTGTAGTGTCTCCTTAAGTGTGAAAGCCAATGAAAGACTTTACCGCATTCTTGACACCTACAATGCTTCTCAGCAGTATGGATTTTCTGGTGTCTCCTGAAGTTAGAATAGTGGGCAAAGGATTTGTCACACTCCTTACACGTGTAAGGCTTCTCTCCTGTGTGCATGTTCTGATGGCTTTTGAGTGCTGAGGACTGATGAAAGGCCTTTCCACATTCTCTGCACTTGTAAGGCTTCTCTCCAGTATGGAGTCTTTGATGTGTTTTCAGACTTGAGCACTGGGTAAAGGATTTATCACAAACGTTGCACTTGTAGGGTTTCTTTCCAGTATGAATTCTTTGATGCTTTGTAAGAGTTGACTTCACAGTAAAGCATTTGTCACAGTCCTGACATTTGTAAGGCTTTTCTCCAGTATGAACTCTCTGATGGACAGTGAGGCTTAACGCAGTACTGAAGTATTTCCCACATTTCCCACATTGGTGTGGTTTATCTCCAATGGAGAATTTTTGTTGTAAACAACTAAATGTAGAGTCAAAATGTTCATCACATTCTCCCTGACTATGATCTTTCTCTGCAGTGAAGAATCTCTGATCTTGAGTAATGCTGGAACACAAATTTAAAGATTTCTCACAGTCTTTAGATTGGCAAGGTTCTTCTCCACTGTGCATGCTTTCATGTCTCTCTGGGTTTGATGAGTCAACATAGGCATCTCTGTGATTACTGCATGTGTAGTTATTGGAGTTTTCTGTAGTTTCACTTGTTCTATAAAGTGCACATGTGGAGGGATCATGAGGCACTTTGCCAAGCTCATTACACCGACAAGACTCCTTTTCAGTCTTCACATGCTGATAGACAAGGTCACACTTGTAATAGTTCTCTGAAAATGAGTACAGTTCAGATTAATAGGGCTTGTTCCAAGATTAAACATTTGATATATAACTGTTGTTGGTATTCAGGCATCTGTACTGGCCTGTCCTTGGTGTTCTGACAGGATTTGCCTTCAGCTGCAGCCACTAAGAGACCCACCTGTGCATATTCACTACATTCCCTTTTAAAAGGGCCCTGGCTACCTCCCATCCTTCTCTATTTCTCTCTCTCTCTCTCTCTCTCTCTCTCTCTCTCTCTCTCTCTCTCACACACACACACACACACACACACACACACACACACAGCTGGTCTCCCCTTTCCCCCTTTTATGATCCCTTTCTTTCCCTAATAAAACCATCTCTTGAACCCTGCCTCATGGCATCTTTCTCTCACAGTGCTGCATTTCTTAAATTACAGCACTCTCCCTGAGTTCTCTCTTAAGATAAGCCACCAGCAACTATTTAGAATAGAGCTCACAGCAGTCAACTTTTTTCATCACTGCAATTTATGGACAATAGAGTGATAGCCTTCCAGGAAGTTGAAGCAGATAACTGAGGAATCATTAATTAGCTGGGGGGAGTTTGCTGACTGATTATATTTAGAATATATGTTGCTATTGTTAAATATTTTTTCTCAGAAATTAAGAAGAGTTTAATCAAATCCCAGGTTCACAGTGTTTACTTACTTATGTACAGCGATGAAGATTATAGTTCAGAATACCCAATTCCTTTTTTTCTTTTGAGACAGGGTTTCTCTGTGGCTTTGGAGGCTTTCCTGGAACTAGCTCTTGTAGACCAGGATGGTCTCAAACTCATAAAGATCCACCTGCCTCTGCCTCATGAGCGCTGGGATTAAAGGCGTGTGCCACCACCACCTGGCCAGAATACCCGATTCCTTTTAAGATTAAAGGCTTATTGAAAAGCATCAAAGCGTTTATATTTTTCTTAAATAACATGTTAGATTCTTCAAAAGTAAAAGAGGCACAGGAGTATCATATCAGAATCTCTAAATCAGTGGTTCCCAACCTGTGGATCATGACTCTCTGAAAACACATTATTTCTGATGGTCTTAGGAACCAAGGCATCATTTAGTAGCAACGTTACAGTCAAGAATTAGGAACAACTGCTGGGTGGTGGTGGCGCATAACCTTTGATCCCAGCACTCAGATGGCAGAGGCAGGCAGATCTCTGTGAGTTCGAGACCAGCCTGGTCTATAAGAGCCAGTTCCAGGACAGCTTCCAAAGCCACAGAGAAACCCTGCCTCGGAACCCCCCCCCCAAAAAAAAAAAAAGCAACCAAAAAACAAAAAATGATTTTATGATTGGGAGTCAGCAAAACATAAAGGAACTTTACTAAGGGGTTGTAACGTTACCAAGGTTGAGAACAACTGCTCTTGATCATTAGCAGCAGGGCTATCATGAGAAGCTAGTGATAATTTCTATCCACCACTGACATACATGCAAGGAAGGCAATTACAGAATAATCCTACCTTATCTACTCCTGATCAACTTGAGGATTTATAAAATTATTTCAATCTCATACCAGAATAGTCAAATAAAATTTCATTTTGTACTAGTATTAAATCACCAAAATTCAGGTGCAATAAAACACATCTTCTAACAATTACAACAAGAAGGATGCACAGGACACTATACTAAGTTCAATTATCAGGAATCCTTTCAAGTGGAATTGAATATTGAAAAAGCATTGTTAGTGCTTTCTTAGTCGTTCACCTGATCACTAGCCCACCCTGGTGGTGGGTACTCTCTCCTCTCCACATATCAGGGCAATCTCATTTGCTCCAGACAGCTGACCAGGCCTACCTTGCATACAATAACCCATGTGTTCTATGAGGCGGCCCATGATGCATGCTAGAACTTTTAGAAAGAATACAGATATCTAACATAGTACTATGCTCAGTACATAAAGAGAACACACAGTAGAGGAATGTAGGAATAATTTTCCAATTGATATTTCCTGTCAGAATCTTTACCATATTTAGGGGGAATTTTCAGTTTGCACATCTTGCTTTTTTCTCACAACTAAAACAATGTCAAGTGCGATGGCAGACATGGAGCTTTAAGCTATGAATGCAAATATATGCTACTGTGTTTCTGAATGCATCATGTAACCAAAATGAAGGACGCACCTATAAAATGGAGAAGAGATAGAAAAAAAAAAAAAAAAAAAAACCAAGAAAAAGTTCTTTTCTACTGCCAAGCATTCCTAGTCTCCTGTTGTTTCTGAGACAGCTTAGCACAGAGTTTACAATCTGTAAAGTCAGTACAAAGCCTGAATTAAGAATTCTACGAGCAAAACGTTCTTACCCACATAGAGCAGATTGTTGTAATTCTCCAACATAACATCAGTGTACAAAGCCCTCTGAGTAGCGTCCAGGCATTGCCACTCCTCCTGGGAAAAGTCCACAGCTACATCCCTGAGTGTCAACACACCCTGAAACAAAAAGTACAGTTTGTGTTTTTACTGGACAGAGTGCTTTCCTGGATATTAGGAGACTTAATGAAATTAGGGATGTAGATGAGTGAAGACAATTGCTCAAAAAAGATGATTTCTAATATAGTCACCCTATAGTGGGTTTTTTCTAATTTTGTGAAAGCAGAATGACACAACAGTCTCCCAAAGCAATATACATGAAAAAACACACATTTAAGGTCCAGACACAGTCATCTGTCTGTTATGGATGCTGTGCTGAGTTGCAAATAATCACATAGGACATGTTTCAGAAGAACAATTTATGAGGAAATCTGCTTTGGAATGTTGTGCCTGAAGTTCATGCTAAAATACTGACATTGAATCATCCTATCTGTTCTAAGGTCTTACAAGATTCCATTATAACATGCATAGTTCATATGTTGAGACTCTAGACTCTAGGTCCAATGCCACACCATTAAAGAGTAAAGGGGTAGATAGGGAAGGAAAAATTTATGATTAACTACATAGTTAAAGGGTTTGGGTTTTTTTTTTAACCACAGTATAAAGGAACATAACAACACTGTATACTGTGAATTTTAACTTTAACATATAAAATCAAGTAGTATATGAAATTAATTTTATGAGAATATTGGGCCACTACCAAGCAGATAGAAAAATCAGCATCAACCACATTTGATATAATCCAAAATTTTCTAAAAATATGCAGAAGTTGGCTTAGACAAATAATTTCAGAAGTTTTGAAGACTTCACTTGCAAAGAGTTATAAAAATTGATGGAAGTCCAAAAACATATTAAATATTTAAGTTACAGCTCAGCATGTACACATAACTGTAGCGTGGATGGGTTCAGAAGTGACATAAGATTTCCTGTCAGTAAATGAATATATTAAATTCTCTGAGAATTATGGTCATTCTTTTAGAGCTTTGCAAATACAATGTAGCTGAAAAACAAATGACTCAAAGAGAAAATTTGCACTGCTGTGGGATAACAGAATGTGATAGAGCCCCCAGAAAGAAAACTATTAATCCATTCCTACTTAATATTTGGCAAAGGAGCAAAAAGATACATTAGAAAAATATAGTCTTTTCAGCCGGCTGGGACTGGTCAGGGCCGGTGAACCTCTGTGCCTTATGGTTCTGCGACACTGCGGGACACTGGACAGGCCGCTGGAGCATGTCTTTGATCACCAATGGGAAATGGTTACCATGGCTACAATGCAGAAATACCCAAACCCCTTGAACCCAAGGACATGTTAACGTGTTGGACAGACAGGTTGATCCCTCTGGAGAGCTACAGAGCCACAGACTCATCAGCACAGAGTGTGGCCTGCTTTCCATTGTGAAGTCTCTTATGGGTGCAGCAAGAATGAAAACCTATGTGCAGGAGCATTCTGTGGGTGACCCGGTAATGAACACAATGGAGCTCAAGTCCACCAACATCTCATTCACAAATATGGTCTCAGTAGAAGAGAGGCTCTCATACAGGCCACACCCAGGGGAACCAGAGATAACTGTCTTCACCCAGAAAGTCATCATCACCTCAAAAGGGGTCAGCCTCAGCAGCTACCTTGAAGGGCTCACGACAAACACTGTCGAATGGGAGATACATAAACTGAACGCCCAGAAAAAGCCTAAGGAGACCAATGGCGGCCGCAGCAGCATTGGTGGAAAAATTGACAATGGAGATTGGTGTGCAGCTACAGGGCCCCCAGGACTCTCCAAGCAGACATATTTATTTGTTATTTAAAAGATACAGCTATTTTGCTTAGAGTTTATTATTGATTTTAATGAGCTGGCGTAAGGCTGTGAGTTTTGCTCAAAAGACGGAGAGCTTCTAAATCAAAGTGATCGTCTGAGGAGGAAGGGCTTGAGGGAGCTGAATGGAGAGTCTTGTGTTCCTGTGAACAATTCACGGGTTGGTTTGTTGTTGTTTAAGTACTTAGAAGAAATTGATGTTGATTTCAAGTCTCCTTAGATAGAGTCCTAGATAGAACCTGTCTGAGACTGGGACACTTTCTGGAAGAAAGGCCGGCCGCCCTAGAGTCCAGACAATTGCCTGCTGCTGTGAAGTGGAACCACCTACCTGAGGAACTTACTTTAAAAAGAGAAACTGTATAATCTCAAATGACATTAACTAACTTGCCCTCTTGGAAACCAGTGTTTGGGTTTGGTACTTAAATGGTAATTTTGGAGTGCGAATTACCGCTAAGGTGATACATGACTCCTAAAGGGGAATTTTTAATTTGCCAAAGTTTTGTGACTTTAGTGTAGGGAGAAACCCTGATTACAGGTACCGCTGACCACGCCTACAGGTATGTAGCAGGGGTCTAAGAGCCAGGGAGGCCAGCACGTGGCTCTCTCGCTAGGCTGAGCCGACACTGGGAAGCATTTCTGGGTATGTCCTGCTCAGGGTGCAAACCTGGTCACTGGTTCCCTTGTGTGAGAATTTTCCCCTAATAAATTACCGATTATTAGCATCTCTCTGAAGCCGGGCGTTGGTGGAGCACGCCTTTAATCCCAGCATCGGGAGGCTGAGGCAGGTGGATCTCTGTGAGTTCGAGGCCAGTCTGGTCTCCAGAGCGAGTGCCAGGATAGGCTCCAAAGCTTCACGGAGAAACCCTGTCTCGAAAAACCAGAAAAACAAAAACAAAAACAAAAACAAAAAAAAACAAAAAACAAACTAACAACAACAACAACAACAAAAAAAAAACCACATCTCTCTGACTCCACTTGTATTTCACTTTAACTTAGAAAAGGCATTCCCTTCCTTGAATTTGTACTTTGTGATTTCTTATGCTGCACTGTGAGCTGGTCATGTTAACTGAAAAAATAAAGTCATTACCCGAGTGTTGTATTACTCTCAGGGAAAAAAAAAGGTGGGGGTCTTTTTCAACAAATCATGCTTGCAAAATTGGATTCAGCAGAATGAAATTAAGATTCTTAATTTTCACGTTGTACAAAAATACATTCAAAATGGATCAAAAAACCTAATTTAAAACCAGACACTGGGGCTAGAAAGATGGCTCAGGGATTAAGAGCACTGGCTGTTGTTCCAGAGGTCCTGAGTTCAATTCCCAGCAACCACATGGTGGCTCACAACCATCTATAATGAGATCTGGTGCCCTCTTTCTGGCCTGCTGGGATACATACAGGTAGAACACTGTATACATAACAAACAAATCTAGAAAAAAAAATCACAGAAACCTAGAAAATATAGGGGATATCCATGAGGATATTGGGATGGGCAAGAACTTTCTGAACAGAAAGAACACCAACAACACTAATGAGTCAGGGCTCAGTAGGAGACCTGGGGAAGTTAAGTCCACAAGGGTGCACAGGTCTGGGGTAGAAACCAGTATGACTAGGTTGACACATGGTTTCAACCCTGTCTTACATGTAAACCAGAACCCATGGAGAGGGCCTACAAAGTTAAACATGCCCTGCATCTGAACTGGAAACCGGAATGCTCAAATTACAAAATCCCTTATATGCTGAGTTACTGGAGCTATAATATTCTGAGTGAAAACAGGAACCTTTTCCTTTGAGTTCTTGTATTAAAGAGGGAGACGCTTGGCCCATGGGCACTGCTGGGATTTCAGCTCATCAACAGTGATTTTTCTGATATCAGAAGGCTGCTTTCCCTGAGAAGAAAGGATGTCTATGCCTACATGGTTTTGGGGGCCGAGGCTTAATGCAAAGCCAGCAGTCAGAAGCAGCATTTGGGTTAGTTCCACTTAGGACCTTGAAGGTACTGTCAAGAATTTCAAGATACAGCTTTCTTTAGATGTCTTAACAAGTAGGTTGACATAGTGAGAGGTGGCCAGTCCTCTCTTGGGTGAGGGCACCCAAGATGGATTATTGGGCTGATAACCTTATTGATGACCATTGAAAATTTTGGTTGCTTGGGCTGAGACCATTGAACAGTAAACTCATTGTCATCGTCCAGTTCTAAAACATATAGCCAGAGGCCCCATGTTTTCCCTGCCTCCCAGAATTGGTCTTCAGTAACAGTCAAGACACTTTTCCCTGAAGCTGACGGTATATGTAATGATTGCCAAGAGTCTTCATCTTTGGGTTAACCCGGGGAGCCACTGTCGCACATCCCCATCCCCCATAGTGCCATTCTCCCTCCCCTCACAACCGGGTGTTCTATATGAGGGGCAAGGGTAAACTAGCATACAATCTTTTTAATTTTTTACAATTATCCATGTGTTGTAACCCTGTGGTGTGTGCATAATCTTCTACTAGGTCACAGAGATTTATGATCAGAGAAGGAGTCTGGCATGGGGAGGTGGTACTGGCTAAAATCTTTCCATCAAGAGATTCGGGTGAGTCTCTAGTCATGATAGGTGGGCATATGAGCTCCTAAGCACAGGGAGAGGAGGATCAGGAGAAAGACAAGCATTATCGTGGGTCTTTTCCCTGCCTGGTTAATTGCACCTTGGTAGGTCCCAGTGGCCTTACCACCCATTCCTGGGGTACAAGTTCAGGTTTTGTCGGCTTTAGATGATTCTAGTGAATCCAGTAAGGCTTGTCAGCTACTTTAGTAGCTGTAGGTGTGGCCAAGATCACCTGGAACAATCCAGTACACTTTCCTCCTAGCTGCTGGGCCATATATTTCTTGACCCAAACCCAGTCAACAGGTTGTATCTCTGGCTCATCTGGTGGGTGTCTCTTCTGGTAGGGTAGCTGGTCCTCTTTGACAGTCTCATAGACGTTGGGCAAGACTGCCTGGAGTGCCTGCAAGAATTTTAAGTTCTTGGTTAGTGACTCTTTCCAGGTGCTCTGATTCTATCTCTGGAATAATGCGGGGAGGCCTTCCAAACATAATCTCAAATGGAGTCCGTAGGGGGTACATCAAGCACTTAAGAGGGGAAAAAGGAGAAGACTTATCCAGTTATTACCTGTCTCCACCAACAATTTGGTAAGAATCTCTTTTAAGGTTTCGTTCATCCTCTATACCTCGCCTGAGCTTTGAGGGTGATATATACAATGAAGTTTCCAACAGACTTAAGTTCAAACTCAGTAATTTTGGCATTAGGTAATCCATCCTGTCCCAGAACATACTTGTGAGCCTCAATATGGCTCCAACCTGCCTCCTCTGAAATAAACAGGATCTTACAAGGGCTGCTGGCAATTTTCCCAGGGGGTTTGTGGGTAGTAAAAATTGTACTTAGAAGAGAGATGAGGTCCTGAGGGTCCTCAGAGAAAGAGGGTGTTGCTGAGATTCTTGTCCTGCCAGATCCCGACGCTTCGGCCCCAAATAAGCACACAGACGCTATATTAATTAATTATAAAACTGTTGGCCGATGGCTAGGGCTTCTTATTGACTATCTCTCTCTTAATTATTAACCCATAACTACTAATCTAGAGAACGCCTGGCACATCCTATGCCCCCAATCCCTCCATGGTGCTCCTTCGTGGTTTCCCTCTTGTGGGGAGCCACAGCCCCAAGATGGCGCCTGGCTGGATGCCAGGGAGACTGAGCTTAGCTGTAAACAAGCCTTATTTGGAAGTGCTTAGTGGATCAGGTGTGCCTCCTCCAGCTGTGACCTATCCCGGATCGCCAGGCGGCGTGAGCTAATTGGGTAATGAGCTTGCTTTTAACGGCTTTGGGGGGGGGGGCGCTAGTGGAGGTAGAAGCTGAGAAGGAGAAGCTAATGTACAAGGTTCCTGAATAAACTGCTTGAAGAAGAGTCGTGGTCGTGTCCTTCTTGCTGGTCCAGATAAGCGCCATGAGTGGTGGCCCGTATGGGGAAACCTCCGCGGGTGAAAGGCTCAGAACTTCCTGCAGTCAGGGCAGTCGACTGGTAAGTCCCAGGTAAGTTGGGACCAAGTTAAGGACCTCAGTAAAGGGGAAATAATGTCTCCAGTAAGGAGCGATAAGGACCTTGGTAAAGAGGCAATAAGGTCTCCGGTAAGGAGTGATAAAGTTCCGGGAACGGACAAAGTAGAAGTAACCAAAAGTGAAAGTATGGGGAATTCGACATCGCAACCCATTTATCTCGCTCTTCAAGAGCTGTTGCACTCTAAAGAGCTGAAGCTAAAGAAGAGTACATTAGGAAGATTTCTTGGGGACGTTGAGACCGCGGTCCCCTGGTTTGCCATCTCGGGCAATCTTACTACCAGTTGCTGGGACAAGCTTGGAAAAGATCTAGATTTTGCCTGGGCACAGGGAATGCTGAAGCCAGGGACGAGGCCTATTTGGAAAATGGTTCGCAGCTGTTTAGAGGGTCAAAGATACCACAAGGCTGTAGAAAAGGGGCAGGAGGTGTTAGAACAGCTGAAGGAAATAAACAGATGCAAGTCATGGGGCCTGTGCAGCGTGGTTTACCGTTGCTGTCAGCCCTACGCAATCATGAAGAACCCGATTTGTGATGTGTGCAGGATAGTGTTAGGTTTGCTTTTACTTTACCTTCTGTTCTCCATACCATTATATGAGTGGGTGGTTTTACCCCAGGGTATGGCCAATATCCCCACTATGTGTCAGCTTTTTGTGTGTCATGCTATTGCTCCTATTAGAGAGAAATACCCTGCTGTGAGATGTGTCCACTATATGGGTGACATTCTGTTAACTAGTAAGGAGTTGAAATTACTTAGCATATGGAGATTTCGTTGGATATCCAATCTACCCTTAATGCTCAATTGAAAGGTGGCATTATGGTTTTGAATCAACGCATTGATCTAGTACAGGAACAATTGGATACTTATGGCAATTGGCACAGTTGGGATGTGAATGGAGAATGCCTGGTTTGTGTGTAACAGCTGTGTCCTATCAGAATTATTCCTCAGCAGCAAACATGTCTAAACAACCTTCACAGTATCTTCTAAGCAACTGGTCTGGGGATTTTGACAAGCTGATGCAGGAGCTGAGACTCTCCATAGTGTGTGTGAATTCCACCAGGGTAGACATCTCGATTGTGGAGGGGCTGTCTGTGTGGATCACTCAAGCCATGAATCATCTGAAACGGTGGGCGGGAATGGGTGCCCTGGGAGGAATGCTTATCCTAGTTAGTTTCATAGCCTTATGGTGTATCTGCAGGATGAGGGTTTCACAGAGGAGAAGTAATGCCATGAATGCACAAGCCTTCGCAGCCCTGGAGGCAGGGCAGTCACCTCAGGCTTGGCTAACAGTACTAAAGAGCTAAGCAGTCATCTCACTCAGGCTGCGAGACAAAGTACTGCACTTGAAGTCAGCGTTCCGCGGCTTCATGAAGGGCATGTCTGATTGCATATGGGTTGGTATCGTACTCCCATCTCTGAGAAAAGATACCGGACAGGTGTGGCACCAGCTCGGCTGATAACTGGGCATGGGGTCATTACAAAGTCCCTTGATTTCAGGGATCAGACCTCTACCCTTGCCTGTTGTGTTATTTTTAAATAAAAAAGGGGGAACTGTGGGGAGCCACAGCCCCAAGATGGCGCCTGGCTGGATGCCAGGGAGACTGAACTTAGCTGTAAACAAGCCTTATTTGGAAGCGCTTAGTGGATCTGGTGTGCCTCCTCCAGCTGTGACCTATCCGGGATGGCCAGGTGGCGTGAGCTAATTGGGCAATGAGCTTGCTTTTAAGGGCTTGCCGGGGGAGGGGGGGGGGATGATTAGGCGGGACACCCTCTGCCTACCTTTCCCAAAATTCTCCTTGTCTCCTAGTCTCACCTATCTTCCTGCCTGAATTGGTCAAACAGTGTTTTTTTATTTTTTTTTCTCATCAACCAATAAGAGAAAAATATATACAGAAGGACATTCCCCATCATCAGGGTTCTGTTGTTCTCAACAGTAGGTGGTAGAAAAGGCAACATAAAACCATAAAAGGTTGTGGGCTTTGGGGGTGCTTCCTCTTCAGTAGCCCAGGGCTGTGCAGTTGGTGATGCCTCTTACAAGTGGAGGAGGGAGGGGAAAGTAAGAGGACCCCAGGGGTAGTTAGAGGAACCAGACTGGGAGGAAAGATGAGATGGAGAAGCCTCAGGAGGCAGAAGTGCAGGGTCCTCTTGAGGATAGGTGGTCAGGGCTCTGGTTTTATTGGGAGAATGGATTAGGAGGTTTGGCACTTTCTCAGCCATGAAAGGGGAGTTTCTAAGAGATCTGCCCAGGTTAGAAAATAAGGTATCTGATCAGGATGACTCTTTCAGCAACAGGCACTGAGTTTATAACCTAGACCCAAATCAAAGGATCCTTGTGGAGGCCAATTTATACCCAAACTAGGCCATTCTACTTCACTGCGTGTTCATAAGTACAGCCCTTTTGGACAAAAAACAAAACTCTTGGCTCTGGATCTAAAGAAGTTTTGGGGTCAGACAAGAGCTCTGCTTCTGTCCCATTAGAGATAGAGGAACTTAACACACACACACACACACACACACACACACACACACACACACACACACACACACACACGAGAAAATGCAAAGGACAATTAAAAGACAGATGAGTTCACAAAAGACAACAGACCATGAGTACCTTGGACATCTCCGAGGACCCCAACTAAGCATAGTATGGCTATGTCCAGCCTGCTATACTGATCCTAAACTCCAGAAAATTACCAGAATGCTTTTTAGGGGTTTGGAGGACCAGGGCAGAGGAATTGCTCTTCAGAGATCTCCCCTGACCAACTGGCTTCCAGAAGGTCAGAAGGTCAGAAGGCCCTAGGGCCTTGTACATTTAGCTCAAGGAATATGGATCTCTGTGGGACCTCCAAATGTAATGGACTGAATCCTGAACCCGAACCCAATAAGGGAATGAACACCAGACGGTAAAGCCTCAAGAGTTTATTATCTGATGGCCAGGCAGCCCTTCTGCTAGGGAAAGAAATGTGTACCATCTGCAGAGACCATCAGCTCGTCTTTTATATAAATGTTTATATACAAACAGAAGCAGGCAAGCAGACTTAGAGGGCCAAGGAAGAGCAGTTAGCTTGAGCTATACCACAAAATCCTTTTAAAAAATTTGAAGTAACAGACATGGCTCCAGCTGTGAGCCAGATTGAGCAACTTCATATGTTATCCCCTTCCTGTGTGAGCCAGTCTGAAGGACTTTGATGCTATCTATCTCTTTCCTGTGATAGCGCCTTCCTCAAACACATTGAACCCAGGTAAAGAACAATTCAACACTTGGGCTGGTTTCTTTGCTTTTAGAGAAGACATTTTTCTCCTAGGTCACATCAAAGGGAAGCCTTATTCATTACTGGTGTGGGTGAGTGGGTGGGTGGGAGCTGCAAATTAACACCCAGAGATGGAAGTCAGTCTGAAGATTATTAAAAAAATTAAAGGCACCAGGTGTTGGTGGTGCACACCTTTAATCCCAGCACTCAAGAGGCAGAGGCGGGCAGTTCGAGACCAGCCTGGTCTACAAAGAGCTAGTTCCGACAACCTCCAAAGCCACAGAGAAACCCTGACTGGGAAAACTAAAAAATAAGTAAATAAATAAATAAAATTAAAAACGTAACTAAAGTAAGACCCACCTCCTTCACACCTGGGCATACATCCAGAAAACACCACGCCTCACCATAGAGATAATTTATATCCCATGGTTAATGGTACAGTGTTCACATTAGCAAAGAACAGGAATCCACCTGACTATGTATCCCCAATGAATGGACAATGAGAATGGTAGACATATACAATGGAATACATATACATATTCAGCCGAAGAGAAAATTGTAATAAGAATCTGCAGGAGCCGGGCGGTGGTGGCTCACGCCTTTAATCCCAGCACTCGGGAGGCAGAGGCAGGAGGACTTCTGTGAGTTCGAGACCAGCCTGGTCTACAAGAGCTAGTTCCAGGACAGTCTCCAAAGCCACAGAGAGACCCTGGAACCTGCAGGAGAATGGATGGAATCAGAACGTGTAATTGTAAGAGAAGTCATGCAGTATCAGAGAGAAGAGACCACATTTTTCCGAATATGGAGAATCGAGCATGAAAATGTGTTTCTGGGAACAACAGACACGTGGGCACAGCAGAATATGGAGAAAAGAGAACAAGAAAGGTTATCTAACAGGAGTTGGAGATGGGACTGGATGAGGTAACGAGCACCAGTTATGGAAAAGGATGTAAAGCTGATTGCTTCATTTTTATTTATTTATTTATTTTTGATTTTTCGGCACAGGGTCTCTCTGTGGCTTTGGAGGCTGTCCTGGAACTAGCTGTAGCAGACCAGGCTGGTCTTGAACTCACAGAGATCCACCTGCCTCTGCCTCCCCAGTGCTGGGATCAAAGGCATTGCCACCACCACCTGGAGCTAATTGCTTTCTTAGTTCTGAGTCTGTCACAGGTTTTTTTTTTCTTTTTGATGGTAGATAAGTACATCAAAATACATTGAATATTGAAACTATAAAGTCAAATGTGAGACTACAGAGCTTCTGTTCCCAATGACCACTCTAACTATATAAACATATACTGAATTATACAATCTTTGGGTCTGGTTAACTTCAGTGTGTGATTTTTGTTTTATTTGTTTGCAACATTTTTCATAATAAAGTTGAAAAAAAATCAGAATCAGAAAATCAAAGACTTCTGATGTCTCAAACTACAACACTTGTACAAAATAGGAGGAAAGGACCACTGACCTGGATCAGACTAACTGCGGAGTCAGCCATTTCTTACTGTTTCTCTTCTTTGACTTTGTCTTTCAGGAACAAGGAATAGATGGCTTGCTGTCCTATCATAGTAAGGGGTCAAAAAGCAAGTGCGAAAATTAATACTGAAAGCTGTTAGAGAACGATATTAAACCACATGAAAAGTCCCGAGGAAAAGAATAAAACCAGTTGTCCAATCCCAAAGCCTGCAAAGTAACATCAAAGAGCAACACTCGATATAAGAGCAGGAAGAAAAAAAATAGTACTATGTAAAATTTAAAAAAAATCCAGGGAAAAATAATAATTAAAAGTATGATGAGACAGACTATGCAGCAATTATTTTTGTTAGCTATCTATTTATTGTACAATGGACAAAACAATAAAAAATAGAACGGAAGCAAATGATAATATAATTAATAAATAAGAAAATCAATTGAATACACCATGCTCAACAACAACTGAAATGGCCAATATGTACATGTTGAAAAGTTTGACATTGTAGGTCATAAGATATAGTAAGTTTAATATACAGACATTCAAAATCTCCCTAGTCAGCATCCACACTCAGGTTCCTAAACAATATGCATTTCTTTCAGTAATTTCTTGAAATGGCAATAGATAATATTCCCTAAGCAAATGATGTAAACAGACTACAGCATTCACAGAAAGAGAAATGACAGTTGAAATCAAAACATGTATTTTCTACCAAAAATTTCATATCTACATTTTATACAACGAACTGAGAAAGTAGGGATTCTTTTTTTTTTTTTAAATATCACTAATAAGGACAGAAATAAAGAAGATTGATGTTCATAATCAAAATAGTGACAGAAAAATCAAGACAAAAGCTGAAGAAATGAGTAGATACTCTTCACCAGGTTAAGTGCCTGGTAAAGGACATGAAGATGAAGTCCCTGGAGGAGATCTACCTACCTGTTCTCCCTGCCATTAAGGAATCCCAGATTATTGCATCCCTAAAGGATGAGGTTTAAAGATCATGCCAGTGCAGAAGCAGACACAGGCTGGTCAGTGGACCAGGTTCTAGGCTTTTGTCACTATTGGTGACTACAATGGTCATGTTGGTCCTGGTGTTAAGTGCTCCACGGAGGTAGCCACTGGCATCCTAGGGCACATCATCTTGGCCAAGCTGTTTCCACTGACCCTGTATGAAGAGGATACTGGGAGAACAAGATTACCAAGCCCCATGCTGTTCCGTAAAAAAGTGACAGGCCGCTGTGGCTCTGTGTTGGTGCCTCTCATCCCTGGCCCCAGAGGCTGTCTCTGGTCCAGGTCTGGAATAGCTTCGGAGGATAGCCAGTATTGATGACTGCAACTTATCAGCCAGGGGTTGCACTGCCACCTGGGCAACTTTGTCAAAGCCAACTTTGACAGCATCTCCAAGACCTACATCAACATGACCCCTGACCTTTGGAAGGAGACTGTGTTGACCAAAAGAGACTATGTTCACCAAGTCTCCTAATCGGGAATACACTCACTGTCTTGTGAAAAAATCCACACCAGAGTCTCAGAGGTTCAGATAAACCAGGCTACAAATTGTAGCCACCACGTAAGAGTTTTTATACAAGAAAAATAAAGTGAATTAAGTCTCTTTAGAAAAAAATACAAAATAAAAAGTGTTAGCAAATTAGATAGATAGAAGTTGTTTGATCAACATGGGTGCATCCCACAAAAGCTAGAACACAGACATCCACATCAGACAGAAAACAGAATTCATAAAACATGTGAAAACTGGCACATTGCCTCATGTTCTTGTCAAACACGAGAAGACAACCTAGAAGGACATCTGTCTTCTCTAAGGCTCTAAGCAATTCCCATTACAATGGTAATTGCATATTTTACTGAAAGTACCAAGGAACAGCAAAAAGACAGAAAATACTAAGAGGATCAAACTTAGAGGTGATCTCACGGTGTGTTACAATCACAGCAATGGAAACCACTTGGAATTGCCATGACCACCGACAATAAGAGCGTTCTATGAGAAGACAGTGTAGACAGAGTTAACAGTCTGTAAATATACTTCCTGATTCTTTCCAAAACTCTGTTGTCATTATTTTCAGCAATAGAGAAATAAACCATAAAAGGTAGAGAATGTGCTAGAATAGCAAAGCTCCAAAGCTGTGAAAATATATAAATCTAGGGATATTAATGTTCATCATTTTACAATATATTAAAATCACAGACATGAAAACAATATGATGGCATGATCCCTGGAGTGAATTAATAGGAACTGCATCACTCACATGCACAGTCAAATAAAATTTTATCTGCCTCTTAGTGTCAATTCTTCCTTAGAACCTCTTCACACACCTACAAAAGGATAATCCCAAGGAGACTTTTCTCAGTGCAAGTCTCCAGAATTCTTTCTAGGGAAACAGAATGTGGTCGAACTGATTTCCTGTCCCCTGTACACACTCAATGCCGTTTCCCCTCCTTCACCAATCCCTCCACCATACCTGCTTCCTTAGTCACTGTCTCTGTCCTTCCAGGCCCCTCTGTTCTGCTGCACAGGTGAGCAGGTCTGGGTGATCACTGAGCTCTGCACATGAGAAAGAGAATCTTCAGGAAGCAACCAGGTTTCTTTTTTTTCTTTTTTTTATTTTATTTTATTAGTTCTAGTTAGGGAACAAGCTTATTTCAAGTCCCTTCTCCCTCTCCCTCCCCTCACCCCCAGCCCTCCTCAGTCTACCCCCCACCCCATCCACCCACCACTCCCCAGGCAGGGTAGGGCCCTCAATGGGGGCTCTGCAAAGTCCACCAAGTCTTCCTATGCTGGTCCTGGGCCCTTCCCCATGTGTCCAGGGCCAGAGTGCATCCCTTCACGTGGGATGGGCTCTCAAAGTCCCTTCTTGCACCAGGGAAAAATACTAATCCACCACCAGAGGCTCCTTGGAGTGCAGAGGCCTCCTTATAGACATCTATGTTCAGGGGTCTGGATCAGTCTTGTACTGGCCTCCCAGACAGCATCTGGGGTCGATGTGCTCTCCCTTGTTCAGGTCAACTGTTCCTGTGGGTTTCTCCAACCTGGTACAGACCCCTTCGTTCTTCTTTCCTCCCTCTCTTCAACTAAATTCCCGATTTCGGCTCAGTGTATATCTGTGGATGTCTGTCTCTGCTTCCATCAGCCACTGGGTGAGGGCTCTAGGATGGCATAAAGAGAAGTCATCAATCTCATTTTAGGGGGAGGGCTTTTAGGTTATCCTCTCCACCATTGCCTGGATTGTCAGCTCGTGCCATCCTTGTAGGTCTCTGGAGATCTCCCTAGTTCCAGATCCCTTCTCGGGCCTATAGTGGCTCCCTCTGATATTGTATCTCTCATCCTGCTCTCTTTCCTCTATTCTTCCCCCAACTCAATGTTTCTGCCCCTCCATTTCCTCTCCTCTACTCCTCTTCTCTTGCTCTTATTGTAGCAGCTCCTTCCCCCCTACCCTCATGCTCCCAATTAGTTCGGGAGTTCATGCCACTTCCATTCCTGGGGACCATTTAACCCTTAGAGTCCTTCATGTTTCCTAGTTTCTTTGGTGAAGAGCATTATATACTGGTAATCTTTTGCTCTATGTCTAAAATTCATATATCAGTGAGTACATACCATGCAACCAGGTTTCTAAAACAGTACTATGCAGAGTAAAGACAAAACGAAAACACAGGATTATATCAGTGATATTGTCACACAAGCACGGGACTGATGCAGAACCCTGATCGTGGATGTCAATGAGGAGGCCTCGACACTCTGTGGGACCCCTGGTAGTGGATTAGTATTTTTCCCTGGTGCAAGAAGGGACTTTGAGAGCTCATCCCACGTGAAGGGATGCTTTCTCGGCCTGGACACATGGGGAAGGGCCTAGGCCCGGCCCGGGATGATGTGGTAGACTTTGGGGAGCCCCTGTCGAGGGCCCTACCCTGCCTGGGGAGCAGAGGAGGGATAGGGTAGGGGTAGGTGAGGGACTGGGGGGGAGGGGGGAAAGGAATTGACATGTGAAGCAAGCTTGTTCCTAATTTGAACTAATAAATAAAAAAAGAATAGTGCAAATATTTAGAAAGCATTTTCAGTTAGCATCTCTGTAATCCCATTTCCGATCATCACAGCTCAGTCACACCTCAGGGGTAGAAACGGAACTGAATGATCAGAATGAGGATCTCATTCACTAGTGAGATTCTGAATTAATCATGGTCCAAAACTGATGGAAGCCTTACACCTCCCAAAGGGACACACAGGAGGAAGAGAGAACATTTCATGTAGATTTTCTTTGTTTTTCTGGGGATTTCACTTTACTCTGTCAGCATCGCTCACACAAAGCTCACACAGTTGCAGAGAAATTTGTCAGGAAACCCTGAGGTACAGCAAGGGAGACTGCAAGGAAACTATTCTCACCCATAGAAACCATTCTGCTGCAACTCTGTAACATCCACTCTCTGTACAAAGCCCTCGGGGAGGGTCCAGACATTGTCCCTCCTCCTGGGAGAGGTCCACAGTCACAGCACTGGCTGTCAACAGACCATAAAGGAAAACACAATGGCTTGAAGAGTTATGTTGGTGTACACCTTTAATCCTAGCATTGGGGAGACAGGTATGGGTGGAACTCTAAGTTACAGTCCAGCTTGGTCTACATGGTGAATTTTGGGGCAGAAAGGGCAACACAGTGAGTTCATACCTCAAACAAAGCTAACGTAAGAATCAAAAAAATAACAGTTTGGTCATGTGTCCATCAACAGAGTGGTTTTCTGGAACTGAGGAGACAAAAGACTTTGCAGACATTTTTTTTCTGATGTAAATGAATGATCGGTTTTATTCAAAAGATGAATTCTAATATTATCCTATACTATTATGCTCTTTCTTTTTTTCTCTCTCTCTTTTGTTTTTTTAAAGACAGGATTTCTTTGTGTAGTCCCCGCCGTCCTGAAACTTGCTCTTGTAGAATCAAACCAGGCTGGCATTGAACTCTGGGATCCACCAGCATCTGCTTCCCAAATGCCGGGATTAAAGGCATGTGTCAACACCATCTGGCCCCTAATGTTTTTTCTAACAGGAAATACTGTGACCTGACAGCCTCAAACATCGCACTGTGCTTTGCAGACTCTAAGTGCATCATACAGAACTCAGAACAAGAAGACACGTTTCATTTTTTTGTTGTTGTTTTGTTTTGTTTGTGAGACACGGTCTCACAATATGGCTATGGAAGTCCTGGAACTCACTATGTACACTGGGCTGATCTAAACCTTACTAGGATCGCCTGCTGCTGCCGCCTGAGTGCTGGAATTCACGGCCTGTGACACTGGGCTTGGCAAAGACACTTCAGAATGCTGTATCTACCTCACACAGTACATATGTCTGAAATGAAAAATTAATGATGGATAAAGTGTTTACTTTTTAAATATTAATGTTTACAACCATAACTACAGACCTCGAATATGTATGTGTGTATGTATGTATGTATATCGGAATTAGTCAAATCTGCACGCATTCCTTTCATAAATGATATCTAAAAGGTCTCCGGGGATTGCCAATTCCCCAGGTCAATATGCCAACTCTCTTGAATAGGTGAGTGGCTTAACAGGGGAGTTAGCAAGATGAATGTTAATTTCAGTAACTCTTTCCTATCCGTCATAGCAAAGAGAAACGCGTTTGCAAATATCAACAGACAGATTCAAACATTCTACCGAGACTATTCTTGCAAGACTATTTTGACAATCAAAAAATTCAATGGGAAAAAAAAATCAGGATTACTCCGGATCTAAAATTTATCGACAAAGGAAAGACATCCACAGCAGAATTTGGGAGCCGGCTTCCTGATGAGCACCAGAGAAACCGCTCGCACCCCCGCTCCCTCCCTCCCGGTCCCAGCCCCGCAGCTCCTCTGACCTGGGAGCTTCCAGGGCCGCCGGGCTGCGGTTCCCGCCACTGCGCTGCTGACTGCTGACTGTCCCAGGCCGCCCCGCGAGCGCGGACACCGCGGATCCCGAGGGCTCAGGTCCCCGCGGACCCGCCGTGTCCTCCGCACCCGGGTCTGCAGCGCGCGGGTCCCACCGTGCAGGACCCCGAGCAACGACAGGGAATAGGAACTTGTTTTGGCTCCTCCGCTCGACTAACCGGGACCTCCCAGCTTCCGCTACATCACTCCTCTAACCCCTCCAGTTATGCACTTCCTCTACACCTGACCAATGGTAAGCAACCTCCTGCAACTGCTCTTTCCGGTTTAGTGTCCCAGCCCCACTTACCGCCCCTCCCCTGCATCTCCCGCGTCCTTGCACAGGGCTGCAGCTGTCAGGCCACCCTGGACCCGCTCTGCACAGACTCCACACACGCTTGCTGCAGCCTAGACCAGAGCTGCGGCCAGGAGGACGCTGCACCCGGTATCTGACCATCTTATCCTGAGTTTTGATTAAAATTGTTCAGTCTAACGCCTCATTTAGGGATTCCAGTGACCTGGCCTATATATAACTCCATGTGGAAAAAGACAACGATCACCCCTAATCCCGATGTTCAGCTTAGGTACACCAAATACAAAGATGAAGCATTGTTGCTAGGTGTCAAGTTTTGTGAGGTGGAGGTATCACCCATACAACAAAAGCCCCACATGTACTTCTAGGTGTTGGGTCCTGTGAGCTCTCCTACATATACCCAAATAAATCCCCATCTACACACAGCCAACTAGGTGCTCCTCCTCCTGGATGCCCTTTCCCTACAGCCAAACTCACAAACACTCTCTCCATGTCTCTGTGTCTCTGTGTGTCTCTCTGTCTCTCTCACTCACTCTTGTATTTATGAACATACAACTAAGTCATTGTCCTGTTAGGCATACCCTACCCTAGAGCAAGGACTCCCAAATACATGCTATGTGACTGACCAGTACAGCTGGTAGTCTGGTCTTGTTACACTCATCTACACACACACACACACACACACACACACACACACACACACACACACAGAGAGAGAGAGAGAGAGAGAGAGAGAGAGGTGGTAGGTCCTGTTACATTTCCAACATCCTTAGAGCCAAAGCCTTCCAAACAGGGCTAGGCATCAGCTTGTCTTTGGTCCATCCATCCGTACTACCAATATTCCTCTTACACAAAACTAGGAGACATGTCCTCCTAGAGATCCATGACCATATAGCTAAAGTCCCACACAAAGGGCTAGGTATCACATCCTGCTAGGAAACCCCTCACCCACAGGAAAACACCTATGACACGGCACCCCATATTCATATAAGGCAAGTGACAGGTTCTGGTATTTGTCTCTACCCTTTCAACCAAAGTTCCATATACACAAACATGGTTAGGCGTTAGGATCTGCCAAGTACCCCTTGTCCCGTACCAAACACCAGGTTCACATATATAAACACACAGACACATGCACATGTGAAAACAATCATGCATGCAGACCTGTAGGAACCCTCACCAGGCTGTGAGGTCCCACTACTTTTTCTCTAGGCCTGTGGGTGGAGCTATGGATTTAGGGGAGTGGTACCTAGTAGGACCTGGCACCTACTGTGGGTGTGTGGCATTGCTATAGTAGAGAGGATTCCTAGCAAGACCTGACAGGTAGCCATGGTTGTGTATAATGATTTGGCTGTAAGGTTGGGACTGCATTGCTAACCTTGACACCTATCCCTGTGAGGAGAGCTGGGGCTGTGAAAGAGTAAGAAGTCTATCAGGATCTAATACCTATCTCTCTGTTTCTATCTCTGTCTGTCTCTGTCTCTCTCTCTGTCTCTCTCTCTCTCTGTCTCTCTGTCTCTGTCTCTGTCTCTCTCTCTCTGTGTGTGTGTGTGTGTACATGCATGCACATACAAGTGAGAGTGTGCATGTGTGTAAGGGTTTTTTATCTACACTATGGTACTTAGTAGGTCTTGAAACCTACCCCACAGCCAAAGTGCCTCATACACTTATATGGCTCACTATCCTGTCCTGCAGAATAGACCCTCCCTCACAGCAAAAGCCAAACCCACACACATCTCAGAACCTGCTAGGTATATCCCCCTATATTGAAAGGCTCCCATGCATGACTAGAATGTCATGTCTTCCACAGTATCACCTTCACTTGAACAAAACTTCACATGCATACTCATGGCTAAGTGTTACATCATGCTAGTTACCTCGTCCCCTACAACCAATGCCACACATACACACAGGTATGGTGTTAGCTCATGCTGACTGTCCTCTCCTTACAGTCAAACCTGGCTTTTGTGTCTCTGTCTCTCTGTCTGTCTCTGTGTCTCTGTCTCTGTCTCTGTCTCTCTCTCTCTCTCTCTCTCTCTCTCTCTCTCACACACACACACACACACACACACACACACACAGAGAGACACACACACAGTCTATTTTCAGGCCCTGCTAGGTAACACTTCCCCTCTACAACTATGTGTCTGTTACTTCTAGACACCCCCCACAGCAAATTACCTCCACACACACACAGGGCCATGTTTCAACTTCTGCTAGGTACAAGCTCCCAAGGAGGATGTCAGATGGATCTCTAGGAGGACATGATATCTAACTGTGTAAGGGGAATATACATACAGCCAAACTTTGACTCTAAAAGCTAGGTGTCAGGTCCTGTTGGTGTCCCTTGCCCTCTCCATTCCTCCAAGTTTTATACTCACTTTGGAAGTTTGTAGGCCAGAAACATATGATGGAGAGTAGCTCTGGCGTTCGACTTTCTGGATCTGATTTCTTTCACTCAAAATAATCTTGTCCACATCCATGTATTTACACAGAAAGATGGCTCAAAAACAAAGAGGGCTATTGTGCTGAGCGTCTGAAACTGCAACTGGGATTTTGCAGTTGAATGAAGGTTACAGGACCCATTTCTTTACTAATGCCTGATGTAGGAGATGTGGGCCCACTGTGGGTGGCTCCACCCCTGTAAGTTGGTCCTGAACTGTGTAAGAAAGCAAACTGAAGCAGCCATGAAGAGCAATCCAGGAAACAGCTATTCTTTGCATCTGCCAGAGTTCCCACAATAACATCTCTAATGAGGAACTTTGAACAGGTGATAGGAGCCAAATAAACTCTTTCCACCACGTTGGGTTTTGTCATGATGTGTCTATCATTAGTAGGAAGTATACTAGGACAGTATCCCAGGACTGGCTCCAATTTGGAATCCTCTGGGCTCCACCTACTTAGTGCTAGCTATAAGTATGTAATATATGCCTATATGAAAATAGAAGTTTTAAGATTAGATAGATGTCATAGGAAAGACAAATGATGACCCAGGGCAATACAATTACATGGTGTGTGGTTAATTTTAATGAAATTATTCATAGAAAATATCTTAAGGAAATGGATTTGTGGAATCCTACTGAATGAGGGTTGACACAATAAAAAAGGGGGGGGACCAATGATGTACACAGAGATAGGGGAGGAATCTGAGTTTATTTTTAATATGTTGAGGACTCGTGAGAGGATATAAACAGAAGAGTAAAATCATCTGACTTGAGATGGTAAACCATGGGACATGTAAGCAGCAACAGTGATTGCAGGAACACCGATTTAGGAGACTGGTAGAACTCTGGCCACATCATGCATGGTTCACCACCTAGTTCAAACCTTTGGTGCAACATGGTACGTGAAGTCAGAATACAAGTTACCACACAGTCACCAGCACACAAAAACATTGTAATACATGTAACCTGGTTCATTAGAGCAGAGGCTGAGCACTGCCCCACCACAAGTCCCATCACAATTCCTGAAGCCTAGTGTGTGAGGTCAGAAGGGATACCTCTCCTAGCTCCTCCAGCAATATGTGTCTCCACACCTGAGCTCAAGCAAAACACAGATGAACCAAGTGCCACCAAACTTGGACCTCCAAGCACCAATCCAAACACTCCCTGAACACAAAAGTATGCCCCATGACAAAACAGAAGTAACATTTAAAAACCCAAGACAATATAACTTCTCCCAAAATGGCCAATCCCATAGTAGTGGCCAACAATAAGAGACTCTGACCAAATTCAAAGCCACATAACAAGGAAAATCCAAAGGCAGATGAAAAATAGAGTAAGACTGTGTAAGGGACATTAAAAAGTTGTATGGACACTGGTTGACTACAGAAACAATCTAAAGTTGTCACTAATGCTACTTAGAGAAGACAGGAACATGTCAGAGACACATGAACTGACAAACTCCCGGGCAATGATGAAAGTCTCATGACCATCAGAGATGAGACATGCTGATGTGCTGTGAGGATTAGACCATCACAATCTCAGTGATTCTGCACTCCTGAAAACTCACCACTCTCTCAACATAAAAGCCTTAAACCTCTAAGTAGTTAGAGGTTCTGTAAAGGCAACTGTTCTTTGCTTCAGCTTCAGGCGATGAAACACGATCCACCAAACTCAAAAAAACAAAAAACAAAAAGAACAAAACAAAACACATGGAGTTTATTGGGAAAGGGAATGGTTTAGAATGAAGGTCATCAGTTGGAGCCATTGAAACTGGAGTCATGGAGCTGCCATTGGCCCAGCTCTGCATGGCCCCAGTTATACATGGTTTCTGCATGCAGGGTCCTTATACAGTCACCTAACACATTCATGACACAGCCATGCAACCTTTGACAGCTGTCAGTGAGGAGTGACCACTTGTCAGAGACAAATCCCAGGGGGAGGGAAGATAGCCCGGAGAAGAACAATCCAGGGGTAGGGTGAGAGCCTGAGGATTAGAGGCCCCAAGACCAGGAAAGGTTCCCTAAAGAGAAGGCACAGGCCCAGGAAAGGGCTGGTGTGGAGTAACAAGTGGGTGCTGAGGAGAAACCACTGGGACGGGAGGAGAGGAGAGGAGCTGGGAGCAGTAACAGATTGCTCAGAACCTGAGGAGAGGGAGAAGCCAGGGTATATCAACAGCAACACTACTACAGAAATTGAGGGCCGAAGTGAAATTCTATGAAAAAACCCACATACATTCAGCTGGGAGCCGTTAATGTACCTGTGTCCATTACCCTGGGAAGCTCAAAGTTTCTCCCGTCTATCATTGTAACTAAATCTTTCTGTTCCATTTGTTAATATGATTGAAGAGGCAAGGATCAATGAAAGAGACTTGTTGTGGAATGTCACCACTGTCACATACGTTTGTAGACTTGGTTCCCACCAGGCTGTGCTGTTGGGGACACTGCAATCCTAGCAGATAGGACCCGGCAGAAAATCTGAAGTGACTGGAGGAACGGGGGATGAAAATGCCCTGTAACCAATGGCATCGCACTCCTGATGTCCATCCTACCAAATTCCCCATTATGTTGCCTTGTGCCCTTGTGAATCTGAGGTTAAAGAAGCTCCCCTCTCAGAAGTAAATCATCAGAAGTTATTTGATCACAACCATGATAAGAGTTAGTATAGTTGTCCAGGATAGAAAATGACAAGGGAAAAGAAAACACTGTGGCTCTGGCTGAGCCATGATTGGCCCATTGCATGTGACATCACAAGGAGTCATTGTGAGGTACACTAGAAACCAGCCCACATAAGGCATCCAGGGGGCTGGGCTTTGTCTTTGTACTCCAGAGGAGGAGTTGGTTGGTGGCTGAGCAGTTGGACTCAGTCATTTCTCAGAGGCCCGGACTTTCCCAAGCAGTTGGATCTTGAAAAAGTGAGTTTCCCTCATTTTTTTTGGGGGGGGGATTGGCTTTTACTGATTGACATTGACATTGATTGGTATTGACAGACTGATTGATTTTACAATGCTCCTGTTTATTTTGACATTTGACTGTATTTGTATCCCTTCACTGATTTTGATTTCTCACTGGTTTTAACCTTCTCTTTGTCATCGTTAGCTGTGTTCTGGTTTACCTTATTCTGTGGTGGCGTGTATGTACACAATGAGGAACTTGATCAGAACTACCTAGTCATTCTGTAGTGCACTCTTTTACCACTAAGGCTTCACCCTATAAAGTTCCCCAAAATGTGTGCCCTTGTATTCAAATGCCCAATGTGTATGAGACATTTCTAATTCAAAGTACCACAGATGTTTTATGAAATGTATGGCAGATGTGCTGAGAACTCGGTTACTAGTTTGGGAACTTGTGGAATACACAGATGGGGAGCTAGCTAGAGGAACTGTGTCACTGAAGGACTTCAAATGCTGTATCACCAACCACCTAACTAGCAGATGTATAAGGAATAAGGTGCTTCCACCACCGTGGTTTCAATGTCTCTTGAAAGCCAGTGTGTGAACACACCCTTCCTCCCTAGAGTTGATTCTGGTCTGAGATTTGGTCACAGACATGAGAGAAATACTCGGGGAACTGGTTATGGTACAGAACCTGATAAAAGCCACTGTCAGTTCTATAAGGCCTGATTGGTCGATTGCTTTTGGTGACATCACAAGGAGCATTATGAAGAATGCTCACAACTAGTCCATGTTAGGCACTGTCTGAATGGGGCTCTTGTTCTTATATTTGGAATAGCTGTTGGTTGCCTACAGAGACTTAAACATGGCTCTGATAGACTAGGAATCTCCAATCTACTGGACCTTCCTAGAGTGAGTTTGTTTGCAGTGTTTTGGTTCTGCTTCCATGGGTTAAGGCTTACTGTTTTTTTGTTTACATTTACATTACTGGTTTACAACCTAGGTTCGATTTGTGAATGTCTTAACCATTTCTTCATTATTGCCCAATTTCCTTTTGAAAAGTCATTTAAAAAATGGTTTCAATTTTCTTCTGTTAGAACCATAGCAATTTTATTATAACATTCCCATACAAAATAAATGAATAATAAATATGTTAAGCCAAATTCAGGTGAGAACCACACCTTTCATCCAGTGTGTGATGCTTGCTAATTCTGGTACCACAGCCAGACACACAGGCACCACACTCACACATATACAACGGCACACACACTCACACACACTTACACATATACAATGGTACACACTCACACATATACAATGGCACACACACACACACACATACAATGGCACACATACACTCACACATATACAATGGCACACACTCACACACACACACAATGGCACACATACACTCACACATATACAATGGCACACACTCACACATATACAATGGCACACACTCACACATATACAATGGCACACACTCACACACACACACACACACACATACAATGGCACACATACACTCACACATATACAACGGCACACACTCACACACACACTTACACATATACAATGGTACACACTCACACATATACAATGGCACACACACACACACACACACACACTCACACACACACATACAATGGCACACATACACTCACACATATACAATGGCACACATACACTCACACATATACAATGGCACACACACACACACACACACACACACACACACTCACACATACACAATGGCACACACACACTCACACATATACAATGGCACACACACACTCACACATATACAATGGCACACACACACACACACACACACACACACACACACACACACACCCGATGACACATGCACTGAGTGTCTCTTGGCAATTGTACCTGACCCATGAGAATCTAGGAAGTAGAACACAAAATGTTTGCCAGGCGGTAGTGGCACACGCCTTTATCCCAGCACTCGGGAAGCAGAGGAAGACGAATCTCTCTGTGAGTTCGAGGCCAGCCTGGTCTACAAAGCGACACAGAGAAACAGTCTCAAAAAACAAAAACAAAAACAAAAACAAACAACAAAAGAAAAACAGTGTTCATTGATGCCTCAGAGACAAATCCAACTCTGCTAAGCAATGCTTCTCATAACACCCTAACTAGGAAATCAAACACCCACCAGCTGAGCCACTGATGGCCCAGTTCATACCAATCAACTTGGTAGTACAAGCCAAAGAACACCACAGGGTAGAGAAATCTACACAAAGATGCAGTCTGGAGAGATGGATCAGGGTGTACAAGCATGAGTCCCTGAGTAGATCATCTCTACACCCTTAAAAAGCTAGGCATGGTGACAGGTATCTGTAGCCCAAGGACACAGAGACATGAGGACCACAGTGACCTTCGGCCAGCCAGTATATCCAAATGATGCGTCAGCTTCAGTAAAAGTCTCTTTGTCAAAGTTTAGGTGAGACCTCCGAAAGAAGTCTCCCCTTTCCCCAGAAGCCAGGCCAACATCCCCAACCCCAGGTGGCGCTGCACTTTTAACCCAGCCTGCACTTGCCCAGCATAACTCCAACTGTCCCTCCTCTCCCCATCACCATATCCTGGCCCATACTTTAGGTAGAAGCCTTCTACCCCATCAGATACCAGACCAGTCTCCTGATCCCCAGTGGCCAGAACAGTATCCTGAAATCAGAGACTAGGCCGACTCAATGAAAAGCAGGCAGAAGCCTCCTACATCATAAAACCCAACCCAGCATCAAACCCCAGAGGACCCCCAGCCAGATTAGAGGCCATTCTCATACATAGACAGAACTTAAGCTCTAAACGTAGGCACCGAAATCCTGATAAACCAGAGGCCATCCGGGCCATCCGAAGTCCAGCCCCCAACTCATGCTGAGTCCCTCTACCCAACCATAGGCCACTTCTGATACTGAAGACCAGAGAAGAAACAGAAGCTAAAGAATAAAACATCCACACAACAAAGACAAACGCAGAAAATGGCACCTAGACCTATAATCACTCTCAATATAGATGCCTAAACCTAAGTGTAAGAACACGAACAATATCCAGGGAAATATGTCACCACCAGATCCCAGCCTTCCCACTACAGCAGGCCATGAATATTCCAATACAGTGGAGGCACAATAAATGGTCTTTAAACCAACTCTATGATGATGATAGACGTCTTTAAAGAGGAGATAAAACAAAACAAAACAAGACAAAACAAAAACCTCCCTTTAAGAAATTGAAGAGTCGGCTGTGGCGGTGCATGCCGGTAGGATTTGCTGGAGGAGGTAGAGGCAGGAGAATCACAAGTTCGAGGCCAACCTGGGCTACACATTTGCAGGGCGGTGGTGGCACACACCTTTAGTTCCAGCACTCAGGAGGCAGAGGCAGGTGAATCTCTGTGAGTTCGAGACCAGTATGCTCTACAAGAGCTAGTTCCAGGACAGCCTCCAAATCGACATAAAATCCCTGTCTGGCGCGGGGGGGGGGGGGGGGGAGACCAAACCTAAGAATAATAGGAATAAAAGAAGGAAAAGAATCACAACTCAGAAACCCAGAAAATACATTTAACAAAATCATAGGACAAAATTTCCGTAACTTAAAGAAGGACATATCTATAAAGTTCAAGACACATAAAGAACACAGATATACTACTCCTGGGCATATACCCAAAGGATACGCAATCATACCACAAGGACATTTGCTCAACTATGTTCATAGCAACACTATTTGTAATAGCCAGAACCTGGAAACAACCTAGATGTCCCTCAACTGAAGAATGGATAGAAAAAAATGTGGCACATTTACACAATGGAGTACTACTCAGCTGTTAAAAACATCATGACATCATGAAAGATGCAGGCCAATAGAAAACAATCATCCTGAGTGAAGTAACCCAGACTCAGAAAGACAAACAGGGTATGTGCTCACTTATAAGAGGTGGGTTGTTTTGTTTTGTTTTGTTTTTGGTTAAAGATTTATTTATTATGTATACAGTATTCTGCTTGCATGTATGCCTGCACAACAGAAGAGAGCACCAGATCTCATTACGGATGGCTGTGAGCCACCATGTGGTTGGTGAGAATTGAACCCAGGACCTCTGGAAGAGTAGCCAGTACTCTTAACTGCTGAGCCATCTCTCCAGCCACTTATAAGACATGCACAAAACTTAAGTGCAAATGGATCAAAGATCTCACCATAAATTCAGTCACACTGAATCTTCTAGAAGAGAAAGTGGGAATTACCCTTGAACAAATTGGCACAGGAGACCGCTTCCTGAACATTACGCCAGTAGCACAGACATTGAGGTCTGCAATTAATAAATGGCACCTCCTGAAACTGAGAGGCTTCTGCAAGGCAAAGGACACAGTAAGACAAAACGACCACCCACAGAATGGGAAAAGATCTTCACCGATCCCACATCTGACAGAGGGCTGATTTCCAAAATATATAAGGAGTTCAAGAAGTTAGCCACCAAAACACCAAACAATGAAATTAAAAAGTGGGGTGCAGAACTAAATAGAGAATTCTCAACAGAGGAATCTGAAATGGCTGAAAGACACTTAAGAAAGTGCTCAAAATCCTTGGCCATCAGAGAAATGCAACTCAAAACAACTCTGAGATACCACCTCACACCTGTCAGAATGGCTAAAATCAAAATGACAATGACAATCTATGCTGCAGAGGATGTGGAGAAAAAGGAACACTCCTCCATTGCTGGTGGGAGTGCGAACTTATAAGACCACTCTGGAAATCAGTATGGCAGTTGCTCAGAAAAATGGGAATCAGTCTACCTCAAGATTCAGCCATTCCTCTCTTGGGTATATACCCAAATAGTGCATGTTCATACAACAAGGACATATGTTCAACCGTGTTCATATGTTCCCTGGTGTAAGAAGGGACTTTGAGAGCCCATCCCACGTGAAGGGATGCACTCTGGCCCTGGACACATGGTGAAGGGCCCAGGCCCAGCACAGGAAGATTTGGTGGACTTTGCAGAGCCCCCGTTGAGGGCCCTACCTTGCCTGGGGAGTGGTGGGTGGATGGGGTAGGGGATAGGTTGGGGGTGGGGGAGGAGAGACGGGGGTGAGGAGAGGGAGAAGGGACTTACATGTGAAACAAGCTTGTTCCCTAACTTGAACTAATAAAAAAAATTAAAAAGACAGAAAGAAAAAAGTTACTAGCTATAATTGCATAACAATGCTAAAAATCCACAGACCTAGAGGCTAGGTAACAAGGGGCACTCCAGGAGGACATACAGATTGCCCCGGGAATAGGAAATAGATTTTGTGGGTGGACTGGGGGACTGGTGTCGATGAGAGCAGGAGGGATCAGTTGGAGGTGTGGTGAGTGGGAGAATACTGAAGAAGCCAAATGGAAAGGGAATCATCTCAAGGTCAGGTAGAAACCTGGTGCAACAAAAACTCCCAGGGATGGCCCCATTTAAGACTCTTAGTAAAAGAACATGCATTGCCTAAACTGGCAACCTCCTATGACTAGGTAAGACTACCAGTGGAGAGATTGGGACAACAAACCCAAACTCTTGACCTTGAACATAGAGCCTCTTATACTCCCACATCTATGGGATGTGCTGAGGTAATGGTGCCACAGAGATTGTGGGAGTGTACATCCAAAGACTGCTCCAACCTGAGACCCATGCCACCAGAGTGAGCCCACCCCTGACACATTGCCTGGAGTACCAGCATCCTGAGGCTGGATGGTCCAGAGACTTTGGATAGAACCAAACACGACTGGAGAAAATAAAATGTCAATGTAATGCTATACTCAAAGACTGGTGCCTAGCCCAGTAGTCAACAGGGAGGCTTTATGCAGCAACTGGTAGAAACCAATGCAGAGACCTAAGTTAAATACTAGGCAGAGCTCAGGGAATCCTGATGAAGAGGGGGAGGAAGGATTATAGGAGTCCGAGGGGTCAAGGACATCGCCAGAAAAACCATTGAATCAACTATCCTGGATTCATAGGCGTTCACAGAGACTGACCTGACACCAGGAAACCTTCATGGGACTGACTTAGACCCTCTGCATTTATGAGACTGTTGTGTAGCATGGTCTGCTTGTGGGACTCCTAGCAGTGGGACAGGGGCTGTCCCTGACACTATTCCTGGCTTTGGGGACCCTATTCCTCTTGCTGGGTTGCCTTGCCAAGGTCTTGATAAAGGGGAGGTGCTTAGTCCTACTGCAACCTGATATTCCGTGTTTTGTTGATGACCATACGAGGTCCATCCTCTTCTGAATAGGAACAGAGGAGGAGTGGATGGTGGGACATATAGGAGGTGGGGGAGGGGGTTGGGAGGAGGGGAGAGAGTGAAAACTGTGGCTGTGATGTAAAATAAATAAATAAATAATAGGTGAAAAACGATAGAGGTGGATTTTATACTGGACGTCACTGACCTCTGTCTTCCTGATACACTCTCAAGGGTGAACACTTGCAGAGAAAGGCTCACAGAAAGCCACATATGCTGGGGGAGGGGAAGCTATAATCAGATAGAATATATTGTACGAAGAAACTCTTATTTTTAAAGAAAAGGGAAAACCTGTCAATTTTCATAAAGACATCAAAGTTTACACATAATCATAACGTGTTACGTTACGTCACAATAGTGTATTTGAAATGTGTGCTCATCTTTGTTCTTTTAGTCAAAGAAAGTTTTGGCAAAACAGTTGTTAAAGGGCAAGCAGTGGTGGGACACGCCTTTAATCCCTGCTTTTGGGAGGCAGAGACAGGCAGATCTCTGAGTTTGAGGCCAACCTGGTCTACAGAGCGAGTTCCAGGATAGCCAGAGCTGTTAAACAGAGAAAACTCGTCTTGAAAAACCAAAAAAAAAAAAAAAAAGGAAAAGAAAAGGAACCATTTGTTAAGTGATTAATTTGTTTTCTAAAAGGGTAATCAAATGGCTCAGAATATATGGTCCACAGCTCAACTACCAGGTCTGGGGTTGGTCCTTCCTAATATCTACTCCATCTAGGACCTCCAGAAGTTGCTGAAAGAACTGGTCCTATGCAAAAATAATTGCAGGATCTCCATGACTATCTGATAGCTTGCCATGGGCTATCTGAAAGGAGTTTCAATGTGGACCCAGTGATGTGGTGTACTAGAAACTAGATGCCTTGTACCAGTCCAATGACTAATGTAATGAATATTACATTGGACAAAGTGGTACACTAGGTGACACACTGCAGCTCCCAGTGCCACCAGGACTAATGCAGAGGTGTTGGAGAGGCAGGAAAGATGGAGGAAGCAAGGGATTTTTTGTGGTTTTGTTTGTTTTGGGGGGGGTTGTTTGCTTTTCTTTTTTATTTTCTTTTTGTATTTGTTTGCTCGGTTACTTGCTTTGATTTTTTAAATTTTTCTTTTGGGTGACACAGCAGGGGTGAGGGGAGGATATAGAGGGTCTGGGAGGTAACTGGAATTGGGTTGCATAATGTGAAATTCCCAAAGAATTAATAAAGAAATTACGTTGAATAAAAAAATGGCCAAAATGCCAAAACAATCTGATTTTGAGGTCTCATGACTCATAATGAGAAACACTTTTTTTGGTTTTTTGTTTATTTGTTTTCTTAAAGACAGGGTTTCTCTGTATCTTTGGAGCCTATCCTGGAACTTGCTTTGTAGACCAGGCTGGCCTCCAACTCACAGATTCACCTGCCTCTGCCTGCTGGGATTAAAGGCGTGCGCCACCACTACCCCTCTTAATTATACAATTTCCACGAATGCTTGTACTGTACTTTTATCATTCTCTCCTGTATTATTTTACTTTCTTTAGTCTACCTTTATAACTTCTACAGGAGCTCAGACCCCTCCCTTCCTCATGATCCAGAGAACACAAAATATATCTAATTTCTGTTTGTGGGACTGCTTTGTTTCATGTAAAACGGTATCTAGTTTTCACTACTTTCCTTTAACACAACAGTTCACTAGTCACTGTGTGGGCTGTGGTCTCTTCCCCAGTCTCTTTATATACTATGCTATTGCTCAATTTGTTTATTTTATATTATCCTCCTGTTCCAGGGTGAGGGCATTTTGATTGTAAATGAGGGGGGTTTTAGTGTGCTGGTGTGATGGATATGAGGTATCAAAGACTCTCATTAGTAATTTTCACCTCTATGTTTATCCAGGAAAGGAGTTTTTACTTTCTCTATTCATTGTGCTTATTTGGTTGGGGGCCCAGGGTAATACTGGCACAGGGATGAGTTTGGATGAATTCCTTTGCTTTCTGTTTAATGAAGTACTCTCTGTAACCTTGATGTTGTCCTAGTTATGGTTTCTATTGCTACAACAAAATACCATGACCAAAAAGAAATTTGGGGAGGAAAGAGTGTATTCAAGGCTGGATGTTGGTGGTGCACACCTTTAATTCCGAACTCGGGAGGGAGAGGCAGGTGGATCTCTTTGAGTTCGAGGCCAGCCTGCCTACAGAGCGAGTGCCAGGATAGGCTCCAAAGCTACATAGAGAAACCCTGTCTCGAAAAACCAAAAGAAAAAAAGCTTACACTTCCCAGATTGTTCACCTACAAAGTAAGTTGGGACAGGAACTCAAATAGGGAAGGGTCCTGGAGGCAGGAGCTGATGCAGTGGCCACGGAAGGGCGCTGCTTACTGCCTTGATGCCCCTTGCTTATTCATCCCACCTTATTATAGAGCCCATGACCACCAGCTCAGGAATAGCACCACCCACAATGGACAAGCCTCCCCAGCCCCCAACCCATTGATCACTAACTGAAGCATTTCCTCAGCTGAGGCTCCTCCCTCTCTGACGACTCTAACTTGTGTCAAGTTGACACACAAAACCCTCCAATACAGTATTCAGTCTTTTCCAAAGTTTTGATAGATTCAGGGAATCCATGAGGCCTGGGTGCTACTTGGTTAGGAGTCATTTTGTTACCAGTTGTTTATGACTCAAGTGTTAGTGTTTTTGATTTCAACATTCAACATGTCTAGGAATTCCTGTCTTATTTTGTAATCTCCTAGGGTTTAATAGTAGAAACATCTCTGAAAGAGCCTCTAGATTGTGGTTTGAGTACATCACCTTTACTTCCTATACTCTCATTTGCATCTTATCTCTTGATCAGTTTGGGCCAGGGTTTTGTCTAGAAATAACCTCATTTCTCTGATGTCAGCATTTTCCCTTACATGTGTGTGTCACTGATCCCGTCTTTGATCTTTACTATGGTTCCTGGTCTAATATTTGAGGTTGGGTTCATCTAGTATTTCTATGTCCTTGAAGAGCATTTGACCGATTTTGATATCTCAGATTTCATGACAGAAAATTCATCGTGATACTCTATCCTAAAATTGCATTAATTTTTATTTAATAGCATTGTTTGCCCCTGGGGTTTCCAAAAAGATAAAGTGGGTGAAATTCAGAAGACAATCATGGCTAGCCACATGGAAGAGGACATCCTTGAAAAGGATTTCCGGGATAAACATCTCTAGGCTTTGGTGCATGTGGGGAAGTGGAACTTGCCTGTTAGCTTCCCGCAGGCACAGGGTTAGCTGTCAAGGTCCTTGAGGAAAAAAAAAAAAAAATGCTATGGCTTGCATCGGCTCTGAAATAAACATCCTTCAATCTTTGGATCACAGGAACATAGTTCAATTTTTTGACATCACTGATAGGTTGATGACTTATGTGAACATGGAGTCTGCTGCAGGAGAAGATCTATCTAAAGGAGGAGGCCAGACCGATATTCCCACAGGCTTTGTCAGCAGTGCGCTTTCTCCACCAAAGACACACTGCACACCATGATATTAAATCGGAGAATATCCTTACTGATGGAGCTGGCAAGGTCAAGCTTTGTCGCTTTGGTATGGCAACTCAGCTTTGCAGAGGGGCAGATGTTGGAGAAATCCTGTGGCTCCTTGCTCTACTTGGCTTCAGAGATTTTGGCAAGGAAACCTATGATGGGCTGGCAGTTAACATGTGGAGCTTGGGAGTTGTCCTACATGTACTGGTTACAGGGCAATTTCCCCATGCAGAAACCACCCTTCATGGTATTCACAGGCTCATCACCATCAGCAAGTATCTCATTCCCTACCGCTTGTCAAAACCCTGTCACAATATTATTGTATGACTCATGGTGCCCACCCAGTGCAGGATAACAACATGTCAGCTCCTGGAAAGAGGATGGCTGTGTCACGTTGAAGAACATTTATCACTTGGAATTAAAGAAATCCTTCCTAGGGTTGTAGAGTCTGTGGTAAGGAGGAGATGAGAGGTAAGGAAGAGATACTGGCCTGAGGAATGTCCTATCAACAAAGTGACACGACAGACATGTGTGTGTCTTTGCCTGGTGACCTTGGACAAGACCTTGAACAGCTGACTGCCACAGGACTAGGAAGAGCCAGCCATAAGGAGAGAGGGCCTGCTCTGATGGTTCACTGATGTGTCAAGATACTTGAGATGCTGCTGCCTTGGATATAACATCCTGTTTTTCCCTACTGAGCTAGAGTGTGGCCGGAGAAAAGGGTAGTCCTTTGGTCCAGGGAGTCCCAGCTTCCTCAGTGTAGAAAAGTCGTGTTTGTCAAAGTCACTAATAGAGGCCCTTTCATGTTTCTGCTTTTAAGTGGGGAAAGTGAAATGGTGTGCTGTGTGGTATGGTGATGCCATAGCAGGGATCCCAGGCTGAAATCTGTGACACTGTGCCACCATATGTCAGGGCCACATGTTCCAGCTTCCATCCTCCAGCTATAGAGTCCCAGGTACATCTTCCCAATCTTTCACCTCACTGCAACCCCTGCACTGTTGTTGGACATCCCTAAGTGGTTTGTAATACTTGAAAAAAAAAAAAAGTCTATTTTCAAATTTGATAAAATCTGCAAGCATTCGTCTCGTGACTAATACCTAAAAGCTTTCTGGGGATGCTAAGTGGATGAATGTAAATTTCGAGAGCTTTGTCCTTTTCACCAGAGGGAAAGGAATCATGCAAATATCAACAAACAAATCCCGGGTCCCAGCCCCGCAGCTCCTCTGACCTGGGAGCTTCCAGGGCCGCCGGGCTGCGGTTCCCGCCACTGCGCTGCTGACTGCTGGCTTTCCCAGGCCGCCCCATGCAGCACCTGCTGTTTTCTCTACACCCTTGTCTGCACCACACCGTTCCCCGGGGTTTCAGGAACGGTCCCTTGACACTGCTGACTTTGGCTCCTCCATCCATTTCCCTGGCTCTTTCACTTCACCCCTCTACTCCCTCCCGGATCCGACACTCCCCCTACGCTCACCGGAAGTCCAACTACCTCCCAACTTCTACTTCCAGGTCAGTGTCCCCACCCTCTGAGCCCTGTCCCTCCCACCCGGTCTCAGGCTGCCTTCCACACAACTCTAGCTGTCAGGCTGTCTGGAGCCATGACTGCTGCCAAGCCTCAACCAGAACAGGATCTAGGAGACTACTGTACCCCCGTATCTGAGCCCCCACAGTGAGTTCTGAACCCTTAAGATGCAAGATAGGGAGTGATGGACACGGAAAGGAAAAAACGGAGGAGTGGGAGGGTAATTCAAAAGGATGTATGAAGAAGCCTTATAAAATTCCACTGTCTTGGGGGCTGGAGAGAAGGCTCAGTGGTTAAGAGCACTGACTATTCTTCCAGAGGTCCTGAGTTCAATTCCAGGCAACCACATGGTGGCTCACAACCACCTTGAATGAGATCTAGTGCCGTCTGCTGGAATGCAGGCAGAATACTGTATACGTAATAAATAAATAATTTAAAAAATCCCACTGTCTTACAAATTAATAGGAAATACTGATTTTAAAACTTTGAACTGAGATCCCGTGATGCTGCTGCCAGACGCCAGTGCTTTAAATGGACCTCTCTGTACCAGCTAATGGGTAACTGCCTAGGAGGCCCCAGAGGCACCCCAAGCAAAGCATGCCAATGCATGTGCTCTTGCTTGAACATTTTGTTGTTGAAGACGCTATACCCATTTGGTTGCAAGATAAGAGAGAGTGCATTCTTGAACTTATCAGGGAACTCTCCCAGCTGCCAGGCCTTTGCATCACTGAGAAGTCTTGTGAGGGCTGCTATGAGAGAAAAGATATCAATGGTCTAACCTGCCCCTGGGCCCGGCATCCTACATTACCAACCTACAAGCCAGAATGTGTACACTGGGGCAATACTGGCACAGCTGCTTCTGGGCATAACCAACCTCTCACTTGACTGCTGTACTATAACATGCTTAAAAAATGGCTTGGAGAATATATTCATGTTTTGTTAACTATAAAGCTGTTAATGTGCAATCTAAATATTCATATCTGTAATTATCAATTTTTAATACTCACTCTTAAAAGAAGCCACCTTTGAAATTGGTAGTGGGTAATGAGCAGACTCTAACTGTTCAAAAGGCACTAAGAACAGTCAACGGTGTAAGATTGGGACAATTACCATTTCACCATGGCTTGGGTGGGATGGGGTGTCCCATGGGTCTCCTTTCAGTTCATTAGGGTCCAGTAGCTGTTAATTGGAGGTATTTGTTTTAGAGTAGAGTGAATACTTCCCCATTTTTCTTTAGTACTTTAAAATTAATTTCTGTATGCCCTTGGGGGTTTCTTTGTGGTTTTGTTTTTTTGAGACCAGACTGGCCTCAAACTCAGAGTTCAGTCTGCCTTTGTTTCCAGAGTCCTGGGATTAAAGACATGCACCACCACAGCCTTAGCCTCTTGGCGTTTTGTAAGCTGCATGTAAGCATGGCCTTGTCACATTCGCAGGATCTCTCTCTCTCTCTTTTTTTTTTACAGTTTCTCACTTTCTTGCTATTAGTGTCACAGGGCCCCGTCCTGAGGAAGACCCCAGACCTTAGCACAACTGACTCCATTAGGGAAGTGCCATTCAGGCTGTAAAACTCAGCACATAGACACCACCACCTGCTAAAAGTTAAAGTAAAGGCCCAGTCTCAAAGTCCTCATAGTTCTTCAAAAGTCTCAAAATGTACTAACCTTGCTTTTAGCTTCTGCAGTTCTGCATCTGGCTAACTGTTTTTGTTGAATGGAGTAGGTCAACCCAGACCACTGTTTTTGTGCTTAAGAGCTCACCCTGAGAAAGGCTAGTTGCTACACTGGGATCTCAAACACCTAGTATAGTCACTGGAAGCCAATAAAGACTTTCTTTGGGCTTAAACCCATGTCCAAGCAGCCTCATCTAGAAAATGCCCACAACAGTACGGTTTGACTCTAGTTCTGAAGGTCAGCACAAGATGAGACTTAGGAGAGCATTTTCTTGTGTTTTCTTGCATGGTGAATTTATTGTTATGTGGGCAATTTCAGCACTGGGGAAAAGAATTTAACAAACTGAATGTATTTCAGGGGTGCAATTTCCAAAGAATAGACACACATGGGGATAACATATGATATACCTTTATAAGGTTTCTTGGAACTATGCATTTTGTGATATACAGCAAAATTAGTGTTTTTTTGTCACATTTTTTTTTGCGATACAACATTTCATCCTCCTAATTTTTTGTTGCTGTTTACACAGTGTTTATGTAGTCCTGGCTGCCAGCAACTTACTTATGTAGACCAGAATGACCTCTGACTCAAGGAGATCTTCCTGGCTTTGCCTCCTGAGAGATGATATTAAAGGTTCGAGCCACCTCACTCACCATTATGAATCATTACATGTTAACACCATAAATGTTTTTATTATAATTTTTCCAAGGCACTGGAGAAATGGCTTAGTGGTTAAAAGCAATGTCTATTTTTCCAGAGGACCTGGGTTCAATTCCATACATGCATACCAGCTCACAATTTTCTGCTAATTCAGATTTATGAAAATCTGATGCATATTTTTGGCCTCTCCAATGCACAGAAATACTCACACACAGTGCAATCACAGAAACAGAAACACACATACACACACACACACACACACACACACACACACACACACACACACCATCACCAACAACAAAACTTTTCCCATTGGGCTTTGGTGGTGCATGCCTTTAATCCCAGCACTCAGGAGGCAGAGGCAGGTGGATGGATCTCTGTGAGTTCAAGGCCAGCCTGGTCTATAGAGCGAGTGCCATATAGGCTCAAAAGCTACACAGAGAAACCCTGTCTCCAAACAAAAACAAAACAAAACAAAAAAACAAAACAAAAAAAACTTTTCCCAGTTATTTTTGCAGATGTTAATTTCATATAAATTCTGTTAAATTTAACATTTAAGGCATTCACAAGTTTCTTATCTTTGTTTCTATTGTTGTGATTTCTAAGCACAGAACTGCAGATAAAGCTATATCGTTATTATTTGCAATGGTATTTTTTCTCACCACTATGAATTTTCTGATGTCTTTTAAGATTAAATATCCGGATAAAGGACATGTCACATTCTTTGCATTTATATGGTCTTTCTCCAGTATGAACTTTCTGATGTGTTCTAAGATATGAATTAAGGGTAAAGGACTTGTCACATTCCATACATTTGTAAGGTTTCTCTCCAGTATGCATTTTCTGATGTTGTCTAAGAGTTGAACACTCAGTAAAAGATCTGTCACATTCTTTACATCTGTAAGGCCTCTCTCCAGTATGAACTCTCTGATGTGCTCTAAGATGTGAGTCCTGGGTAAAGGATTTGTCACATTCCCTACCTCTGTAAAGTTTCTCTCTAGTATGAATTTTCTGATGGCGTTTAAGTGCTGACAACTGATGAAATGACTTTCCACATTCTCTGCAACTGTAAGGTCTCTCTCCAGTATGAATTCTCTGATGTATTCTAAGATACGAGTCAAGGCTAAAGGATTTGTCACATTCTCCACATTTGTAAAGTTTCTCTCCAGTATGAATTTTCTGATGATTTCTAAGATTTGAGGACATATTAAAGGATTTGTCACATACCTCACATTTGTAAGGCTTCTCTCCAGTATGGATTCTGTAATGCCTTTTAAGATGTGATACTTCAAGGAAGGACTTACCACATTCTTTGCATTTGTACATTTCCTCTAGAGAATGAGTTTTCTGATGTCTTCTAAATGACGAATAGTGGGTAAAGGATCTGTCACACTCGTTGCACTTGTAAGGCTTCTCTCCAGTATGGAGTCTTTGATGTGTTTTAAGACTTGAGTACTGGGTGAAGGATTTGTTACAAACATTGCACTTGTAAGGTTTCTCTCCAGTATGAATTCTTTGATGCTTTGTAAGAGTTGACTTCACGGTAAAGCATTTGTCACATTCCTGACATTTGTAAGGTTTCTCTCCAGTATGAATTCTCTGATGTTCAGTGAGGCTTGAGGTAGTACTGAAGTATTTCCCACATTTTTCACACTGGTGTGGTTTCTCTGCAATGTGGATTGGTTGTTGCACAAGACTGTATGTAGACACAAAATAGTCATCGCATTCTCCCTGCCTGTGATCTTTTTTTGCAGTGTAGACTCTCTGATGTTGAGTAGTGTTGGAACACAAATTTACAGATTTCTCACAGTCTTTAGATCTGCAAGGTTCTTCTCCAGTGTGCCTGCTTTCACGTCTGTCTGGGTTTGATGAGTCAACAGAGGCATCCCTGTGATTACTGCATGTGTAGTTTTTGGAGTTTTCTGTAGTTTCACTTGTTCTATAAAGTGCACATGTGGAGGGGTCATGAAGCACTTTGCCAAGCTCATTACACTGACAAGATTCCTTTTCAGTCTTCACATGGTGACGGACAGGATCACACTTAGAATAGTTCTCTGGAAATGAGGACACTTCAGATTAATAGGGCTTGTTCCAAGATTAAATATTTGATACCTGACTGTTGTTAGTATTCAGGCATCTGTACTGGTCTGTCCTTGGTGTTCTGACAGGATTTGCCTTCAGCTGCAGCCACTAAGAAACCCACCTGTGCATATTCACTATGTTCCCTTTTAAAAGGTTCCTGACCACCTCCCATCCTTCTCTCTCTATCTCCCCTATCTCCTGATCCCTTTCCCTAACAAAAACCATCTCTGCTTGAACTCTGCCTCATGGCTTCTTTCTCTCACAGTGCTGTATTTCTTAAATTACAGCAGTTTCCCTAATTTCTCTCTTAAAATAAGCCACCAGGAACTAATTAGAATAGAGATGACAGCAGTCAACTTTTTTCATCACTGTAACTTATGGATTCTCACAAAAACTGAGTGACAGCTTTCAAGGAAGTTGAAGCAGATAATTGAGGAATTAGCTTTAGGATGGAGTTTTCTGACTGATTATATTTAGAATGTGTCTATTTTAAAATATATTTTTCTCAGAAATTGATGAAGTAGAGTTTAATCCAATCCCCCCGTTCACAGTGTTTACTTACTAATGCACAGCCATGAACATTATAGTTCACACTACCCAATTCCTTTTAAGAATAAAGGCTTCTTGAAAAACAAAGGTTTTATTTTTTTTTCCTAAAAAGCGTATTAGTTCTTCAAAGGTAATGGATGCAAAGTCAGTATTCTGCCAGACAATAGAGGCTCTCAGCAGTTCTTAACCTGTGGATCATGACTTTCTGAAAACACGTTATTTCCAATGGTCTTAAGAAGTAAGGCATCACTTAGTAGCAATGTTACAGTCAAGAACTACCAACAAAAACAATTTTATGATTGGGAGTCAATAAAACATGAGGAACTCTACTAAAGGGTTGTAACATTACCAAGGTTTTGAACTATGTTCTAAACCATTGGAAGCAGGGCTACCATGGGAAGCCAGTGCTAATTTCTATTCACCATTGACATCCATGCAAGGCAGGCAATTACAGAATAATCATACTTCATGGACCCACATTATTTAGAATTGTGTAAAATTAGTCCAATCTCTTGTCAGCATAGCCAAATAACATTGTATTTTGTACTGGTATTAAGTCACCACAATTCAGGTGCAATAAAACACATCTTCTAACAGTTACAACAAGAAGGATTCAGCCGGGCGTTGGTGCTGCACGCCTTTAGTCCCAGCACTCGGGAGGCAGAGGTAGGTGGATCTCTGTGAGCTTGAGATCAGCTTGGTCTACAAGAGCTAGTTCCAGGACAGCCTCCAAAGCCACAGAGAAACCCTGTCTCCACCCCCCCCCCAAAAAAAGGATTCATCCCTGGGCCAGGACACTATACTAAGTTCAATTATCAGGAAGCTTTTCAAGTGGAATTGAATATTGCAAAAGCATTGTCAGCTCTTTCTAATTCTTTCACTTGAAGCTGTCACTGTTGTCCTGCTCATTCCCTAGCCCACCCTGGTTGTGGCCACTTTCTCCTCTTCCTATGCCAGGGCAATCCACATGCTACACACAGGTGACCATGCCTACCTTGCATGCAATAACCCATGTGTTCTGGCCCATGACCCATGCTAGAACATTTAGAAAGAATATAGACGTCTAACACAGTACTGTGTTCAGTACATTAAGAGAACACACAGTAGAGGAACATAGGAATGATTTCCCAATGATATTTCCTGTCAGAATCTTCAGCATATTTGGGGAGCATTTTCAGTTTGTTTATCTTGATTTTGTCACAACTAAAACAATGTCAAGTGCAATAACAGACATGGAGGTTTAAGATATGAGTGGAAACATTATATGCTACTGGGTTTCTGAATGCATCTTGGAACCAAAATGAAGGGTGCACAACACCTATAAAATGAAGAGGTAGAAAAAAAATAACAAGATAAAAGGTCTTTTCTACTAGCAAGCACTCCCTAGTCTCCTGTTGTTTCTAAGACAGCCTAACAGAGAATTCACAACCTGAAAAGTCAGTATACAGCCAGAGTTAGGAATTCTCCAAGCAAAATGTTCTTACCCACATAGAGCAGGTTGCTGTAATTCTCCAGCATCACATCAATGCACAAAGCCCTCTGAGCAGAGTCCAGGCATCCCCACTCCTCCTGGGAGAAATCCACTGCTACATCCCTGAAGGTCAGCACACCCTGAAACACAAAGTACAGTTTGTGTTTCTACCGGACAGAGTGCTTTCCTGGATATTAGGAAACTTAAGGAAATCAGGGAATTAGACAAGTGAAGACAATTGCTCAAAAAGGTGATTTTTAATATAGTCACATCCTATGACATAACAGTCTCACAAGCAATATACACGAAACAACACACATTTAAGGTCTGGCCACTTTGTTTTGGGGCAGCTTGACCCTATAGGTGTGGTCTTCTCTGTCGGTATGTGACTGGAATAATAATTGAGCGTGAGGGTCACACATTCTCTCTCTTAAGACAGTGTGGGAGCTGGTGGTGCTATGGTTTGGAGCTTCCCCTTCCCCTTCCCCTTTGGTAATGAGGTTACAGTGCAGTGGCCAAGAGCTGGATCCCCAGAGGGACACAGCAGCTGGTGATGTGATCCAGATTCTTCTTTCTGTCTTGTGATCATTGTGCAGACTTTATATTAATAAAAGGTAAAACAATCTCCAAGATTCCTGCAATATCTGGTGCCCACAATGACTGCATCATAATAATGCCATTGAGCCAATAAACACCACTGGCTACAAAGTGCTCAGGACAATTCTAAGATGGCTAGTTGAGATGATCACCCTCTTACATCACTCTAGCCACAACTTCAGATAAGCTTTACCCATTACTCAGAGCCTGGCTAAATGCTGCAGCTAGTCCTCATGAGACATAATGTTTTAATCTTACAGGGTCCCAAAGAAATACTGTCACCCCCCAGATATCAGGAAGTTATTCTAAGAACACAATGACCCCTTTCTTTAATAAGTGGGGTGGATGGGGCTGGATAGATGGCTCAGTGGTTAAGAGCACTGGCTGCTCTTCCAGGACCTGAGTTCAATTCCCAGCACCCACATAGCAGCTCATAGCTGTCTGTAACTCCAATTCCAGCAGATCTGGCATCCTCACACAGACATATATGCAGGCAAAACATCAATGCACATAAAATAAAAATAAATAAAAGAAAGACCTTGCCTCAAATTAAAAAAAAAAAAGTGGGGTTTTTCTCAGGGTTATAAATAATTGTCACCTGTAGGGGGTTGGTAATGAGGTGTTATAGGGCTGGGGGCAGAACAAGAGATTAGACTCAGTGATCCAATTTAGAATTAAAACGGGGATAAACATGATAGGATAATAAGATAATAAGGTAGATCGTAAAATCTAACAAAGCAACCATCAGTTTTAAATAATTTACATTGGTATGGATTCTTGTGTATTAATATAAGTTCAAAATTATTTTTGTTATGCTGTATATATGTTTCTATTCCTGTTTAAGATATTTTTGTATACTGGTACAAATTTAAAATTATCTTTCCTACTTCTGCTTAAAATACTTTTGTAGGGGCTGGAGAGATGGCTCAGAGGTTAAGAGCACTGACTGCTCTTCCAGAGGTCTTGAGTTCAATTCCTAGCAACCACATGAAGGCTCACAACCATCCACAATAAGATATGGTGCCCTCTTCTGTATACAGAATACTGTATACATAATAAACAAATAAGTAAATAAATACTTTAAAAAATACTTTTGTATATTTACATAAATGTTTTTCATTTACATGTTAAGATTACTTCTGTTATATTGTATGTATATTTTTGCTTCTGTTTAGGATATTTTTGTAAATTAAGGTTATTTTTGTCATATTGCATTATATTTCTACCGGTTAAGGTATTTTTGTATATTGTCACAATTTCGAGGTTATTGTCCTTATATTGTATATCTGTTTCTATTTTTGCATAAGGTATTACTTCTACAGCTTGTTTATTTTTGTATTGTGAAGCTCTAGTCCTTAATCTATATAGGTTAATAAGAATTATGGATTAATAGCCACCATGTTTGTCAAACTTACAGTCATGTTCGTTAGGTCTTCTAGGTGTAGAGAGATACTTCAAATAGATAGGTAATCTGTAAACACTTCAAAGACTTACAGAATATGGCATTTAATGTTTTAATAACTTAGAATACTTTTGACGTGAGACAAGTGCTCCTGGGAGCAACGACCTAAGGCCGAGAGCATGGGCACCAAAGACACTCCATATGAACTGGGTTTTTTTGGTTGTTTTGTTTTGTTGACAAACTGGCCTATTAGGCAAAAAACTGCCCTTGCCTCAACTGCTGACAGTAAGTATGCTGTCTAATTTGTACAAGCAGGACACAAGGAAAAGTGATTGCCAAACTTTGCTGAGACAGGATATGACAGTCCTTCAAATTTTTCTGCTTCTGAAAATGGTCTGCCAGATATTCTAGGCCTATAAACCAAAGTTGGATGCCCCAGTGTTAGAGGAACCTTGGGTGAGACTCTCCTGGCAGCCAGCTGTTTCTGTGATTTCTCTTAATTTTTTGGAAGTCACTTGCTTTCACTTCCTGCTTGCTCAGGTAATATTTTCCTTCTCAGGTCTTTGATAAGGTTGAAGACTAGATAATTACAGTTACAATCCTCATGAATCTGGGGTAAGGACATATTAGATACAAACTTGGATTCTCTTTTTTTTTTTAAAGATTCTATTTATTTATTATGTATACAACATTCTGCTTCCATGTATATCTGCACACTAGAAGAGGGCACCAGATCTCATAACAGATGGTTGTGAGCCACCATGTGGTTGCTGGGAATTGAACTCAAGACCTCTGGAAGAGCAGTCAGTGCTCTTAACCTCTGAGCCATCTGTCCAGCCCCAAACTTGGATTCTTTAAGAAAGGACAACTACTGAAGTAATCTCTCTAAAACTTGTCTTTTACCTATAGTCTGGACATCTAAGATGCATTTCTTACTGGATAATTTATTATATATAGTTTTATTGTATATTGTTTTTATTATATTAGGATTAGAATCTTTTTATTTTAGACTAAAAGGGGGAAATATAGGAATTTTATCCAATGGCCAATAGTATTGGGGTAGCTTGACCCTATGGGCATGGTCTTCTTTGTGGTTATGTGACTGGATAAGGACCAAAGGCGAGGGTCCTGTGCTCTCTCTTGGATGGTGAGGGAGTTAGCAGAGCTATAGCTTGGAGCTTCCCCTTTGCCCTTTTGTAATGAGGTTACCTTACAGTGGCAGAGAGCTGGTTCCCCAGTGGGTTCAGCAGAGCAGATAACTCATTCTATCTTGTCATCATTGTGCACAGACTTGATATTAATAAAAGGTAAAACAATCTGCCAGGCGGTGGTAGTGCACACCTTCCATCCCAGCACTCGGGAGGCAGAGGCAAGCGGATCTCTGTGAGTTCCAGATCAGCCTGGTCTACAAGAGCTAGTTCCAGAACAGCCTCCAAAGCCACAGAGAAACCCTGTCTTGTAAACCCCCCCCCAAAAAAAAAGGTAGAACAATGTCCAGGATTTCCTCAATAGGACATATCAATCTCTTATGGATTCTGTGTTATGTTGCACAGGATCACAGTGGGCATGTCTCAGAAGGAAAATTTGTAAGAAGGAAACACGCTTTTAGATGTTGTGCCTAAAGTACATGCTAAAATATTGATGCTGAATCAACCTATCTGTTCTTGGGCCTTACATGACTCCACTGTAAGATATTCAGTTCCTATGTTTCAACTCTAGGTCCAATGTCACACCATTAAAGAGCAAAGGGCTAGATAGGGAAGGCAAAATTTATGATTAACTAGATAGTTTGTTTTTTTTTTCTTTCACAGTAAAATAGAACAATACTGTATCCTGTATACTTTAATTAGTATATGGAATTAATTTTATGAGAATACTGGGCCACTACCAAGCATATAGAAAAATGAGCATCAGCCACATTTGATATAATCCAAAACTTTCTAAAAATATTCAGAAGCTGACTTAGACAAATAATTTCAAAAGTTTTGATGATCTTACTTGCAATGTTATAAAAAAAATGATGGAAGTCCAAAAACACATTAAATAATAGCTCAGCATGCACACAGAAGTGTAGTATACTGTGGATGCATTCAGAAGTGACAAAGACTTCCTGTCAGCAAATGAATATCAGTCCTCTGCAAATACAATATAGCTTAAACAATGGCTCAAGAGAAAATCTGCACTACTGTATCTGAATTGCGTAGTTCTTGATGTGTTCTTTTTAGCACTTATGCTGTATTGTCTAACAGCATTTTAGAGGTGTTTATGATTGTCTTAGTTAGCATTCCTATTGCTGTGATGAAACACCATGACCAAAATGCAAGTTCAGGAGGAAAGGGTTTATTTGGCTTACACTTCCGCATTGCTATTCATCACTGAAACAAGTCAGAGCAGGATCCTGGAGGCAGGAGGTGATGCAGAGGTCATGGCGGGGAGCTGCTTACTGGCTTGCTTCCCCTGACCAGCTCAGCCCACCTTCTTATAGAACCCAGGATTACAAGCCCAGGGATGGCACCACCCACCATGTGCTGAGCCCTCCTCCACTGATCACTAAATGAGAAAATCCTCTACAACTGGATCTCAAGATGGCATTACCTCAGTTGAGGCTCCTTCCTCTCCTACGAACTCTAGCTTTTGTCAAGTTGACACAAAACTAGACATTACAACTGACCCCTTGTCAACTAAACATAAAACACATCACTAGTAAGCCACAGCCCTTCATTTCTTATTAATCCCCCCCCATCTTAAATAACTTTAAAGTCCCACAGTCTTTACAAATTCAAACACATTAAAATTTCAGTTTCTTTAAAACAGGCAATCTCTTTAAAAATACGACATCTTTTAAAATTCAAGTCTCTCAACTGTGGACTCCAATAAAGCACTTTTTTATCTCAAGAGGGAAAAACTGGGGAACAGTCAATCAAAGCAAAACAAAACTCCAACCATCCAGTATCTGGGATCCAGTCATGAGCTTCCTGAGTCCTCCAAATGACTTGTTCACCTCTCTAGCTCTGCCCTCTGAAACACACATGGTGTCTCTTCTAGGTGCCCACCGGTTCCAGTCCACTGCTGTCACTCAGTGGTTGTCCCTTGATACTGGCATCTCCAAAATGCTGTGGTCCCTTGCTGCAACAGGGTTGCACTTTCACCAATAGCCTCTCATAGGTGGTACCAAGCCTCAACTTCTTTTCATGACTCCTTCAGTCCTGGGCCTTTAACTGCCACTGAGGATGCAACTTCATCAATGGCCTTGCCTGGATACTTAGTGTCAAGCCTCAGCTGCTCTCCATGACCCCTTCATGCCTTCAAAACCAGTATCACCTGTATGATACTTAGTTACAAAGCATGAGGCACAACCTTGGTTGCCTCTGGAACACAGTTTCTGTGTGCTCTTAAGAAATACTTCCCAGGGGATTTCACCTCAGTGATGCTGGTCTCTTCTCAACCACCACTAATTTCTTAGCTGTAGCCAATCAGCACCAAGTATTCCAACAAAAGCAAAATTTTGCTTTAGTAGTTCTAGCACCTTGCTAAACACAGCTGATTCTTCAGCCCCAGCTAACCAGAACCACAAGATCTTAATTCAAAATAACAAAAGACCCTGATAGATTCTTTAAATTTCTCTCTGAAATTCCACAAGGCAGGCTCCATGTTCTGAATTGCTCCAAGTATTCTTATCTTCCAAACTCCTAATGAATATCCCACAGAGCTCTTAACACTTAATGGTTTTCTAGCCCAAAGTTCCAAAGTTCTTCTACAATCCTTCCTAAAACATGGTCAGGTCTGTCAAAGCAATATCTCTCTATGCTGGTACCAATTTGTCTTAGTTAGGGTTTCTGTTGCTTCAAAGAAAAACCATGACCAAAAACAAGCTCAGGAGGAAAGGGTTTATTTGGCTTACACTTCAGCATTGCTACACATCACTGAAGTAAGTCAAGACAGAGCAGGATCCCAGAGACAGGAACTGTTACAGATGCCATGGAGGGGTACTGTTTACTGGCTTGCTTCCCCTGGCCTGCTCAGCTCACCTTATAGAACCCAGGATTACAAGCCCAGGGATGGCACCATCAACCATGGGCTGGGCCCTCCCCCACTGATCATTAAATGAGAAAATGCCTTACAGCTGCATCTCAAGAAGGCATCAGCTGAGGCTCCTTCCTCTCTGATGACTCCAGCTTGTGTCAAGTTGACACACAAAGCCAGCCAGTACAGTGACTCTTTTGGATTTCTCTGAAAATCCAAAGATGCCGTGACATATTCTGTCTGGGCCATGAGTCAGGGACAGAAATGCAAACCTGTGAGTCAGAGCCCATTCCCCAAGTTTCCACTTGAAAACACTGCAGCTTCAGGGTGGTGGAGGAGAGCCATGACTCTCACAGGAACAACTAGAGCAAGGCAATCATGAGGAATGTTCTTTCTGCATCAAATGTGATACGATTCTGCACATCAATCAGCCAAGACCCTAAGACATGACTCCTGATGCATGCCACATAATGAGTCCCAGCCAGAAAGAAAGGACTGCACAATGGGATCCTTGCAGGGAAAACAAAAGATGAATAAATAAATAAATAAATAAATAAATAGAAATACTGATCTCTCCCATATCACTGATCATCCTAACCAGGAGAGTGATGTGAACAGCAATTCTCCTTAGATAAACAAAAGGACATATCATCACTGTTTTGATATTAAACATGAAAGAGAAACACAAGTAGACTAGAATATACGCACAAGAACAATAATTTCATACATATGCCTGTCACATTCAGCACTCTCGACTTTAGTATTAGGAACCACGTATTACTTAGTAATGAGACACAAGATATCTCTTTTCCACATATTTCTAAGATATTACTCCAACTAGTCCATGTGTTTCAATATGCATGGTTACTTTTATAACCATGATTTAAGGAAATGGGACAGATTCTACAAATAGAGCCTTTACGGCACATGAGCCCTGACTCAGCAATATGTAAGTCCACCCTCCACATCAACTGGGCATCCACAAGTGGAAATATTTCCAAAATTACATGTCAGTAATATATGTGGGATACCAACCTCCCCCACACACACAAAAAAAATCTGGGGAGAGCAGAATAGAGATAAGTGCTATAGGAGATGTGGAATTATAGAATTATATCATAGCTGTAGTCACAAAGACAGTCTGGTATGAGAATAAGCATTGACAGGAGGATAACAGGATAAGACACAGAATCCATAAAGAAAACTATTAATCCATCCCCACTTAATGTTTGGCAAAGGAGGGGAAAAATACATTAGAAAAATATGGTCTCTTCAACAAATGGTACTGGCAAAACTGGATTTAGCAGGAGAATTAGGTGCAAAAATCCAAACAAGATGGATCAAAAACCTTATTTAAAACCATACACACAGAAACCTAGAAAACAGGGAACACCCATGAAGACATTGGGACGGGCAATGGCTTCTGGATTAGAAAGAACACTAACAACAGCATAGGAACTAACGCCATGTACCAACAGGTGGAACTATATGAAAATAAGGAGTTTCTGCTTATCAATGAAAACAATCAGCAGAGCACACAGACACATAACAGAGTGGGAATCTGTACCGGTGATGCTTTAGACAGGGGCTCATACCTAGAATTTACCAAGAATTACAGCAATTAAATAACATGCAAACAAAACTGCCCATCAACAAATGGGGAAATGAACTGAATAGACACTTTTCAAAGACAGAAACACAAACAACCCCAGGATCCCTAAACCGCCAGGAGAGAAATGCGAACAAAAACTACTTTGAAATGCTGCTTCACTCCAGGCACAATGGCTGACAACAATTAATCTCACAACAAGTGTTGGAGAGGATGAGGAAGAATGCAATGAACTGAAAACCAAGCCCAAACCCAATGAGAGAAAGAAGAGCAGTTGGTAAAGTCTCAAGGGTTTATTATCGACAGTCTGTGGCACTTCTACTCTGGAGAGAAATGTATTCCATCTACAGAGAGCATCCATCTTTTACATACATTTTGTTTCTGGGCAAGCAAGAGCAAGGAGGCAGATTACAAAGGCCAAGCAAAAGCAGTTAGTTTGAACTATACCATAAAACTGTTGGAAGATTTGAAATAACAGCATGACTCCAGCTATGACCCAGTTTGAGCAACTTCATAAGTGAATCCCTTCCTGTGTGAGCCAGTCTGCAGGACTTTAGATGCTCTTTCCTGGGATAATACCTTCTTTACAACACACTGAAACTAGGTAAAGAATAATTCAACCCTTGGGTTGATTTCCTTTCTTTTAGAGAAGACCTATTTCTCCTAGGTCCTATCAAAAGGAAGTCTTATTCATTGTTGGTGTGGATGGGAAGGTAGTGCAAATTAGCACACTCAAATGAAATCAGTTTGAAGAGTACTAACAAATTAAAGATAGAACTAACCATAGTCCCAGGTCTCTCACTCCTGGGCATATACTCATATTCGACACCCCACTATAGAGATATTTACACCCTATGGTAAATGCTGCTGTATGCATAACAATAAAGAATTATAATCAACCTGTCTATCCAAAGATGAACTGACAATGAAAATGGTATACATACAAAATGGAATACTGCTCAGCTGAAGAGAGAATGTGGATTAAAATTTGCAGGAGAATGGATGGATTCATAATGTGTAGTATTAAGTGAGGTTACACAGTATCAGAAATAAGAAACCATGTTTTCCCCATATGCAGAATCTAGTCAGTAACAACATACATGTGGGCAAAGTAGAACATAGAGAAAAGAGAACAAGAAATGTTAAATATCAGTATTGATATAAGATTGAATGCATGTAATCAAAATCAGTTATGAGAAGATATAAAGCTAAGTGCTTTTCTAATTCTAATTATGTCACATGGTTTTTGGTTTTTGATGGTAGATAAATAGATCAAACTATATTGGATATTGAAACTATAAAGTCCCGTGTGAGGCTCCAGAGATTCTGTTCCCAGTGACTACTCTAACTGTATAAAAATGCATTCGGTTGTACATCTTTGGCTCTGGTAAATTTCAGTTTATAATTGTTTGTTTGCATAATTGTTTTTCATAATAAAGTTTAAAAAATCAGAGGCAGAAAATTAGAGGCTTCTGATGTCTCAACTATAACATTTCTACCAAAGGAGGGGGGGCACATGATCACTGACCTGGAAGAGATTAATTGGAGAATCAGCCATTTCTTTCCGTTTCTCTTCTTTGAGTTTCTCTTTCAGGAACAAGGCTTGCTTCTCTTTCAAATTAAGGAATCAAAAAGCAAAAGCAAAAATTAGTAATGAAAGCTGTTAAAGAAAACAATGTTAAATAAATGATATGAAAAGACCCAAGCAAGAGAATGTCCAGACAATGATCCCTAATCCAGGACAGCATGGAAAGACATTTAAAGCTTGAAGAGAAAACCACCATCAACAATATTGTTGCACACAAAAAAATTATATCTCAAAACTGATGTGGACATAAGTGTATTTTAAGACAGTCACAAATTAACACAGTGCATTTCACTAAAGCAGTATGGCAGATGATACATTAGAGGCAAAATATACACAGGAGAATTAGATGAATTTTCCACGACAATGTTGTAAATTGTAATTGTAATTGTAAACAAGTTTCGTGTGAAGAATAGATATACAGGAGAACTGGGAAGTAATCATCCATGGTCAATACAGCAAACCACTAATGGTCACAGAGAAGGAAGAATACAATGAATATTCCAACCAGCAAAACACACACACACATACACACACACACAAACAAAACAACAAAAAAAACCTATATGAAATAAAAACCCTAAAAACCAACAAAAATCTAGCCACTCTGAAAATCAATATGGAAAATCCTGAAAAAGTTAAAGAAATCTAGGACATGACCCAGCTGTACCACTTCTTGTCATATTCTCAAAGGACTCAACATCCTGCTCCACAAATAATGCTCAGCCATGTTCATTGCTGCTTTACTCACAACAGCTCCAAAAGGGAAACAACCTAACTGTTATTACACTGAAAACTGGATAATGGAAATGCAGTACACATGACCTATGGAATATTGTTCAGGGATAGAGAAAACTGAAATCTCGAGCTTTTGAAAGGAAAAGGAAGGCCCTGAAAGGATTATATTGAATGGAGTAATCCAAACTAAGAAAGGAAGACATTGCATGATCTCTCTCACAGGAAGTTCTTAGGTCTAAATCTTCAGATGTAAGTATACAACCTAGAGTGACTGCCATTACAAGAAAAATAAAAACAGTCCACTGTAGGGTTTGGGGGAGTATTAAAGAGGGGGATCACACGGAACAATGATCTAAAGGGGGAAATGGAAAAACAGGGAGGGACTTTATATTCTGATAATGCTCCCACAAGACATTTTCTAACAAAACCACCCACACAAGGCAGGTCACAGCTGTGGAAGATTCTCCCTAAACATAATAAGCTATTGCTGTTGTCTGTGGTTGCCTCCCAGAGGTAGAAGGTGAAGTGCCCCTACTACTGAAGAAGCCAGGCACTTTAGACACAGAATCCAGAGGATGAGAGATGGAACTGAACTTAAAGACTCTTCCCAGAAGGCAACATGCAAGCTTTTAAAGAAGGGAACCAGCCAACAGTCCCATGACACCTGTGAACCACAGCAATGATCTACACTGCACGATTACCCTAAGGGTGCAAGAGTGGCACTCAAACCTTGGTGGTGACCAACAGCTTCTAATTGGATTAAGACCCTCTCAGCGAGAGGGAGAACATGCCTGGTACTGGAAACCTAGCCAGTTTCCCCAGGACTAGCAAAGGCATGGACCCTGGAGGAGAGCCTACAACCACAACTTTACTAAATAGGCATAATCCATAACAGCATTCTAAGTATTTTCCTTATTCCCACAGATAAATGTAGTCCTCAGCCTTCATCAATAAAAGTTCTTTTTGAACACATGGAGATTATTACAGAAAACCACAATCATCCAAACTGCAGACTTGTGATGCTCAGTCCCCACTGACACACAACACAACTCCTTCACCTCAGGTTCAGGGATCACTGAGAAAGGAGGGCGGAGGGAATAGTGTAAGAGCCTGAGGGGCAGGAGGCTTGCTTTTCACATTGTGTCTCCCAGAAATGTCAGGGAAGCTACATGTATGAAATCTTACAAACATGGCTGACTAAACATGAGCTGGACAAGGACAGCATCAAGAGACATGCTAACATGGAAGGAAGAAAGCTCACTAGGCCTCAACCCTAGTGAAAACACTGAGGAATTCTGAGAGCTGGAGAAACAGTCTTCCCCAAAGAGTGCGCCATATGGTTATCCAATGCCAAATGTTCATCCCTGAAAACATAAAAATTGAGTAGGTTGTATTTTTATATTTAGGAATACACACAAACAATGAGTCATTAAGAAATAATAAGCATCTATGTAAAGGCAAGATTTTTGGAATATCTAGATTTAAAAAAAAATATAGTATCTTCTATTATTGCTACTAACATAATTAAACTTAATAGGGGGCTAGAGAGATGGCTTAATGGTTAGGAGAGAGTATTATTCTTCCAGAGACGTAGTTCCATTCCCAGACCCCACACAGTGGCTCCCATCTGTCCATAACTACAGTTCCAGGATGTATATGATATATAGTCATACATGCAAGCAAAACACTTGTATAAATAAAATACATGAGTCTAAATAAAAAACGAACAGTAAATAATTAGTAAAGAAAAGAAAATATAATTCCTTGAATCAACTTATAAAACAAATGAAAGGTCCTGATTTGAAAGCTTTGATTTGCTGAAGGAACTGAAGAAGATGCTAGCTAGAACATGGGAAGCTGATTTACACAGATGGAAAGGGACATAATATTGACATTTTCCCTATTTCTGGAAGTGGTTTATATGATCAGTTCAAACTTCATGACATTTAAACTTCCCATAATATATACTTCAGAGAACTAGTAAAGAGAAACGTAGAATTTGTATTGATGGAGAAATTCTCTGGGAACAGAGCAGCCCCTGGGATGTTACAATGCTGGAGCTATCCCAGTGAGATTGCAGTTGTCACTGGAGAGCCACACGACCAACAGCGTCATGGGAGTGGAGAGGACAGACAGTCCAATATAACAGAGCAGAAGTTCCAGAACCTGTCCAATAGCAATGACCTTGTCAATGTCACCAAAGTACCACAAACTTACACGTAACTGACTAGACAGCCTCGTCAAACAGTGGTATTGGGAAAAGTACCTATCCACATATAAAAACATTAACCTGGGTTCAAATCTCTCTCACCACGCAAGGAATCACAGACTTCCAAGTATGATCTGAAACAGTGACTCCTGCAGAGCAACACAAAGGGACAACACTATATACAACGGCAGGACCCTGACAAATAGTACTGTGTAAAATTAAATACATTCAGGGAAAATGTAATAATTAAAAGCATGAAGAGACAGCCTATACCAAAGATACATTTATTAGCTATCTATTTGTACTACAATAGATACAAACCCAGAATCAAAAAAATTTCAAAGGAAGCAAACGATAATGCCATTGGTAAATAAACACCATGCTCAACAAACGGCCAATTTATTGTACGTACTACCAAGTTCTATACTGTAGGTCAGAAGATAATGTAAATATATAGAGATTCCAATTCTAAACTCAGTGTCTACAGTCTCGAGTTGCTACACAAATGTATTCCTAGCAAATGCATTTCTTTCACTAATTTCTAGAAAAGTAAATTTATAAAATTACTCACGCAAATGACACAAAAAGACTACAGCATTCAAAAAAGGATGGCTGAAATTAAAACATATACTTTCTATCAAAAATTTATTTCATATCTAAAAGATCCAAGATACTGAGGAAGAAGGAAATTTTTTTAATGCCCTTAATATGGGCAGCAGTAATGAAGACTGATGTTCATAAGTAAAATAGTGACAGAAAAATCAAGACAAAAGCTGAAGACAATGAGTGGATACTCTTTACCAGGTTAAGTGCCTGGTAAAGGACATGAAGATGAAGTCCCTGGAGGAGATCTACCTACCTGTTCTCCCTGCCATTAAGGAATCCCAAATTATTGACTTTTTACTGGGCACATCCCTAAAGGATGATGTTTAAAGATCATGCCAGAGCAGAAGCAGATATGGGCTGGGCAGCTGACCAGATTCAAGGCTTTTGTCACTATTGGTGACTACAATGGTCATGTTGGTCCTGGTGTTAAGTGCTCCATGGAGGTAGCCATTGGCATCCTAGGGCACATCATCTTGGCCAAGCTTTCTACTGTCCCTGTACGAAGAGGCTACTGGGGGAACAAGACTGGCAAGCCCCACACTGTTCTGTAAAAAAGTGACAGGCCGCTGTGGCTCTGTGTTGGTGCCTCTCATCCCTGCCCCCAGAGGCACCAGCATTGTCTCTGCTGCTGAACTGGAGTGGCTTCTGATAGTGGTCGGTACTGATGACTGCAACACATCAGCCAGGGGTTGCATTGCCACCCTGGGTAATTGCCAACGCCACCTTAAACTAACAGCATCTCCAAGACCTACATCAACCTTACCCCTGACCTTTGGAAGGAGGCTGTGTTAACCAAAAGAGACTATGTTCACAAGTCTCCTTATCAGGAATTCACTCACCATCTTGTGAAAAAATCCACACCAGAGTCTCAGAGGTTCAGATAAACCAGGCTACAAATTGTAGCCACCACGTAAGAGTTTTTATACATGAAAAATAAAGTGAATTAAGTCTGCTTAAAAAAAATACAAAATGGGGCTGGAGAGATGGCTCAGAGGTTAACAGCACCAGCTGTTCTTCCAGAGGTCCTGAATTCAATTCCCAGCAACCACATGGTGGCTCACAACCATCTGTTATGAGACCTGGTGCCCTCTTATGGTGTGCAGATATACATGGAAGCAGAATGTTGTATACATAATAAATAAAATCTTTTTTTAAGAAAAGATTTACTTAAAAAAATACAAAATGAAAAATGATCCATTAGAAAAGTTCTCTGGTCAACATGGGTACATGTCACAAAAACTGGAATGCAAGCTGGGTGGTGGTGGTGCATGCCTTTAATCCCAGAATTTTGGGCGGCAGAGGCTGGCAGATCTCTGAGTTTGAGATCAGCTTGGTCTACAAGAGCTAGTTCCAAATTGACTCCAAAGCTATACAAATAAACCCTGTCTAGAAAAACAAAACAATCAAACAAAAAAAGGCTGGAATGTAGACATCCACAGCAGACAGAAAACAAAATACATAAACATGTGAAACATAGCACATTACTTCCTGCTCTTGTCAATCACAAGAAGTCAACCTAGAAGGAGGTCCATCTTCTCTAACACCAAGCAATTCCCTTTACAACCCTATTTGTCTATTTTACTGAAAGTACCAAGGAAGAGAAAAGAGCCAGAAAATACTAAGAGGATCAAACTTGGAGGTGATCTTACAATGTGTTACAACTACAGCAAAGGAAGCCACTTGGAATTGTCATGACCACAGACAATAGGAGATATCCATGAGAAGACAGTGTAGACAGGGTTAACAGTCTGTAAATGCACTTCCTGATTCTTATCAAAACTCCATTGGCAGCCAGCGTTGGTGGGTCACACCTTTAATCCCAGCACTCAGGAGGCAGAGGCAGGCAGATCTCTGTGAGTTCGAGGCCAGCCTGGTCTACAAGAGCTAGTTCCAGGACAGCCTCCAAAGCCACAGAGAAACCCTGTCTCAAAAAACAAACTAAAAAACTCCATTGGCATCATTTTCAGGGCTGGAGACATAAACATGAAAAGGTAGAGAACATGCTAGGATACCAAAGCTTCAAAATTCTGAAAACAATTTAAGTAATCCTAGAGGGTCATAATTTAGATATTTTATAATCACAGACAGCAAAACCAGTAAGTATGACATGATCAGTGATGTGAATCAATAAGAGCAGCATCACTCACATGCACAGTCAAATAAAATTTTATCTGTGTCAATTCTTCCTTAGAGCCTCTTCTCCTACCTCCAATAGAATAACCCTAAGGAGCTCAATCTCAGTTAGAGTCTCCAGAATCATTTCTATTGAAACTGAGTATTGTAGATGGAGGTTTCTGTCCCGCCCAGTCCCAAGGCCGTTTATTCCCAAATGAACACACAGAGGCTAATATTAATTATAAACTGTTTGGCTGATGGCTCAGGCTTTTTATCGGCTAGCTCTCTCTTAATTATTGACCCATTTCTATTAATCTGCGATCTTCAAATAGTCTTGGCTTACTGGTGATGCCCAAGCTTCTTGCTTTCTCAGTAGCTACATGGCGCCTCACTCTGGCGACTGCTTCCCTGCCTTTCCCCTTCGAAGTACTCCCCTAGTCAGGTAGCACCGCCTATACTTCCTGCCTGGCTTCTGGCCAATCAGCATTTATCATCAACCAGTAAGAAGGACCCTCCCCGACTTGGAATAGAGCAAAACTCATTTCCACCTTCACTTGATTCCCTTTCCACATAGTCATCAATCCCTCCACCATACCTGGATCCTTTACTACTGTCTCATCTGTCTCCATCTTCCAGCCCCTCTGTTCTGCTGCACAGGTGAGCAGATCTGGGTGATCAGTGAGCCCTGCACATGAGAAACAGGCTCTTTAGAAAGCCCCTGGATTCTCTCACATAGTACTGTGTCCAGAAGATAAAGAGAAAACAAAACACAGGATTATACCAGTGATTCCCCAATTGTCCTGCAGTGTCAGAATACTGAAAACAATTAGAAAACATGTTCAGTTAGTGTTACTTGAATCCCAATTCCAACCACACCTCACTCAAAACTCAGGGATAGAAATGGAACTAAATGATTGGAATGAGGATATTATACACTAATAAGGTTCTGAATTAATCATGGCCCAAAACTGATGGAGGCCTTATACCTCCCAAAGGGACACAGGGGAAGAAGAGTGACTATTTCATGAAGACTTGCTTTGTTCCTCTGGGGATTTCACTTTACAGAAAGCTTACACACTCGAAGACTAGTTTGTCAAGAAACCCTGAGGAACCAGGTGCTGGTGGCACACGCCTTTAATCCCAGCACTTGGGAGGCAGAGCCAGGATAGGCTCCAAAGCTACACAGAGAAACTCTGCCTCGAAAAACAAAAACAAACAAACAAACAAACAAGGAAGGAAGGAAGGAAGGAAGGTAGGAAGGAAGAAAAATGACTGAGGAGGAGCAAGGAAGACTGCAAATTATTCTCACCCACAGAAACCATTCTGCTGCAATTCTGTAACATCCAGTCTCTGTACAAGGCCCTCAGGGGAGGGTCCAGGCATTGCCACTCCTCCTGGGAGAGGTTCACAGTCACACCACTGGCTGTCAACATTCCACAAAAATAAAACACGTCCGTTTGAATCATCTTGTTGGTGCACACCTTGAATCCTAGAAGTTGGGAGACAGTGGTGGGTGGAACTCTGACTCTGTTAGTTCCAGTCCAGCCTGGTCTACAAGGTGAGTTCTTGGCCAGACACAGCAATGCAAGAACAGAAAAAAACAAAAACAATAAACCAAAAACCAGTTTGATCATATGTCTATGGAAAAAGTACTTCTCTTGATCCAAGGAGACAAAACACAAATGCAGACATTTTTCTGATGTACATGACTGACTATAATTACTCAAATGTCTTTTAATACTGTCCCATACTATAATGCTTGTTTATTTCTTCTTTTTTGGTTGTTTTCAAGACAGGGTTTATGTATTCCTGAAACATGCTCTGTACACCAGGCTGGCATTGCAATCAAGAGACCCACCTGCCCCTTCCTCCCTATTGTTGGGATTAAGGGTATGTGCCACCACCACTTGGCTTATGATGTTTTTTCTAACTGAAAATACTGTGACCTGACAGCCTTAAACATGGTACTGCGCTTTCCAGACTCTAGGTGCAACATTTAGAACTCAGAACAAGACACATTTCAGGGTTTTTTTTTGTTTGACACAGGGGTTCTCTGTGGCTTTGGAGCCAGTCCTGGTACTCGATCTGTAGACCAGGCTGTCCTCGGAACTCACAGAGATCAGCCTGCCTCTGCCTCCCGAGGGCTGGGATTAAGGGTGGGTACGACCAACGCCCGGCTTGTTTTCGTTGTTTTTGGTGTCACCCTGTAGCTATGTAAGTCCTGGAACTCACTACGTACAGCTAGGCTGGCCTCAAACTTACTGAGATCCACCTGCCTCTGTTTCCAGAGTGATGGATACCTCGCGGCCTGTGCCATGGGGCTGGCAAGGACACTCTGTGATGTAGATACAGCATTCTGAAGAGTGCATATGCCTCAGACGAAAAATTAACGAGAGGTAAAAGTTTACTTTTAAATGTTCACGTTTACAACTATGGACCTCGAAAGTGTATACAAATTTGTGCACGCACACCGGAACCTGCAAGCATTCCTTCCGTAACAAATATCTAAAAGCTCTCTGGGGATTGCCAATTCCTCAGGTCCATGTGCCACTCCGTGGACTGGGTAAGTGGCTTAGCAGGGCACCGAATGTGAATTCCAAGAGCTCTTTCCTATCCAACACCGCACAGAGAAACGCGCGTGCAAATACCAATGAATAAATCCAAATATTCTCCTAGAGTATCCTGACGTGAATGTCTTGGCAGTGGGAAAAAAAATCAAAATTAGTCCAGCTCATGTGATCTAAAATACACCAGGGAAAGACACGCACAGCACAATTTGGGAGCCGGCTTCCTGATGAGCAGCAGAGAAACCGCTCGCACCCCCGCTCCTCCCTCCCTCCCGGGTCCCAGCCCCGCAGCTCCTCTGACCTGGGAGCTTCCAGGGCCGCCGGGCTGCGGTTCCCGCCACTGCGCTGCTGACTGCTGACTTTCCCAGGCCGCCCCGCGAGCGCGGACACTGCGGATCCCGAGGTCTCAGGTCCCCGCGGACCCGCCGCGTCCTCCGCACCCGGCTCTGCAGCGCGCGGTTCCCACCGTGCAGGTCCCCGAGCAACGACAGGGAACCGGGCACTCGTCACTGCGGGCTGCGGCTCCTCAGGCCAAATAACGGTGCCTCAGGAGAGCTCCATTCCAGCTTCCGTTAGGTCACTGCCCTAACCCCGCCCACTTAAGCACTTCCTCTACCACTGGCCAATGGTAAACAAACTCCTCCAACCGCCCATTCCGGTTTCGTGGCCCCGCCCCCTCTGGCCCCGCCCCTGCGTCTCCCTCTGCCTTGCTGTCTTAGCTGCAGCTGTCAGGCCGCCCTGGTCTCTGTCTACAAAACCAAAAAGGGGAAGAAATGCATCAACAGCACAGCAACCTCTGGCTTCCCCGTGGCCTGCTCGGGCAAGTGAACAGACAGTCACAAACGTGAACATGTAAACACACACAGACACACATGGAGGAGGGGAGGGAGGGAGGAAGAGGGGAGAGAGATAGGAGACACTTTTTTTGTAATTTTTTTTTTTCTATTTATTTCCTACCATGGTGTTTTAGCCTTACCTCAGACCCAAGAGAGATAGAACTACTGGTGACTGGACTGCAATTCGAAACCATGAAGAAAGTAAATCATTCTCCTTTAAGTTGTGTTATATTCGTTAGTATTGAATATAACAGCAGAAACGATTTTAAAAATTGTATACGTACATCCCAAACAGAGCATTGTGATGCACTTAAGAAAGTAGAGTGGAAAAGAAAAAAAAAAAAAAAAAGACCCGGGCGTTGGTGGCTCACGCCTTTAATCCCAGCATTCAGGAGGCAGAGGCAGGCGGATCTCTGTGAGTTCAAGGCCAGCCTGGTCTCCAGAGCGAGTGGCAGGACAGCCTCCAAAGCCACAGAGAAACCCTGTCTCGAAAAAAACCAAAAAAATAAAAAAATGCTTGCTTACTTATTGTGTATACAGTATTCTGTCTGCATGTATCCCCGCAGGCCAGAAGAGGCCACCAGATCTCGTTACAGGTGGTTGTGAGCCACCATATGGCTGCTGGGAATTGAACTCGGGACCTCTGAAGAGCAGCCAGTGCTCTTAACCTCTGAACCATCTCTCCAGCCCCCTTCACTCTATTTTCTTTTTTTTGTTGTTGTTGTTTTAACAAAAATTTAACAAGTAAATATTTTTTAAAAAAGAAAGTAGAGTGAACCAAATTGAGATTGTTGCTCGTTTGTGAGGACAATGGAATCACATATATTCTCTGGTTTGCATTAGAAATGTCCTCATGGGTCCATGAGTTTGAACTGTTGTTCCCCATCTAGTGGTTCTGTGTGTGGAGGCCGTGGAACCTTTAGCGTGTGGGGCTTTGCTGGAAGGAGTGTATCACTAGAGGAAAACTTGGAGCTTTCATGGATTGGTCTCACTGTGCCTTCTGACTCCCGATGAGCCCTGTGCTCCGGCTGTCATGCTTTCCCGGCCATGATGTTCTGCACCTTCTCTGAGCTTTATTTCATACAGGGGTGGAGCCAAACATAAAACACCAAAGTCCACCACAGTGGCACCCTTTCTACAACAAGGCTCTGCCTTTCTTTTCCTTAAATAAACTTTATAGTAAAACTCTTAAAGACAAGGTAAGCAACATGCACCCAAGTTAACCAGACCCCAAGTCTGTACATCTCAATGAATTTCTACAGTCAGGGTAGCCATTCTGAAAACTGCCCCTTCTGAAGGTTCCATCAACTCCCCAAACAGTGCCACCCACGTGGTACCAAGAGTTCAAACACGTGACTGGGGACAATCCACATTCAGACCGTAACAGTGGCATTAAGTGTTCCTATGCACTTTGCTAAAGCACAGCACAGGTGGTAGTGAAAGATTTTAGTTTGCTGAGAAAAAAACTTTTGACAGATTTTAATTCACAGAGAGAAAAAGTTTCCCATAGGCCTTGGCCCATTACAAGGAAGTTGGTCCCAACCCCGGGCACATCCTATGGTTTAGACGGGGAGGGGGGCAATCGCCAAGACAACCCTCTTTGGGTCACACCTGCCTGGCCAACAGGCAATCAAGGACTTTCCAGGGTACGTTCTGTGGGTTTTTCCTTTGTAGAAAAGCAGGTCACACCTGGGTGACCACTCTAACATGAGATCATACTTTGTAATCAATCACTTTGTGCCCCTTGCCTGTGTGCTGATCTGCGGTTTTTTCCTATATAAGGAGCTTGCACCCCATGCTGGGGTGTGCAGCTTTCCCGATATTGCTGACACTGAATGTGCATTCGTTCAATAAACCCTCTTGCTTTTGCAGCTCTAGGTCTGGTTTCTGGTTCTCGGGGGCTCCTCGGGATCCTGAGGCTCTTAGGGGTCTGGGGGTCTTTCAGTAGAAATAGCAAGTCAGTTTCAGTGATGATATTTATGTAAGGGGCAGCTGTGCACAGAAATAATAATGTGAAAACATTAAGGTTTCTCACCTGTTGTGTTTGGTGTTCGACTCACCAGGGTCTATGGAAGAAATGGGGTCAATAGAGGATGGTTATTTAAGCTGCTTCTGGGGAACTGACAGATTGGACTGTAGCTAGGCTAAAGGTCTTTTTATTGTTATACAATTTACGCCTTAGCAAGACAATTCCTGAATACCAAAACCTCTTATCTGAAGCTCCAGAGGTCAATTCCAAAGCTCCCCCCCACACACACACAGAGGTTCTCCTTGTCTTCAGAGTTTTTTTTTTCCTTTGTTTTTTGTTTGTTTGTTTGTTTTGAGACAGGGTTTCTCTGTATTGTTTTGGAACTTGATCTGTAGACCAGGATGGCCACAATCTAACAGATGTCTACCTGCTTTTGCCTCCGGAGTGGTGAGATTAAAGGCGTGTGCCACCAAACGCCCGGCATCTTAGAGTTCTTGTGCAACCAAGTTTTGCATAGACTTTGATTATCTCAGGAAGCTCTCAGATAAGATTTACCTACCTGGGCAGGCGGTGGTGGTGCACGCCTTTAATCCCAGCACTCAGGAGACAGAGGCAGGCGGATCTCTGTGAGTTTGAGACCAGCCTGGTCTGGTCTATAAGAGCTAGTTCCAGGACGGCCTCCAAAGCCACAGAGAAAACCCTGTCTCGAAAAAAAAAAAAAAAAAAAAAAAAAAAAACAGAAGAAACACAAAAGTTAGCAGTCCCCAAAGGCAGATCAAAGCCCAGGTGTGAACACTCTGGAATCAAACTGGCTGCAGAGTTCTTCTGGAACTCCTGCTATACTGACCCAAGGCATGACAAACTTTATGGGTAGACACTGGATTTAGTCATTCTGGTCTTACTTTTAAATTAAGAGGCTCTGCCAATGAACAGCCTCTGACCTCTCTTGTCCCTTGCTCTTGTATTCCTAATCTGGGCAACCTAATGCTTGCCCATCATCCCTCTTTATTCTATTTATCATATCTATCTATTAAAGGGACCAGCTTCCCTTTTGGCAGCCATAACGGCCAAACACGTGCTTGTCTGACCTTGTCCTAGACACTAGAAAGTCAGATGCCTGCCTCGTGACAAGGAACCAATCAGAAGTTAGCTGGTGGCGCTATGTTTTACGACCCTGGGTGTGCTTTACGGACAAGCGCACAGCAATGACGCACAAAGCATAGCAACCACCCTGGGAAGGCCTATGGGCCATAACAACCAGTTGACCAATCAACACAGGGCAAGCCCTCCAAGCCTGGAGGCACACCAATCATGAGACTGTGTGTACCCCTAGACACTCCCCTTACGTTGCCCTAAAAGATCGGTACACATTGGGTTTGAGCTGTCTTTTGCTAGCCATCCGCCATGGCGGGTGGGTGAAAGACCCGAGCTAACATGGGGTTAGCTTGTTAAATTACAATAAAGCCTCATGCAGTTTGCATCAAGCTCTTGAATCTGCCTGGTGATTGGGGTGACCGAAGTCGTGGCCTGGGACCCCGGATACCTGAGTTTTCGAGGGGTCTAACATTATCTATCTATCTATCTATCTATCTATCTATCTATCTATCTATCTATCTATCTATCTATCTATCCATCCATCCATCCATCCATCTATCTACCTGGTTTGCCAATTGCAAGACTGCCTGATCAACCCACAGAAAACTTCATGACAGTCTACAAGTGTGTCCCATAAACCCAGAACAACTATCAATTGTAAGCTGTAAGTGGTATGGGCACACATTTAATCCCAGCATTTGGGAGGCAGAAGCAGGTGGATCTCTGTGAGTTGGAAGCCAGACCGGTCTACTGAGCGAGTTCCAGGATAGGCTCCAAAACAATACAGAGAAACCCTGTCTCGAAAAAAAAACCAAAACAAACGAAAAACACCCAAAAAACTTCTAAGTGGTAAAAATAGAAATACATAAATAATGAGATGGTGTTAAAAGGAGAATTCTTGTGATGTGTGGTGTCTGCTAGAGTGTTGTTGACCTACCAGGGAAAACCACCTCTTCCTCTGCTGGGAATTATTAATTACCAAGAAGTCCTCAGTGTGGGACATCATGGCAGGAATTTTGTCTGGCTTGAGGTCCTACAGCCCGTGTGCATAATGTCAACACTCTGTTGTGCTGAGTCACAGGATCCCCAAAGAGACCAGGGAGACCGACCACTGATTCAAATGTATGAGGTTTATTAAATTGTTTAACCTACACCTGGGGAGGGACCCCTTCTAGCAAGCTGACACAGCAGCCTTCAGAGGGGGTGAGGTTCCCTGTCTACTGCTAGGTTTTAAAGACAAAAGTTACAGGATTACATCAGTAGGTATGGGTTGATTTCTGATTGGTTGACATTTGGGGAACAATCAAGAAATTTCTCAAAGTCATATTTTGGCATGAAATACCTGTGTACCAGGTATTCTCATTGGGCAGTGCTGAGGGAACATTCTGTGATTTCTTTGTCTTTGTCTTGTTACTTGCAGGTGGCCTGTTTTTCATAGATACCAGTAGTTTTTAGAACAGTATTCTGGACACTACAGGGGAGGTTTTGGTCTCCCCTGGAGTTTCTTTTGTGTCCAAACAGTTCCCAGGAACCAAGTACCTAGGAGGCTGAGGCAGGGGATCTGAAGTTTCTTTGTGTTCAGTTTTGGCTCTAGGCTCTGGGAGGCCAGAGGATCTGTACTTTCCTTGTGTTGGAGGCCTATGTGTCTTTTCTGTAGTCTGTCATGGCTACTAAAGCCGGGGGCTGAGTGAGGGTCTGGTCCCTTCATTCCTAGGAAAGAAGCCTTTTGGTTTAGTTTATCCCTTTCACACTCAAGGACAAGTAAATGGCTTTCTAAAAGCCTATGGTCCATCTTGCCACAGATTGAGGACAGAGTTCAGTAAAGAGATGACTGATGGAGAATATGACCAGGATGGAGCCTTGATAACATGAATTACTGTTTGCAGTTCACCATTTTTGCAATAGTGCACCAGGATAGACTCAAGAGCAATGGGGTCTAACCTCCATCGTGACAAAGACAAAGCTTCTGTGCTGATATTGGAACAGAATTAAAAATAACCAAGCACTGGTGTCATTAGTAACACCCACACACTACCTTCCTTAAGTGACTCGTGGGTGAGAATGGCTTAACTAGGCGCTGTCTTCTCAACTATAATCTAATTCACGACTCATTAGCAATGTATTTTTTCTCGACTTTCTGTCGGAGATCAAATGATTAATACTTAAAAATCTTAAAGCAATTTGTTTCTGTCTCGGGTGTGAATTTCTTGCCTACATGTATGTCTGTGAAACATGTGTATGCAGTGCCCACAAAAGCTAGAAAAAAAGGCATAGGAGAGCCCAGAGCTGGGCTTACAGATGGTTGCCAGCCTCCATGTCAATGCTGTGAATGGAACCTGGTTCATCAGGAGGAGCAGCCGGTGCTTTTAACTGCTGAGTTATCTTTACAGCCCCAACCATTAACATTTTAGAATAATAGTTAGAAACACATCACTTTACTTCATTTAGTTTCAAATGCATTTTAAAATAAAGAAAAACAGATTCCTCCTCATTGTTCCTTTTCCAGAATTTTCCACCTAGTTTAGCCCAATCTTGTACAGATATACAAGCTACATGGTGTTACGATAAATCTTTCCACCAAAAGCCAGAGCCCCACCTCCATGTGAGTTAGGCCCCAATGAATACACAGAAAGACTTGTATTAGGTTCAATGCTGCTTGGCCAATGACTAGGATTCTCATCTGTTAACTCAGTCTTAACTATCATAAACCTATATATTATTATAAGACTTATCTTATCGGAAGCCTTATTGGCGTCCCTCCTTGTAGGTGGATCACATTGTACTGCTGGAGGAGGCGAACGGGAAAGAGAGGCCCTTCCTGTGTCTCCGTCGCTTAAATATGAGTCTCCTTGCTATGTCACTTCCTGCCTGGATCACCACTTCTCTACTACATTTCCCAGAATCCTCTTTGACTTCCAGTCCCGTCTAACTTGCTGTCTCATTGGCCAAACAGTATTTTATTTAACAATCAATAAGATAAACATACACAGTAGTGAAACAAGCCTGTTCCCTAACTTGAATTAATAAAAAAAAAAAAGAAGAAAAAAAAGCATACACAGTAGTACATTCCCCATCAACATGGGAACATATTGTTTTGCAACCCCATTAAAAAGTGTAAGAGGGGAATAGTAGAACACGTGATGCAAAGGAATGGGGTATTGGATAATGTGTGCTAAGTGTTTAATTAGGGATGGGGCAGGAAGAAAGAAGGCAGACTGGGTGCATTAACCAACAGTAAGGATGTATGAAGAAGCCCCCTAAAATCTGTCTTGACAAGTTAAATGTCATTTATGTAATTTAAGTAAATAGGATTCTAAATCTTTGAACAGAGGTTCCCACGTGGGTGAATAACGCTGCTCCCGGACACCAGGGCTATGAAATGAAATTCTCCATACCAGCGAATGTTTATCTACCTAGGAATTACTGGCCATGGAGATCCCCGAAGCATCTCAAACAAAACAGGTCACTGCCAATCCTCTTTCTTGGCTACCATGAGTGCATGGTGATGCTGAAGACACCAAACACTTTGGTTGCAAGATAGAGTAGTCTTGAACTTACCAGGGAACTCTCTCTTCTGGCCAGCTATTGTAGCACTGTAACTTCCTGTGAGGGCTCCTGGCAAGGAAAGGATATCAATAGTCTTAATACTGTAACCTGCATTCTACAAAACCAACCTGAAAGGTTCAGGCAGATACCTAGGCAGCTTAAAGGGCCCTGTGTTACATGGCCACGTCATGGCAACTCCCCCTTATAAACCCGAAGCATTATTCTCCTCTCTCTGTTCCCGGCGGTCGACCTCTCTCTCTCCTCTGCTCTGTTCTCCTATTTCTCTCTCTCTCTCCCCCTCTCGCTCTTCTGCCCTATAATAAACCTGTTAATGTTCTCTCTATAGGTCGAGTCTCGTCTCTCTCCTCTTTCTAATTTAAGCAGAAATCTAACACAACCTACTTGGTAAGAAGTGTGCAGTGGTGCAATGCTGACATACTTGCTTACGGACATAACCAACCTCTCTCTCAATAGGGTTGACACCGCTTCACAGAAGAGAATTCTTGCCTGCTAGAATAAACATGATCAAAAACCATGGGTTGAGATTTATTAAGACCAGAACATATTGATGTTTTGCTAATGATCGTGTTTGTTCATCTGCCATCTAAATATTCACTCTTATGATTTGTACTCCTCTCAACCTTGTTGAAAGAAGTCTCTTACAATGGGAAGTGAGAAATCCAGATTGAATAGCTGTTCAAAAAGTGCCGAGAACCAACAATTGTGGAAGATTGGGGCAATCACAGTTTCATCATGGTTGAGGGAGGGTCCCAGGAATCTCCTTTCGCTCAGGGAAGGTCTACCGGCAGTTAAGGGCAGGTATAGTTTAGAGTTTGGAGTACACAGTACTCCAAAATGAATTCCTGCATTCCTTCAAGGATTTTTTTTTCTAGAAGAGTTTCTTTTTATAACCCTGATAGTCTTGGTATTGTAAACCAGTCTGACCCTGATAGTCTTGGTATTTGCTCTGTAAACCAGTCTGACCTTGATCTCACAGACATCCACCTTCTTCTAATTCCAGAGTGCAGGGATTAAAGGCATGTGCTACCATAGCTTTCCATCTTTTGGAATTTTAAAAATTAATTTATCAGGGCTGGAGGGAAGGCTAAGCAGTGAAGAGCACTGGCTCTTCTTCCAGAGATTCTGAGTTCATTTCCCAGGAATTACATGGTGGCTCACGGCCATCTATGAGATCTGATGCCCTCTTCTGGCCCACAGACACACATGCAGGCAGAATAAATAACATAAATTTTATGTGATGGGTGCTTTGCCTCCTTCTGTGTCTGTGCAGGGCATGCAGGCAGTGTCTGCAGCATAAAGAAGAAAGCATCAGATTCCCTAGCACAAGAGTTACACTTAAGAACTGCCATCTACGTGAAGTGAATCAAACTGGGGTCCTATGGAAGAGGAACCAGTGCTCTTGAAAGACCCCAGACCCCTAAGGGCCACAGGATCCTGATGAGCCCCCGAGATTCAGAAACCAGACCAAGAGCTGCAAAAGCAAGAGAGTTTATTGAACGAATGCACATTTGGGTGTCAGCAATATCGGGGAAAGCTGCACACCTAGCAAGGGTTGTAGGCTCCTTTTATAGGGAAAAACTGCAAATCAGCATACATGCATGGGGTACAAAGTGATTGGTTAAAAAGTATGATCTCATGTTAAAGAGGTCACCCAGGTGTGACCTGGTTTTCTACAAAGGAAAAACCACAGAATGTACCCTGGAAAGTCCCCATTGTCTGTTGGCCAGGTGTGACCCAAAAAGGGTTGTTTATTGGCTCTTGGGTTGGGCCCAACTTCCTTGTCCTGGGCCAAGGCCTGTGGGAAACTTCTCTCTGTGAACTAAAATCTTTCAATAGAAGCTGAACACCACGACTTCGGGTGATTATTGTCTTTTTCTCTATGAAGTTATAGGCCAGGCAGGTCACTGGAATCCCTAAATGAGGCGTTAGACTAAATAATTTCATTCCGGAGTGCTCAAAACTCAGGCTAAGAGGGTCAGATACCAGGGTGCAGCGTCCTCCTGGCTGCAGCTCTGGTCTAGGCTGCAGCAAGCGTGTGTGGAGTCTGTGCAGAGCGGGTCCAGGGCGGCCTGGCAGCTGCAGCTGTGTGCAACGGAGCCAAAGTGGAAGGACAGGTCTCCCCAGGTCGGGGACATGCAACCGGAAACAGAGGTGGTACCCTGGAAAGGGGTAGGTAGAGGAAGGCAGTGCACTGGGAGGGGTTAGAGGAGTGACCTGAGAGGACACTGGGGCACTGCGTGAATGAACCCTCGGATGTGGCCCTGAGGAGCCAAAGCCAGAAGTGCTAAGGGCCCTTTCCCTGCCGTTGTTCCGGCTTCTTCTGCACGGAGGGAATCGCGTGGTGCAGACTTGGGCGACTTGAAAATTCACCTCAGCTACCGGAGCCCCAGGGGCGGCCTGGGAAAGTGAGCAGTCAGCAGCGCAGTGGCGGGAACCGCAGCCCGGCGGCCCTGGAAGCTCCCAGGTCAGAGGAGCTGCGGGGCTGGGACCCGGGAGGGAGGGAGCGAGCGAGCGGGGGTGCGAGCGGTTTCTCTGCCGCTCATCAGGAAGCCGGCTCCGAGATTCTGCTGTGGATATCTTTCCTGAAAGACCCTCGAGGTGAGGAGTCTTCCCCGATCCGGCCGATCCCCCCACCCCCCAAAAAACTCAATGTCTAGTCGAGTTGATAATTTGAGCAAGAGGCTTTAATGAACGGGAAGCGTTTGTACAAACGGGCCCTCTCAGCGTGCAGGCTAGAGAGCAGCCCTGTTTCCTAGGCACAGGCATTTTTAAAGGCAAAACCCACAAGCTTTGTGTGTGGGGGGGGGAGGGGAGAGGGGGGATTAAGACTCTCCAGGCCCATCCGTTGGGCAAATAGACCAGACCTCAGAATGTGCTAGTCAATCTTGCCTAAGACAGCGGTCTTTCTTTTTAAGGACTTATCACTCTTTGACTCCTGATCAGTTAGTTCCCTTAATGGGCTCCTCTGGGGAGTGCATCTGGAAATTGTAGTGCTCTAGCTATCTTATGGCCTTAAAGGGGAGATTCCAGGAACTGAATCATGGGGCCTTGGTCAGCAAGTCTCTGGGTCAGGAGCAATTCTTCCTGCAAAGAAGGTGGGTAGGTGGCAGAGCCGCATCTGTTTTCTTGCTAACTTTTAAATCTTTTATTCACTCCTTTTTCTTTTTGCAAGGTTTTAATCTTAAAACTTTAGGGGACTTGAGTATTCGGTATGGCATGGTATTCCTGGGTAAGGACAAGGGCCCGAGTAATGGATGATCTCTCACTTATAAACTGAGAACCATCCCTGTTGAGCCTCAGCCTCTTTCTGTCTCTGGGCCTATCTTGAGTTTGGCCATTGAGTCCCTGATTACCCCTGAGTGATTAACATAGAAACAGCATTTTTCTTTAAGGGCAGCACAGAGTCTTTCTTTCTTTCTTTCTTTCTTTCTTTCTTTCTTTCTTTCTTCTTTCTTTCTTTCTCTTTCTTTCTTTCTTCCTTCTTTCTTTTTTTTCTTTTCTTTTCTTTTCTTTCTTTTTTTTTTGGAGATTTTAATCATGGAATTGTTGTCTTTCTAGCATCCCCATTGTAAGACCCCCTCCCCCCCGGAAGCTCAGGCCTCCAGAATCTTTTCTTAGGACTGCGGCCACCCCAATCGCCATGAAAGGCATGGTGGGTGAGTGAGTGCCCCGGTTGTTAGGGGGCGGGGTTAGGGTCATCCAGGTGTTTTGTTCTTACAGCTTTAATGAAAGGTGGACATTTGTACAAACGGGTTCTCTCTGCATACAGGTTAGAAGGCAACCCTGTCCCCCAGGCACAGGCATTTTTTAAAGGCAAAAACCATAAGCTTAGGGAGGGGCCTGGACTCTGTCTGTTGAACCCATGAGTCATGGGTTCCTAGGAGACCTTTTGTCTTGAGGGGAGGCCTGGGAATCAGATAGCCTCCTGACCCCACCAGTTGTAAAACCTGTAGACCTCAGGATGTGCTAACTAATGGTAGATATCTTTGTTTCACAGGGACCCTTAATTGTTAATTATTGACACATTGGCCGGTGGGGCAATCTGTTTCCTTCATGAGCCCCTTGGGGAGGGTGGCCATCTGGGAATTCTTGGTACCCAGTTATCTTATGGCCTTGTAAGGGAGTAATGGTAAATTCCAGGCACTAAGTCATAGTAGTAGCCTTGGTCAGTTTCTGGTCAGTGAGTGTCAACCTCGGGGGACCATGGCCCTCCCAAGAACAGCAAAGTCTCTAAAGTTTACTTATATCTTCTAGGCCTCACTAGCAGGCAAGTGTAACCCCCATCAAAGTCCCGCTCTCTGCACTCCACTGGACAACAGTGCAGGGGCAACACTGGCAATATTCCCTGAGTGGCTCAGCAACACTGACAGCACCCCTCCCTACAGCAGTCACAGACCCCCTGCACTCACCTGGGCCCTGCCCACTGCGCTGCTAGACCTGCTGGGGCCTCTGCTTCCCAGGAACGGATGGCCAGCTGGGTGCATTTAGACTTGGAGGCACTCGCCATTTGGCTAGCCTGGTGTGTGCCCCACGGGCATCTTTTTCCAGAGGCTTACCCATGCACCCGCCATAGACAGACGCCTCTGTGAAGGATGCTTGCACCCTGCGCATGCATGCTGGCGGACCATTGTCCTCCTGCAGGGAGGGAGGGGTGAGGCGAGTCCCACTCTGGGCAGCTCCTGCATCAAGCCCCCCACCAGCCCACTCTGAATGCCTGCCATTTGCAGGCTTTTGCCTCGCCCTGGGAGCCTCAGTGACCGCTCCTAGGTTGCCTGGAGGCTGGCAGTGCAGCCAAGTTTCTTGGCCTGGTTGTTCCTGAAAATTATGCAATAGAATTTTGATAAGAATTAGGAAATAGCCGGGCGTTGGTGGCGCACCCCTTTAATCCTAGCACTCGGGAGGCAGAGGCAGGCTGATCTCTGTGAGTTCGAGGCCAGCCTGGTCTCCAGAGCGAGTGCCAGGACAGGCTCCAAAGCTATACAGAGAAACCCTGTCTCGAAAAACCAGAAAAAAAAAAAAAGAATTAGGAAATGTTTATAGACTGTTAAACTGTCTACACAGACAATGTCTATGTGGTCCTGACAATTCCAAGCGGTTTCAATTGCTGTAATTGTTGTATGAGATCACCTCTAGTTTGATCCTCTATTTTCTGTTTTTTTGCTGTTCCTTTGCACTTTCAGGATTACTTTCTGTAAAATGTACAAATAGGATTGTAAACGGAATTGTTTGGAGTCCTAGAGAAGACAGACAGACCTCCTCCTAGGTTGTCTTCTCGTGTTTGAAACGAACATGAGGCAGTGTGCCAGTTTTCACGTGTTTATGTATTCTCCTGTTTTAGGTCTGCTGGGAATGTCTGCATCTGAGGTTTTGTGACATGCATTAGTGTTGATCATGGACTTTCTATCTTTCTATCATTTGCTAATACTCCCTATTTTGTATTTTGATACTTTTGTCATGATTTTTCTGTCACTATTTTGGCTATGATCACACAGCTGTCTGTGTGAATGACATTAAAGACTACTTCTTTCTCGGTATGCTGTATCTTTAGATATGAAATAAAATTTTGGTAGAATATATGTGTTTTAAACGCAGCTTTTTTTTTTTCCTTTTTTGGATGCTGTAGTCTTTTACATCATTTCTTTGGGAGTATTATCCATTAACATTTCACGAAATTGCTGGAAGTAATACATTTGTATTGTATAGGAACTTGACTATGGACACTGACAAAGGAGAATTAGAATCTCTATATATTAAATTTTCATTATCTTTTTTGTTTTGTTTTTGTTTTTCCGTTTTTTTTTTTTTTTCAAGACAGGGTTTCTCTGTGGCTTTGGAGGCTGTCCTGGAACTAGCTCTTGTAGACCAGGGTTGTCTCAAACTCAAAGAGATCTGCCTGTCTCTGCCTCCCGTGGGCTGGTATTAAAGGCTTGCACCACCACCGCCCAGCAAATTTTCATTATCTTATCACATACAATGTAGAACTTTTCATCTGTACATACTGGCCCTTTTAACTGCTGTTGAGCTTGCCGTGTTCAAGTCATCTGCTTACTTACTGATTATATTATCAGTTGCTTCCTTTGTATTTTTTGATAGATTCTGGGTTTTTAATCTACTCTACTATAGATAGCTAATAGATGCACCTGCTATGTATGCCGTCTCTTTATACTTTTAATTACAGCCCTTTCCCTGAACGTATTTAGTTTTACACAGTACTATTCATCCGTTCCTGCTCTTGTATCAAGTGTTGCTCCTTTGTGTTGCTCTGCAGGATTCACAGTTTCAGATCATACTTGAAGGTCAGTGATTCCTTGTGCAGTAGGAGTGGTTTGATCCCAGGTTATGTGTTCTTATGTGGAAAGGCACTTTTCATAATACCACTGTTTGACTAGAGGTTATCTAGTCTACAACACATATCTGTGGCACTTAGGTGACATTGACAGGGTCATTGCTATTGGACAGGTTGTGGATCTAATGCTATAGTAATTTGGGCTTTTGTCTTCTCCACTCCCATGATGCTGTTATTGGAGTGGCTCTTCAGTGTCGTCTGGAATCATACTGGCGTATCTCAGGCATTGTACCATTTTCCGAGGGCTGCTCTGCACCCTGGGATTTTGTGCATTAATACAACGTCTAGGTTTCTCTTTACTAGTTCTCTGAAGTACATTGTGGGAAGTTCAAATGTCATAAAGTTTGAACTAATCATAAAAACCACTTCCGGAAATACTGCAAATTTAAATGTTATGTCCGCTTCCATCTGTGTAAATCATCTTCCCATGTTCTAGTTAGTATCTTCAGTTCCTTCAGCAAATCAAAGTTTTCATTGTAGGTACCTTTTATTGCTTGGCTAGTTGATTCAAGGAGGTTTTATTTTGTTTTCTCTCTCTTTACTGACTAATATTAACTATTCATTTTTAAAATTTAGATTTATTCATTTAATGGATAAAAACATTTTCTTTTTTCACACATGTATGTTCTCTCTTTTTATATATAATTTATTTATTTTTATTTCATGAACATTTTGTGTGTGTGTGTGTGTGTGTGTGTGTGTTGCCTTCATGTTTGTGTAAAGGTGTTGCGTCCCCTGAAACTGGAGTTACAGACAGTTGTGAGATGCCATGTGGGTGCTGGGAATTGAACCAGGGTCCTCTGGAAGAGCAGCCACTGCTCTTAACCACTGAGCCAACTCTCCAGCCCCAAACATTTTCTTTTCTTTTTTTTTGTTTTTGTTTTTGTTTTTGTTTGTTTTTGTTTTTTGAGACAGGGTTTCTCTGTGTACCTTTGGAGCCTATCCTGGCACTCGCTCTGGAGACCAGGCTGGTCTCGAACTCCCAGAGATCCTCCTGCCTCTGCCTCCCGAGTGCTGGGATTAAATGCGTGGACCACCAACATCCGGCCAAACATTTTCTTAATAACATTTTTTCATTGTTGTTGTATGTTTTGTATATTCCTAAACATAAAACAACCTATTCACTCTGTATGTCTTCAGGGATGAACATTTGATATTGGATAACCCTAAGATGCACTCTTTGGGGAAGACTATTTCTCCAGCTCTCAGAATTCCTTAGTGTTTGACCAGGGTTGAAACCTAGTGATCTTTTTCTCTTCCATGTTATCGAATTTCTTGGTGGTGTCCTTGTTCAGCTCATGTTTAGGCAGCCATGTTTGTAAGATTTCATACATGTAGCTTCTCTGACATTTCAAGGATACACTATTTTCACAGCAAACATCCTGTTCCTTACACTATTCCTTGGTGGGGGAAGTCTTTCTGAGTATATGTTTCTGTTATTGGTTAATGAATAAAACACCGATTGGCTGATTGACAAGGCAGGAAGTTACATAGCAGAATCAGAATATAAGCAGGGACAAACAGGAAATTGCTCTCTCTCTTCTCTGTGGAGACGCTGAAGAGACTCAATGTAGACCCCCAATGGAGTAAGGGGCTGGGGCCTTTTCTCCAGTAAGATAAGACCACGAGGAAATGCATAGATTACTAATTATGGGTCAAGAATAAGAAACCCAATTCACCAGCCAACAGTTTATAACTAATATAGAGTCTGCATGTTTCTTTGGGACAGAGAAGGGCAGTGGGACCTAGCCGAGCCAAAGAAAACTCATGTTACGCTTCCTGCCCCTGTTTCTCAGTGCTCCCTTAACCTTAGGTGAAGAGGTTGTGTTGCTGCTGTGTCGGTGGGGACTGAGCATCACAAGTCTGCATTTTGACTGATTGGAGTTTTCTGTAATAAACTCCATGTGTTGCAAAAATAACTTTCCTTGATGAGGGGTGAAGACTACCTTTATCTCTGGGAATAAGGAAAATATTTAGAATACAGTTAGGGATTCTGCTGATTTAGAAAAGTAGGTTCTAATCCACATCCCTGACTTCACTAACCCTAGGGAAACTGTTGGTTCCCAGTACCTAGCTGGACTAGGGGGACTGATATAGGGCTTCTTAAGGTCAGAGATTTCCAGGGAGAATTCAGAGATTTCCCAGGGAGAATTGTTTTTCTTCAGGGATTGGGTCATTTTCATGCTCAGGGATTGGTTATTTTAGTTGGTCAAGAACAGAGTTGGCTCTGATTTCAGGGTCAAACTGTGTTTCTAGATTTGGGGTCAAGGCATATTTCTTTGTTTGGCTCTGGTTTCAGAGTCAGTGTGTTTTTATTTCTGGGTTCAGGACTAATGTGTTTCTTTCACTGGCTTAGGGTTCAGATCCAGGGTGTGTTTCTTTCACTATCGCTGGTTTCAGGGCTAGAGTGGGTTTCTTTCTTTCTTTCTTTCTTTCTTTCTTTCTTTCCTCCTTTCTTTCTTTCTTTCTTTCTTTCTTTTTCTTTCTTTAAAGATTTTATTTATTTACTATGTATACAACATTCTGTTTCCATGTATATCTGCACACCAGAAGAGGGCACCAGATCTCATAACAGATGGTTGTGAGCCACCATGTGGTTACTGGGAATTTTGAACTCAGGACCTCTGGAAGAGCAGTCCGTGCTCTTAACCTCTGAGCCATCTCTCCAGCCCTAGAGTGGGTTTCTTTGGCTGGCCCTTTTACCCTACAATAAGTTGTCATAGCTGGGTAGGACTCTTGGTTGGCTTCCTCCTTTAGAAACTTTACTTGCATGTTGCCTTGTAGTACCATGAAAGCTAGTCCCCAGTGAGGAGGTTTTAGGGACATAACTATCTCGGGTCCTCTGGTTGCTTTGTTCAATGTTTGTGGCTTCTTCAACAATAGGGACTCATCTTCTACCTTGGGAGGAAACCATGGACAACAGCAATAGCTATCATGATCTGGGAGTCTGTTGAGAAGCAGTGACCAACAACTTGAAAGCAGGCCTCTCATGCCTGATCCTGGTGATTTTTTTGGGAAATCTATGGCTTTTCTGAGAGGCATCATCAGACCAGATAGGAAGGTTTTTTTTTCTCTTTTTCTTTTATTAGTTCAAATTAGGAACAAGCTTGTTTCACATGTCAATCCCTTCTTCCTCTTTTTTTTTTTAAAGATTTTATTTATTTATTATGTATACAACATTATGCTTCCATGTACATCTGCACACCAGAAGAGGGCATCAGATCTTATAACGGATGGTTGTGAACCACCATGTAGTTGCTGGGAATTGAACTCAGGATCTCTGGAAGAGCAGTCTGTGCTCTTAACCACTGAGCCATCTCTCCAGCCCCCAGTTAGGAAGTTTTAATGTTCATTCTAAATGTATCTATGTGCACAGATAAATATTATAAACTTTTTTTCAGATGATAATGGTGTGATTGACATTTTGAGATGTTCTTACTGTTATTATATCCTCCTTCTTCTCTGATTATATTTGTGTCTTTCGATAATTAAATCCCTTCACCGTGTTTCCATTTCCCCATTTAGATGACAGGTTCCCTGCGAATCCCTTGTTTATTCGTCCACACCCCACAGTGATGCCTTTGTAGTTTTCTGGTTACTGCAGTTACTCGAGGCTCTATAAACTCACATCTGAAGATTTGGAGCTGGAACTTCATATGAGAGAGAACATGCAATGTTTGCCTTTCTGGATCTTGGTTATTCCACTTAGATGTTCTTATCTCCATCCATCCATTTGCTTGCAAAGCTCATGATTTCAATTTTCATCACAGCTGAATCATATTCCATAGTTTGTATGTAAGACATCTTCACTATCCGTTTGTCAGCTGAAGGACATTTAGGTTGTCTCCCTGTTGTAGCTATTGTGAAGGAAGCAGCAATGACCATGGCTGAGCAGGTATCTTGGAGTAGGATATAGAGTCCTTTGAGCATATGCCAAGGAGTGGAACAGCTGGGTCATGTGCTAGATTTATTTCAATAGGGAATCTGTTTACTTAATGGAAGATTCTCCAAACTGATTTCCAGAGTGCCTAAAATTGTTGTTCATAGGGTTTTTATTACCTATGCCTCTTCTTCTTTTTTTTTTTTTATGTAGTTGCTGCTTCGGTTATTGGTAGTAATTTTCTTCCTTCTCTGTGAGAACCAGTAATTTGCTGTGAGAACATCTTGCTTATGGATGATTTCTACCCAGTTCTCCTGTATTTATCTATTCTTCGCGTGGCATTTATTATTTCCCATGTGCTCATGGATGATTCCTCTGACTCTCCTGTGTATGTTTAACCTCTACTTTATTATCTGCAGTGCTGCTTTAGTGAGATCAATTGTGTTAATTCATGACTGTCTTAAAATGCACTCATGTCTCCATCGATTTTAAGATAGAATTTTTCTTTGTGCAACAATTTTTGTTGTTGTTGTTGTTGCTAAGGGTGATTTTCTCTACAAGCGTCTTTAGATGTCATTCCATTTAAATTTGCCTGGACACCTGGTCATATTCTATTGCTTGAGTCTTTTCATTGTTTTCTAACAGCTCTCAACATTAATTTTCTTTTTCTTTTTGACCCCTTAATATAAAAGGACAACAAGCCATCTATTCCTTGTTCCTGAAAGAAACTCAAAGAAGAAAAACAGAAGGAAATGGCTGATGCACCAGTAAACATGCCCCAGGTCAGTCGTCAAGTCCCCCTTTTTAATGGAAATGTTATAGTTTGAGATATTGAAAGCATTTAATTTTCTGCTTCTGATCTTTTTTTTAACTTTCTTACAAATAACATTGCAAACAAACAACACTAAATTCACATGCTCAAATTAACCAGACCCAAAGACTATGCAACTCAATGTATTTTATATTGTGAAGAGTTGTCATTGGAAAAAGAAGCTCTGGTGCGTCCCATGGCATTTTGTAGTTTTAATATCAAATATATTTTGACATACTTAGCTACCACCAACAACCAAAAAATGTGCGACAGAATAGAGCTAGAGAAGGGCTTAGCTTTGTAGCCTTTTTCATAACTGGTGTTCATTGCCTGTATTCAGTCCACCTCAACCCTGGTATTGAAAGAGATCCCGAGGAGCCTCCGAGAACCAGAAACCAGACCAAGAGCTGCAAAAGCAAGAGAGTTTATTGAACAAATGTGCATTCGGGTGTCAGCAATACCGGGAAAGCTGCACACCCCAGCATGGGGTGCAAGCTCCTTATATAGGAAAAAACCGCAGATCAGCATACAGGCAAGGGGCATAAAGTGATTGACTACAAAGTATGATCTCATGTTAGAGTGCACCCAGGTGTGACCTGCTTTTCTACAAAGGAAAACCCACAGAACGTACCCTGAAAAGTCCCTGATTGTCTGTTGGCCAGCCAGGTGTGACCCAAAAAGAATTGTTTGTCTGCCCTCGTGTTGGGGCTAACTTCCTTGTCCTGGGCCAAGGCCTGTGGGAAACTTTTTCTCTCTGTGAAATGAAATCTTTCAAAACTTTTTCTCTCATCAAACTAAAATCTTTCAGTATTTACCCTCTCTAGTTCTCTTTTCTCCATGTTCTGCTGTGCCCACATGTACACTGCTTCTATGAATGCAACAGTGGCTAGATACTGCACATGAGGGAAAATGTGATTTCTTCTTTCTGATGCTATAGGACCTCAATAACTATTATACATTCCAAATTCAACCATTTCCATTATCCATTTGTGTGTGGATAGACAATTAAGTTGATCCCAATGTCTTGCTTTGGTAAATAAGAAGCAGTAAATAAGGAGCCGGGAGTTGGTGGCGCATGCCTTTAATCCCAGCACTCAGGAGGCAGAGTCAGACGGATCTCTGTGAGTTTGAAACCAGCCTGGACAGCCTCCAAAGCCACAGAGAAACCCTCTCTTGAAAAACAAAACAAAAAAAAAAGAAGAAGAAAGAAGAAGAAGAAGAAGAAGAAGAAGAAGAAGAAGAAGAAGAAGAAGAAGAAGAAGAAGAAGAAGAAGAAACAGCAGCAGTAAAGATTGGGTATAAATATCTCTATAGTGGGCTGTGGAGTTCCTTGGGTAAATAGCCAGGAGTCAAATAGCTGGATCATACATTAGTTCTATCTTTAATTGTTTAATAATCTTCAAACTGATTTCCATTTGAGTGTATTAATTAATTTCACACACTAACTGTGAAATGAAATAAGGGTATCTTTCTCTCCATTCTCGCTAACATTTGTTTCAGGTTAATTGGGGACAGCCATTCTGCCTGAGGGGGCAGTATGTCAAAGTAGGTTTAGTTTGCATTTCTCTGGTGGAATTTTAGGGATCTTGAACACTTTTTGCCATATTCCTTGGTTATTTGTGTTTCTGTCTTTGAAAAGTGTCTATTCAATTCATTTTCCCATTTGGTGATTAGCAGTTTAATTTCCTTGTAATTTAATTTCTGTAATTCTCAGTGAATTAAAACTGTTAATCACCAAATGGACAAAAAACCTTCAGATTTAAAACATTGATTATAGAGTCTGACTGTATTAGAAATTATCTTTTTGAGTAATTTTCTTTGCTCATCTACATCCCTAATTTCCTTAAGTCTCCTTATATCCAGAAAGCACTCTGCCTGCTTGAAAGACCCTCGAGGTGAGGAGTCTCCTCAATCCTGCCGGTCCCCCAAGAACTCAATGTCCAGTCCAGTTGATGCAATGAGCAAGAGGCTTTAATGAACGGAAGCATTTGTACAAATGGGCCCTCTCAGTATGCAAGCTAGAGAGAGGCCCTATTCTCCAGGCACAGGCATTTTTAAAGGCAAAAAACCATAAACTTTAGGGAAGGGGCCGGTGGTGACCCCTTGACTGTTGGGTGCGTAACCAGAGTCACGGGTTCCCAGGAGGCTTTTTATCTTTGGGGCCAGATGGTCTCCTAACTCACCGGTTGGGACAACAGACCTCAGGATGTGCTAATCAATCTTGCCTAAGCAAACGGTAGTTGTAGCTATCTCTTTGTGTCATAAGGACCCTATTTGTTAACTGTTGACACATTGGCCGATGAGGCAATTTGTTTCCTTCATGAGCCCCTCGGGGGAGGGTGGCCATCTGGAAATTCTTGGTATCCAGTTATCTTATGGCCTTGTAAAGGAGTAATTGCTGGTGGCTGGTAAATTCCAGGCACTAAGTCATAGTGGCCTTGGTCAGTTTCTGGGTCAGGCTGCCCTACATTCCGTTTGGGGAGTTTCCTTATCTGGGCTTTATTTTATTTCTTTGCTAATTTTTAAGTCTTTCAGCTATCATGTGGTCAAACTGTACTTTTTGTTTCAGGGTTTGCTGACATTCAGTGATGTGACTGTTTACTTCACGAAAGACGAGTGGGAATGCCTGGACTGTGCTCAGAGGGCTTTGTACATTGATGTGATATTGGAGAATTACAGCAACCTGCTCTCTGTGGGTGAGAACACTTTGTAAAATTTCTAACTCAGGCTTTGTATGTACTGACTCTATACATTGTGAACTCTCTGTTAGACTGTCAGGAAAAACAACAGGAGACTAGGGAATCCTCGGTAGTAGAAAATAACTTTTCCTTGGTATTTGGTATTTGTTTTAGTTTTGTTGTTGTTGTTGTTTGTTTGTTTTTGCTTATTTTTTTTTACCTTTTTCATTTTAGAGATATCATGCATCCTTCATTTTTAGTTCTATGAGGCATTCAGAAATTTAGTAGCATATAATATTTCCATCTATATTTTAAAGTGCATTGTTCATGCTTACACTTGACATTATTTTAATTGTGAGAAGAGTTTTAGATGTCTGTATTCTTTCTGAAAATTCTAGCATGGGTCATGGGCTACCTCACAGAACACATGGGTTATTGTATGCAAGGTGGGCCTGGTCATCTGTCTGGAGAGAATGAGATTGCCCTGAATATGGAGAGGAGCCACAACCAGGGTAGGACAGTGAATGAACAAGACAACATTGATGTCTTCAAGTGAAAGAGAAAGTCAGAGCTGAGAATATTTTTGCATTATTTAATTCTACTTGAAAGGATTCCTGATCATTTAAGTTAGTGTAGTGTCATGGCCCCAGGATGCATGTGGGCCATGCATCTGAATTATGGTGACAGTACTTGCTCAAAATTTAATTTTATTTGAGTATGCTGACATTAGAGTGGAATAACTTGACAAATTATAAGCCTAATGTGAAACCATGAAATAGGATTATTCTGTAATTACCTTCCTTGCATGTATGTCAGTGGTGGATAGAAATAAGCAATGGCTTTCTGCGATAGCCCTCCTGCCTCAAACTGTCTAGAGCAGCGGTTGTCAGGGTTGGTAATGTTACCACCCTTTAATCCCTTTAGCTCACTTTCTTATGTTGTGGTGAACCCAAACCATAAAATTATTTTGGGTGCTACTTCTTCCCTGTAATATTGCTACTAAGTGATGTCTCAGTTCCTAAGATCATGGGAAATATGTTTTCAGATGGTCACCACCCACAGTTTGAGAACCATTCATCTCTAGAGCCTCTGATGTAATATTTGCTTTGCATCCATTACTTTTGAAGTTCTTTGGGGGAAAAAAAAAAAACCCTTTGATGATTTTCACTAAGCTTTTAATCTTTAGAGGCATTGGGACTTCTGAACTATAATCATCATTGCTGTTCATTATTAGTAATTTCAAAGACTGTGAACCTGGCATTGGATTATACTCTTCTTTAACAATTTCTGAGAAAAAGAAGTGTTTAAAAATGAAGACATGGGGGCTGGAGAGATGGCTCAGAGGTTAAGAGTACAGACTGCTCTTCCAGAGGTCCTGAGTTCAATTCCCAGCAACCACATGGTGGCTCACAACCATCCGTTATGAGATCTGGTGCCCTCTTCTGGTGTGCAGATACACATGGAAGCAGAATGTTGTATACATAATAAATAAATAAAATGTTTTAAAAAATGAAGACATGTATTCTAAATATGATCAGTCAGTGAGCTCCATTCCAAGGCTATTTACTGGTTCCTCAATAATTTGTTTGAAGTTACTTGAAGGTGAAAATCCAAATAAATTATAATGAAAGAATGAGGTCCACTACTGCAAGCTCTATTCAAATTAGTTGATGGTGCCAGGTGTTGGTGGCACACGCCTTTAATCCCAGTACTCGGGAGGCAGAGGCAGGCAAATCTCTGTGAGTTCGAGGCCAGACTGGTCTCCAGAGGGAGTGCCAGGATAGGCTCCAAAGCTATACAGAGAAACCCTGTCTCAAAAAACCAAAAACAACAACAAAAAACCATAAACCGCCCCCCCCCAAACAAAGTGGTTGATGGTTGACTTATGTTAAGAGAGAACTAAGGCAGGGAGTCATTTATTAAATATTTAGTCTTAGAACATGTCCTACTAATCTGAAGTGTACTCATTTTCAGAGAACTATTACAAGTGTGATCCTGTCCATCAGCATGTGAAGACTGAAAAGGAGTCTTGTCAGTGTAATGAGCCTGGAAAAGTGCTTCATGACCCCTCCACATGTGCACGTTATAGAACAAGTGAAACTACAGAAAACTCCAATAACTACACATGCAGTAACCACAGGGAAGCCTCTGTTGACTCATCAAACCCAGACAGACATGAAAGCATGCACAGTGGAGAAGAACCTTGCCGATCTATAGACTGTGAGAAATCTTTAAATTTGTGTTCCAACATTACTAAAGATCAGAGAGTCTACACTGCAAAGAAAGAGCACAGGCAGGGAGAATGTGATGACTGTTTCACCTTTGTATACAGTCCTTTGCAACAACCAATCTACACTGGAGAGAAACAACACCAGTCTGAGAAATGCTTCAGTAGTGCCTCAAGCAAAATACATACAGGCAAGAAACCGTACAAGTGCAACATTTGTGATAAATCCTTTACCCAATGCTCAAATCTTAAAGCACATCAAAGAATTCACACTGGAGAGAAGCCTTACAAATGTGAGGTATGTGACAAATCCTTTCCTCTGAACTCAACTCTTAGAACACATCAGAAAATGAATACAAGAAAGAAAATTTACAGATATAGGGAATGTGACAAAACCTTTACCTATAATTCATAGAACACAATAGAGGGTTCATAGGAGAGAGAGACAGACAGAGGGAGAGGGAGGGAGGGAGAGAGAGAGAGATGTTAAAGTAGTAAGGAATGTGCAAGTCTTACTAGGTGCTCCTATCTCAGCTCACATCAGAAAATTCACACTGGAGAGAAACATACCATTGTAAATAATGTGACACAGCAGTTGTCTGGAATTCTCTGGTTACCAATCTCAACAGTGTACATAATAGAAACATAAAGATAAGAGACTTTAATGAAGGTCTAAATCTAGAAAAATATCACAGGGTTTATACTAAGATATACTTTTGCAAATGTAACTCGGGAGATTTTAGTTTTGTACGTGTATGGTGGCATTTCTGTACACTGCATGTCTGCCTGGTGCCTGGGCATCATGAGACCAGAAGAGAGAATCAGGTCCCCTGAAGCTGGATTAACAGAAAATTGTGAGCTGTGTTGGGACTTGAACCCCATCCTCTGGAAGAGCATCCACTGCTCTTAACCACTAAGCCATATCTCCTGCCCTTGGAGAATGCTGTAATAAAAACCTTTATCTTTTTCAACATGCAAAAGTTCGTAATAATGCCGAGTGAGACGATGCATGTATTTATTTAATCCCAGCACTTGAGAGAGAGAGGCAGGGAATCTCTGTGAGACAGAGGCCATCCTCGTCTGCATAGTGAGTTCCAGGACGCAGTACTTTGTTAGAAATCCAGGGGTTTCCTGAAAACTCTCTTTCTCGCTTTCAGGGCCCACTGATCACCCAGACCTGCTCACCTGTGCAGCAGAACAGAGGGGCCTGGAAGATGGAGAGGAAGGAGACAGAACCTAAGGATGCCGGTATGGTGGAGGGATTGGTCACGATGTGGAAGGGCCCCAAGTGAGGGTGGATAGGGACATGAAATCAGTTTTGACACATTCTCTTTCACTAGAATTCTAGAGACTTCAACGGAGAAAAATCTGATTATCCTAATGTAGCAGACCTGTAATAGGTGTGAAGAAAAGGTTTGTAGAAAGGGGACATTCTGCGGGGCGTTGGCGGCTCACGCCTTTAATCCCAGCACTCGGGAGGCAGGTGGATCTCTGTGAGTTCAAGGCCAGCCTGGTCTACAAGAGCTAGTTCCAGGACAGCCTCCAAACCCACAGAGAAACCCTGTCTCGGGGAAAAAAAAAAAAAGAATGGAAGAAAATTCACTGACTGTTGAATTCTGCCTTTCTCAATCTGTTGCATTTTTAGATAAGAAATGAATTATTGATAGAAAATATATTAAACTTGGCTTTCACTTTTCTTTCTTTCCTTTTTTTTTTTTTTTGGTTTTTTGAGACAGGCTTTCTCTGTGTAGCTTTGGAGCCTGTCCTGGACTCGCTCTGGAGACCAGGTTGGCCTCGAACTCACAGAGATCCGCCTGCCTCTGCCTCCCGAGTGTTGGGATTAAAGGCGTGCGCCACCAACGCCCGGCTTTTCTTTTTTTGACGATGTGTTGTGTTTACATGGCTAACTCATGGAATGTTATCTTTATATTTCAAGAAATTACTGAGGGAAATATATTTGTTATTAGGGACTTGAGTGTGGACACTGACTAGAGAGAATTGGAATCTCTGTGTATTAGATTTACATAGTTCTGCAGCCTGCAATGTAGAACTAGTGTTGAGTATGGTATGTTCAATTCATTTGTTTGTAGATCATATTATCATTTGCTTCCTTTCTCAGTTTTTTATGTATTCTGGGTTTTCTTTTTTTCTTTTCTTTCTTTTTTTTTTTTTTTTGGTCTTTTTGAGATAGGGTTTCTCTGTATAGCTTTGGAGCCTATCCTGGCACTTGCTCTGGAGACCAGGCTGGCCTCGAACTCACAGAGATCCACCTGCCTCTGCCTCTCGAGTGCTGGGATTAAAGGCGTGAGCCACTAAAGCCCGGCCGTATTCTGGGTTTCCGTCCATTGTATTATAAATAGATAGCTAATAAATGAATCTGCCGATAAGCTGTCTTTTCATCCTTTCATTTATTACTATTTCCCTGAATATTTTATTTTGCACTGTACTGTTTGTCAGTTTCTCCCCCTTTGTATTACTCTGCAGCATTCACTGTTTTAGATTGTACTTGAAGGTCTGTGATTCATTGTGTGGTAGGAGAGACTTGGAAGCAGGATCACGTTTTTATATACGTGGGTAGATACGTTACCCAACACTACTGTTTGTATAGGCATTCTAGTCTGCAACATGCTTTGTGGTATTTTGGTGACATTCACATGGTCGTTGCTATTGGGCAGTCTCTGGATCTATTGCCTTGGGGTGATCTGGAATCACAATGGGGTAGCTTGAGCATTGCAACATTTTCTTAGGGTTCCTCTGTACCCAGTAAGTTGTGCATGTCTCTACCATCATAGGGAATTGAATGTCATGGAGTTTCAACTAATTGTATAAAACCATTATCAGAAATACTACATACTTCTCAATATTATGTCCCCTTCCATTTCTGGGTTCTAGTTCCTTCATCAATTCTTTATCGTAGACCTTTCATCTGTTTAGGAAGTTCATTTTTATTTTGTTTCTTTCCCCTCCCCCTCTCTCTTCTCTCTCCCACTCTCTGTCATCTAAACTTTCTCTGAATTTTATTTACTATAGTTTATTTAATTTATTCTTGCACGTGCATTCAAGTACATTCTAGAATTGTAGTTGTGGGCAGTTAGATGCAGTGTCCTAGGAATGGAACCCGAGTCTCTTCAAATCTACAGGTGCTCTTAACCTTTGAGCCATTTCTCTAACACCCTATTAAGTGTACTTACATGTCTAGCAATAATAGAAAGTATTGTACAGTCATCCTGCTCCTTTTTGCTTTATCTAGATGATCTGAAATCTTGACATTACACAGGCATACATTATTTTTTCTCCTTTCTTTAGTTCCTTCTCCTTTTTCTTTTTTTCTTTTGTTTTTGTTTTTCATGACAGGGTTTCTCTCCCTAGCACTCACTGTCCTGAAACTCACTCTGGAGATCAAGCTGCCCTCAAACTCAAAGATCCACCTGCGTCTGCCTCTCAATTGCTGAGATCAAAGTGTGTGACCACCACTCAGCTCATTTGTTATTCTTAACTTTTTTGTTCATTGTTTGTGGGAATTCCTAAACATAAAAATAAAGCTTACTCATTCTATATGTCTTCAAGGGTGAGCGTTTGATATTGGATAACAATATGGTGCACTCTTCAAGGGGAAGACTTAATTTCTCCACCTCTCAGAATTCCTTAGTGTTTGATTAGGTTTGAGGCCTAGTGAGCTTTATGCCTTCCATGTTAGTGTCTCTCTTGGTGTTGTCCTTGTCTGGCTCGTGTTTAGACAACCGTGTTTGTAAAATTTCTTGCATGTAGGTTCTTTGACCTTTCTAGGATACACAATCTCAGCAAATATCCTGTTCCTCTGGCTGTTACACTATTTCTGCCCCACTTTGCTCGTGATCCCTGAACCTTAGACACAGAACTTGTGTTGCTTCTGGGACTGAGCATCACAACTCTACATTTTGGACTGAGTGTAGTTTTCTGTAATAATCTCCATGTGTTGCAAAAAGAACTTTCCTTGACGTGGAATGAGGACTACATTTATCAATAGGAATAAGGAAAATATTTAGAATGCAATTAGTGATTTGCTGATTTAGTAATTACTGGTTGTAGACTCTCCTCCAACATACCTGATTTTACTAACACTAGGTGAACTAGTTAGGTTTCCAGTCCCAGACTTGATTTTCCTGTTATTGAGAGGGTCTTCAGTTCAATTGGAAGCTGTTGGTTACCGCCAAAGCAGTGAACCAGTTGATGAGGAATGTTCTTCTATGTATATGTTTGTCTTATTGGTTGATGAATAAAAGATTGTTGGCCAATGGAGAAGGAAGATAGATGGGATTAGGAGTCAAGGAGGATTCTGGAAATGTAGTAAAGAGAAGTCACCATGTGATCCAGGCAGGAAGTGATGTAGCAGGCAGAATCAGAATATAGTCAGGGACAAGCAGGAAATCACTCTCTCTCTTTGCGAAGACGCTGAATGAAGTAAGGGGCCCAGACCTTTTCTCCAGTAAGATAAGGCCATGAGGAAATACATAGATTGTCCCGCGCGCTCTGTATTTCTCGCCAGCAAGAAATCATACATGGGACACTCGGATCCTTCTGCAGACAAGCTTTAATGCATCTTGAGAGTGAAAGAGCATAAGCTTCCCAGAGCGGAGACCCCGAGCCAAGAATCCCGTCCCCTAATAAAGGCTGGCAACCGCCGCCTCGGACGTGTCACCCCATGATTGGCTGCAGCTCATCCGGCCATATGACGCCACGGAATAGGCAGAGATCAAGGAATGGAAAATTACCCAGCGCCTGCGCAATAATCTTGTTTACATTCGGTGCCTGCCGGATGCAGGCGCCATCTTGTAATGGAGAATGCAGGGACGGCTCCCTACAATAGATTAGTAATTTTGGGTTAAGAATAAGAAGCCCAAGTCACCAGTCAACAGCTTATAACTAATATAGTGTCTGCGTGTTTGTTTGGGGCAGAGAATGGCAGTTGGACCTAGCTGGGCCAGAGAAAAACTCATGTTACAACCAGTCTTGCATCCTTTTTGGGGTAATTGTATAGTGCAGAATCATTGTTGTGGTTCTTAGCTGTCACACATGGGTAGGACTATTGGCTGGCTCCATCTTTTGGAAGCTTTCATGTTGCCTTATAGAACCAGGAATGTGAGTCCCCAGTGAGGGGGCTTTAATATCAGATCCATCTCTAGTCCTCTTGAATTGGTGTGTGAAATGCTGGCTTCTTCAACAATAGGGACTTGCTTTCAACCTCCAGGAAGAAGCCAACATGGACAAAGACAGTAGCCTATAATGATTGGAAGTCTCTTGGACAGCCGTGACCAACAACATCAAAGAAGGCTTCTGATAGCTGGCATTGGTGGTTTTGTTAAAAAATGCTATGACTCTTGTGTGTAGCATCATTAGCTCAGTTGGGAAATTTTCATTTATACTCCAAATGTATATGCTTACACAGACTTACATGTTATAGGCTTTTTTTTGAGGGGGGGAGGTTGGAGGCAGGGTTTCTTTGTGGCTTTGGAGGCTATCCTGGAACTAGCTCTTGTAGACTAGGCTGGTCTCGAACTCACAGAGATCCACCTGTCTCTGCCTCCCCAGTGCTGGAATCAAAGGTGTGCGCCATCAACACCCGGCATCATAGGCCTTTTCTTTTCTTTTCTTTTCTTTTCTTTTCTTTTCTTTTCTTTTCTTTCCTTTTCTTTTCTTTTTTTTTGACGTAGATATCGTTACTGTTTTGCTTTCTTCTGTGGTTCTATCTGTCTCTTCTCCATCCCTCCCCATTTTTTTCTTTTTCCCACATCAAATCTTGTGTTACCTGTTACTCCCATTTCTACTACTTTGCATACCCTACCATGGTCTCCTTTTCCTCTTTTCATTACTGCAGTTACTGCAGATTGTGTATTCACATCTGTAGATTTGGAGCTAGGAACTTCCTCTGAGAACATCCTTGGACAGGGACACCTCACTCAATGTTCTTTTCTACATCCTTTTAGTTACTCGTAATGCTCACAAGTTTGGTGAAGTCTCTTGGACAGCCAGTTTGGTTTTCTTTACAACTGAATCATATGCCACAAGTTAAATATACCACATTTTCACAGTCCGTTTTCACCTGAAGGACATTTAGGTTGTTTCCCTTTTTGTAGCTATTGTGAGTAGAGCAACAGTGAACGAAACTAATCAAGTATCTGTGGGGTAGGATGGTGAATCCTTTTAGAATATGCCAAGGAGTGGAACAGCTGGGTCATGTACTCAATTTATTAAACTTATGGATTTGCTTATTTAACTGGAGATTCCAGAATGGCCAGATTTATTTTGTTCTTAGGGTTTTTATTCCTTATGCGTTTGCTTTTGATATTGTTGCTCGTTGGACTACTGAGAGTATTTTATTTTTCCTTCTGTGTGAGAATTAGTGATTTGCAATCTTGCCATGTATGATTTGATTGCTTCTCATTTCTCCTGTATTTATCTATTCTTCACATGAAATTATTTCCCGTGTTTTCATGGATAATTCCTCTGATTCTCCTATGTATATATTTCCTCAAATTTATTAGGTGCTTGCTGCTTTTGTGAAATGAACTGTACAATGTAAATTCATGACACTCTTCAAATCCACTTACGTCTCAATCAAATTTAAGATAATATTATTCTGGGTGCAACAATATGTATGGTTGGCAGTGATTTTTATTCATTAGCTTTAAATTTGGTTCCATGCTCCCTTGGCTTTGGGAAAACTGACCAGATACATGGTACTATTCTGCTTTTTGGGTATTTAGATATGGTTTGACATTGTTATTTATTTAACAGCTTACCTTACTAATTTTTGCTTTTTTCCTTTTTGACTCCTTTATATGAAAGGGCGGCAAGCAGTCTATTCATCAAGACACCTAGTGTTCCTGAAAGAGAAATTCAAAGAAGAGAAACAAGAAATGGCTGATTCTCCAGAACATGTGTCCCAGGTCATTGGTCCTGTCAATTATTTTTCTAGAAATTTTATATTTTGAGATGTTGAAAGCCCTTAATTTCCTGCTGCTGCTGTGTTTTTTTTTAAAATTTATTATTTAAAAACATAGCAAACACCAAAAAATTCACTGAAGTCAACCAGACCCAAAGACTATACAACTTTTATACAGTTAAAATACAGTTAGTCACTGGGAACAGAAGCTCTGGAACCTCATGTGGTTTTTCACTCTAGAATATCTTTTGTTGTGATTATCTACTACCAAAACCAAAAAAGTGACAGAATTAGAGCAGGAAAAGCAATTAGTTTTATATTCTTTTTCATAACTGGTGTTCATTATTGGCTTTCAGTTCTTCTTCAACCCCTGGTATTTTACCTTTCTTGTTCTTTCTTGCCCATTTTCTGCTATCCCAACATGTATGTTGTTTCCATAAACATATCATTGGGCTAGATTCTGCCTCTGAGGGAAAAGGTGATTTCTTCTGACACCCTGTGAACTCACTTAATATTACATATTCTAAATAAACCCATACATTTCCCTCCACTTTTTTATATTGTTTTCTCTTTGGCTAACCAGTGTTGCATTTTATATGTATACCATTTTCATTATTTATTCATCTGTTGATGGGCATGTTCCCAATACTTTGCAACAGTGAGCAGGCAACAGTAAACATGGGGGACAGGGTTACATATCTCTGCAGTGGGTTGTGAAGTTTTATGATAATATGCCCAGGAGTGAAAGGCGAGGGATTTTTAGATCTCACTTTAAGTTTTTAATAGTCTTCAAACTGATTTCCATTTGCGTATATTAATTTGCACCCCAAATGCACACACACACACACACACACACACACACACACACACACACACACACACAAAACAATGATTTATAAGGGTTCCTTTCTTGTCACATCCTCTCTAATATTTGTTGTCAGCTTGGTTGATGACTGCCATTCTGCCTGGGGTGAGGCAGTATGGCAAAGTAATTTTTGTTTCTATTTCCATGGTGGCATTTTAGGTATCCTGAACACTTTTTGCAACATTTATTGGCCATTTGTCTCTTTCTTTGGAAAGTATCTATCCATTTCATTGGCCCATTTGTTGATTGGCAGTTTTATTTCCATGCTATTTAATTTCTGTAATTCTTGGTTAATTCTAGCTATTAGCCCCTATCCAAAGTGTCACTGGTACAGATTCTCTCCCACTCTGTGGGTGTCTGTGTGCTCTGCTGGTTGTTTCCATTGAAACAGAAACTCTTTATTTTCATGTAGTCCCATCTGTTGATATCTTTTCTATTCAACAAGTTCTTGCCCACTCCTATTCAATGGCTCTAACCTGCATTCTCTGTTTCTCTGTGTCTGGTTCTCAGTTAGGTTTGATCCATTGTAGCATTATCTATCGGTACAGTATTTAAAAGCATATTTCCTCATCGCAGATTTTTCTTCTGAGACACATACACTCTTATCCTGTATGACACACACACAGCATCCATGAAGAGTAACCATGTCCAGGCCTTAAATGTGTTACTTATGTCATGTACATTGCTTGTAAGACTATTGTGTCATCCTGTTTTCACAGCGTTAAAACATTCATTATAGAGTGTGACTATGTTGGAACTCATCATTTTGAGTAATGGTCTTCACTCCTTTGCATCCCTAATTCCTTAAATCTCCTTATATCTAAAAAAGGAATTCTGTCCAGTAAAATTGTACTTTGTGTTTCAGGGTGTGTTGACATTCTTTGATGTAGCTGTGAACTTCTCCCGGGAGGAGTGGCAATGCCTGGACTCTGCTCAGAGGGCTTTGTGCATTGATGTGATGTTGGAGAATTACAGCAACCTGGCCTATGTGGGTGAGAACAGTTTGCTTGTTGAATTCCTCAGGCATTGTGTGGAATGACTTCATAGTTGGTGAACTCTCTGTTAAACTGTCATGAAATAAGAGGAGACACGGAAAATTTGGTAGCAGTGAAAGACCCCCAGACCCCTAAGGGCCTCAGGATCCTGAGGAGCCCCCGAGACTCAGAAACCAGACCAAGAGCTGCAAAAGCAAGAGGGTTTATTGAACGAATGCGCATTCCGGTGTCAGCAATATCAGGAAAGCTGCACACCCCTGCATGGGGTGCAAGCTCCTTTTATAGGAAAAAAACACAGATCAGCACACAGGCAAGGGGCACAAAGTGATTGATTACCAAGTATGAACTCATGTTAGAGTGGTCACCCAGGTGTGACCTGCTTTTCTACAAAGGAAAAACCACAGAATGTACCCTAGAACGTTACCGATTGTCTGTTGGCCAGCCAGGTGTGACCCAAAGAGGGTTGCTTTGGCGATTGCCCCCGTCTAAACCATAGAATGTGCCCTGGGTTGGTGCCAGCTTCCTTGTAATGGGCCAAGGCCTATGGGAAACTTTCTCTCTGTGAACTAAAATCTTTCAGTAGGAAAGAACTTTTTGTTGGTATCTAAGTAGGCCTCTATTCTTAAACTCATTAAACTCTTCTCCATTGAATTCTGAGAAAAAATATAAAAATAGAAACATATTCCAAATATAATCAGTGATGGAACTCCATCCCTCAGCTAATTACTGATCCCTCAATCATTAGTTTCATCTTCCTCAAAGGCTGTTAGTATTTTTTGTGAGAATCCATATAATTATAGTGAAAGAACAAGGTCGGATACTAGGAACTCTTCTGAATAGTTGTTGGTTTATTTACCTTAACAGAGAACTTAGGAAGACAGTCATTTATCACATGTTTATTATTGGAACAAGCCCTATTAATCTGAACTGTACTCAATTTCAGAGAACTATTACAAGTGTGATCCTGTCCATCGCCATGTGAAGACTGAAAAGGAGTCTTGTCAGTGTAATGAGCTTGGGAAAGTGCCTCATGACCCCTCCACATGTGCGCTTTATAGAACAAGTGAAATTGCAGAAAACTCTGATAACTACACATGCAGTAATCACAGGGATGCCTCTGCTGACTCATCAAACCCAGACAGACATGAAAGCATGCACACTGGAGAAGAACCTTGCATATCTAAAGACTGTGAGAAGTCTCTAAATTTGTGCTCCGACATTACTCAAGATCAGAGAGTCTACACTACAAAGAAAGTACAGAGACAGAGAAAATATGATGACTCCCTCAGCTCTACATATGGTTTCATGCAACAAACAATCTATATAGGAAAAAAACCACACCAGTGTGGGAAATGTGGGGAATGCTTCAAGACTACCTCAAACCTCAGTCGACATCAGAGAATTCATACTGGAGCAAGACCTTACAGATGTAAGGTATGTGACAAATCTTTTTATACGTCTCCAATGCTTAAACAACATCATCGAATTCATACTGGAGAGAAGCCCTACAAGTGCAATGTTTGTGAGAAATCCTTCAACTGGTGCTTAAGTTTTGTAAGACATCAGAGAGTTCATACTGGAGAAAAGCCTTACAAATGTGCTGTATGTGACAAATCCTTTAACGTGAGCTCAAATCTTAAAGTACATCAGAAAACACATACTGGGGAGAAACCATACAAATGTATGGAATGTGACAAATCCTTTACCCGGAACGCACATCTTCAAAGACATCAGAGAGTTCATACTGGAGAGAAACCTTACAGATGTACGGAATGTGGCAAATCTTTTTGTAAGTATTCATCTGTTAGGGAACATCAGAAAATCCATACTGGAGAGAAAACTTACAAATGCGAAGCCTGTGGCATATCCTTTAGCCAGTATTCAAATCTGAGAAAACATCAACGAGTTCATCCTAAAGAAAGACCTTACTCATGTAAGGAATGTGGCAAATTTTATACCAGCACCACATATCTGAAAGTACATCAGAAAATTCATACTGGAGAGAAACGTTACAAATGCAAGAAATGTGGCAAATCCTTTAGCCAGTATGCGAATCTTAGAGAACATTACAGTGTTCATACTCAAGAGACACCTTGAATATATAAGGAATGTGTCAAATCTTTTACTAAGTGCTCAACTCTACAAGCACATCAGAAAATTCATGCTGAAGAGAAAAATACTGTTGTAAATAAGATGCCATGGCATTTATCTGGTATTCTATGCTGACAAATCACAAGAGTATACATAATAGAAACATAAACATTAGAAACCTGTAACAGCCTTTAAAGAAGCTTTAAACTTTAGAAATATATCACAGAGTTTATATTAAATTAAAATTCTGTAAGTGTGTGAAAAGCTTTTTTTTAAATGCCTAGGTACTTTGTATGTATGACTGTACATTATATGTCTGCTTTCTGCCTGTGGAGTCCTTCAAATCTATTGCAGCTGGAGTTATATGCAGCTGTAAGCTGCTATGTGTGTATTGGCAATTGAAACCTATTTTTTTTTTTGGTAGAGCAGCCAATGCTCTTAACCACTAAGCCATCTCCATAATCACCTGGGAAAAGCTAGAATAAAAACATTTATCTTGTTCAATATATTAAATTTCATAATAGTACCAAGCATGGGAATGACACTATTAGGAGGTATGGCTTTTTTTCAGGAAGTGTATCACTGTGGAGGTGGGCTTTGAGGTCTCATATATACTCAGGATCCCACCCAGCATGAGTCCACTTGCTGTTGCCTTCGAAGTAAGATATAAAGAATCTAAGCTCCAGCACCGTGTCTTGCTACCCACCACGACAATAATGGACTTAACCTCTGAACTATAAGCGAGCTGTCCCTATTAAATATTTTCCTTTGTGAGAGTCACCATGGTCACAGGGCAGTGGTGCCAAAAGCCTTTAATCCCAGCACTAGGGAGGCAGAGACAGGTGGATCTCTGGGTTAGAGGACAGGCTCGATTGAGATCCAGGACAGGCTCCAAAGTTACAGAGAAACTTTCTCTTGGGGGGGTGGCAGGAGAGTTGCTATGTCCATAAGTATCTCTTAACAGCAACAGAAACCCTAACAAAGACAGAAGCTGGTACCAGTGACTGCAGCATTGTTGGGAGAGGTGGAACTGTGCTTTTATTTGAAGGAATATAGACTTTAGGACTGTGGATTACAAGAGTAGCTATCTATTTTCAGTGCTGATTAGGGGGGCATCCTAGTACTTGCATGGATGATAGTGGTACTGAGTGGTTTGCACTGTTGGTTCCTAGATCAAGAGGATTCGGTGGAGAAGAATGTGACTATGTTGACTAGACATCGTTCTTCTCATATTTTGATGAAGAATGTAGCTGCCTTTTGCGCTCGTCCAATGGGTCTATCTGAGGCTAAAGGGAAGAATTTTGGATTAATTTCATTGGCTGAAGAAATCACTAAACAGCCTAGTATAGGCTCTGTCCTGTGTTATTACTGAAAATGCTAATGTAAAGATTTATAAAGAAAAGGAGAATGGTGAGCCAGAAAACAAACAGAAGGCCTAGAACAATTTGAGGACAAATGGAGCACCAAGAATGGAGTTAAGTTTTGTGTTCAAGGAGATAAACAGATTAAGAAATGGAACAAAGGGAGTGGTGGCCTAAGGACAAGATCCCACCCAGATAAGCTTCCAATTTGTGAAAAGGGATTAAAGAAAAGCTTAGAGCCAAGTGTGGTAATACATGCCTTTAATCCCAGCACTGGGAAGGCAGAGGCAGGCAGCTCTTTGAGGTTGAGGCCAGCCTGGTCTACAGAGCAGGTTCTAGAACAGCCACCCTTAGGCAGTGAAAGAAAACTATTGAAAACAAATGCTGGTGAAGATATAATTGAAAGAAGGGGCCATGTTCTATCCCCAGTAAGGAAGATAACTTGGCAGCTTCAGACTCATAGCTCTGGCTTCAAGGATAGAAAAAGGTGTTGTGGAACCTTCCTCCTCAACTGAGGAAAGCTGATGAGGCCAGGCATGTGTCAGGTGTGTGTCTCTGAATCAGGCCCAGAGAGGTCATTGAGTGAAATTGTGAAGAAGCCTGGATTGCCTTGGAGACCCCAAGATGTTATAGATACCAGCGTCATGGGATATCTGCTGAGGAGAACTGGAAACAGGGAGTGTAACTACTCCAAGTAAAAGAATGTGTTGCAATCAACAGAACTGAAGGGAGTTGGAGCTCTGAAGAGCATTTTGACATCAGACCTGGAAACGCACACTTTGGAGTTTGCCCATCTGGTTTTTGGTTTTGCTTTTGTTGTGCCGAGTCACAAGGATCCCCATAGAGACCAGGGAGACAGACCACCGATTCAAATGGATGAGGTTTATTAAATTGTTTATCCTACACCTTGGTTGGGACCCCATCTAGCAAGCTGACACAGCAGCCCCCAGAGGGGGTAAAGTTCCCTGTCTATTGCTAGGTTTTAAAGACAAAAGTTACAGGATTACATCAGTAGGTATGGGTTGATTTCTGATTGGTTGACATTTGGGAAACAAGAAATTTCTCAAAGTCATATTTTGGCATGAAATACCTGTGTACCAGCTATTCTCATTGGTCAGTGCTGAGAGGGAACATTCTGTGATTTCTTTGGCTTTATCATGTTACTTGCAGGTGGTCTATTGTTCATAGATACCAATAGATTTTAGAACTGTATTATGGAGACTATAGGGGAGGTTTGGAGTTTCTTTTGTGTCCAAACAGTTCCCAGGAACCAAGTACCTAGGAGGCTGGGGATGGGAGGGTCTTTGTGTTTAGTTTTGGCCCTAGGCTCCAAGAGGACAGAGGACCTGGAGTTTCCTTGTGTCGGAGGCCTATGTGTCTTTTCTGTAGCCTGTCATGGCTGCTAAAGCAGGGGCTGAGTGAGGGTCTGGCTCTTAATTATTAGAAGTGAAGCCTTTGAGTTTAGTTTTCCCTTCAGCTTTGGTCCAGTATTGCCACACTATGCTCCCTTCCCTGCGTTTTTGAATGGTAATGTGTATCCTGAGTCGTCGTATGTTGCAAGTATGGGATTGGTTTTTGATTTTATAAGGGATTACATATCTCTCAGAAGATGCTTTGAACTTTCGACTTTTAAACATTGTTGAGACTGTGATAGATTGGGGTCATTTGAAGTCAGACTGAATGCGGTTTTGCATTTTGATATGGATACAAATCTTTGGGGGCCAGGAAGAGGTGGTTTGAAGAAAATGGCCCCCATAGTGGGTTAAGAGGTGTAGCATTGTTGGAGGAAGGCTGTCACTGTGGAGGTGGACTTTGAGGTCTCATATATGTGTAAGCCATACTTCGTGAGATTATTCACTTCCTGTTGCCTTTGGATTGTTAAAGACAGCTGACTCTATTTTCTTTTTACTTAAACACTATTAGATTTTGATCATGTCCTTAGCTAGAGATTAACTTTTTTGAGTGGTTTTTCCTCAATAACATTGTGAATTATACATCATAAATTGACTGATCATGAGATATTTGGTAGTTTGTTAACTCCAACCGTCAACCCATGACATGTATTTTTTTCCATGGCCATAAAAATAATTGCAAAATTCCACTCTTAATCACTTGCTTTCTTGGTATAAAGAGACTACTCTGCCTTTAATCTGGGCTGTTTTCATTCTCTTACTATGGGAGACTGAAAAATGGCCGGACAATGAATCAATTTTTGCCTTGTAATGTCTTGATGTGAGCACCTAGCTTTTGACACGTAAAAGGATCAACATATAAGGACTCTCACCTCCAGTACCATGTCTTTCTGAATGCTGCCTTGCTTCCCGCCATGATGATAATGGACTAAACCTCTGAACTATAAATGAGTCACTGCAACCCACAGAAACAGCTGACCTGAAAAATGGGGAGCTCTTGGTCCCCAGACTGATAGCTAGGATACCAGCATGGGACGGATCCAGATCACAGGAATGTGGGTTTCAGTGAGGAGATCTCGAAAATCTATGGGACCTCCTGTAGTAGATCAGTATTTATCCCTAGCATAGGTGTGGACTTTGGGAGCCCATTCCACATAGCGGGATACTCCCTGAGGCAAGACACATGTGGGTGGGCCTAGGCCCTATCCCAAAGGATATGATAGACTCTGATGACCCCCTATGGAAGGCCTCACACTCCCTGGGGAGCAGAAAGGATTTGTGATAGGTAGGGTTTTAGTTGGGGGAGGGTAGGGGAGGAGGGAAGAGAGAGGGAACTGGGATTAGAAATCTTATTTCTAATTCAAATAAAAAAAAATCTGAAAAAAAATAAGTGAGTCACCCCAATTAAAAGTGGTGCTCACCTTGAATACCAGTGTTCAGGACACAGGGGTAGGGGGATGTCTATGCATTCAAGGCCAGACTGATCTACATAGTGAGTTTCAGGACAGGCAGGACTATATAAACTCTGCCTCCCCTCCAGAAAGTTATAAAGATAAAATGTAGCACCAAAATAATGTGAAACAGCCTTTAGTTTTCCCTCTAATTTTATCGTGCATCACAACATACATGCTTTTGTGAAGTCTTATAAATGCATATCACATATTGTCAGCATTTCTCACTATCCATCACAAGTTCCAGCCCCCAAATGCACTCAACTTGACAAATCACTTACCTAATGCTGACATTGTAGACATAAAAGAAAATTCACCATGAAAGAAAACACAAAATGCTCCTAGTAAATTCTTAGCTGTTAGGCACCTTCAAATTTTTCAAATGATAGTCAAACCATACAAATATCAAGAAGATGAGAAACTGTAGAGCTAAGTTGTAAATATGACAACATTGGCATCAACACATATAGCTTACAAATGACCAAGGCCAGGGCTGGAGGGATGGCTCAGTGGTTAAGAGTGAAAAACCCCAGACCCCTAAGGGCCACAGGATCTCGAGGAGCCCCCGAGACTCAGAAACGAGACCAAGAGCTGCAAAAGCTAAAGAGTTTATTGAATGAATGTGCATTCAGGTGTCAGCAATATCGGGGAAAGCTGAACACCTAGCAAGGGTTGTAGGCTCCTTTTATGGGGAAAAACCGCAAATCAGCATACATACATGGGGTACAAAGTGATTGATTACAAAGTATGATCTCATGTTAAAGAGGTCACCCAGGTGTGACCTGGTTGTCTTTTCTTTTTCTTTTCTTTCTTTTTTTTTTTTTTTGGTTTTTCGAGACAGGGTTTCTCTGTGTAGCCTTGGAGCCTATCCTGGCACTCTCTCTGGAGACCAGGCTGGCCTTAAACTCACAGAGATCCACCTGCCTCTGCTTCCCGAATGCTGGGATTAAAGGTGTGCACCACCAACTCCTGGCTGTGACCTGGTTTTCTACAAAGGAGAACCCACAGAATGTACCCTGGAAAGTCCCAGAGGTGTGACCCAAAAAGGGTTGTTTGTCTGCTCTCGGGTTGGGGCCAACTTCCTTGTCCTGGGCCAAGGCTTGTGGAAAGTTTTTCTCTTGTTAGACCCCCGGAAAACTCAGGTATTCGGGGTCCCAGGCCACGACCGCGGTCACCCCAATCACTAGGCGGATTCGAGAGCTTGCTGCCAACTGCATGAGGCTTTATTATAATTTAACGAGCTAACCCCATGTTAGCTCGGGTCTTTCACCCACCCGCCATGGCGGATGGCTTGCAAAGACAGCTCGAACCGCTGCAGAGAGAAATTTTGTAGGGCAGCATAAGGGGAGTGTCTAGGGGTATGCAGAGGCTCACAATTGGTGTGAGATGCTTTACAGCTCTGGGTGTGCTCTTCGGACAAGCGCACAGCAATGACGTGCAGAGCATAGCAACCACCCTGGGAGGGCCTATGGACCATAACAACCAGTTGGCCAATCAACACAGGGCAAACCCTCCAAGCCTGGAGGCACGCCAATCCTGAGCCTGTGCGTACCCCTAGACACTCCCCTTATGCTGCCCTATAAGATCCTGTCTTTCTAGCCAGCCACCATGGCGGGTGGATGAAAGGCCGGAGCTAACATGGGGTTAGCTTATTAAACAACTACAATAAAGCCTCTTGCTGTTTGCATCAAGTTTCTGGTTTCTGCCTGCACATGGTGATTGGGGTGGCCGAGGTCCTGGGCTGAGATCCTTGGGGCCTGAATTGCCGGGGGTCTTTCATGACCCAAAAAGGATTGTTTGTCTGCCCTCGGGTTGGGGCCAACTTCCTTGTCCTGTGCCAAGGCCTGTGGGAACCTTTTTCTCTCAGCAAACTAAAATCTTTCAAAGGCAGTTAACTCATTAAACAATAAAAGAGTCTTTGCTTTTGCATCAGAATGGGTGTCTTCGTGATTTGGGGGGGTCCAGAATTTGGGCACAACAGAGATATCAATGGGAAGAAATTGTAAGTGGAGTTTATAACTCTATAGAAATACTAAGCACTTCTTATCAGAATCCTGCTGGCATTATTTTAGGAAATGGAGAAATTAACCGGAGGAACCTGTCTGACGCCATTTTAGTGGCAGCAGCCTTAATGCTGCATTTTCAAAAATAATGTTTTTGTTTACTGTGAGAGTTTAGTAGCTGTTTCCTGGAACCCGACCTTCCCCAAAGCAGGACTGCGATTTGTTTTTAACACTGCCCTGACCCACCCAGATCCTCTCTGAACCTTCCTAATCACATTGTGGGCGATCATGTGATGTCTTTTAAAATTTTTCTCATATTTCCTTATTGCCCCATTGTCTTCCTTCTGTAAATCTGGTACAAAGGGGGCCCAAGAGATGGATTCGAGGCTGTTCTCTTTAACCTGACTTGGCAGGCAGTTGCTGGCCAGTTCTTCCAGCATAAAAATCAAACTTGCTTCAAATTCAGCTCAAGTGTGGTATTGGTCGTATTGTTACTGTTGGGATTAACAAACCCTAAAAGAAAGGATCTAAAGGAACTACAAACTGTTACAAAAGTTCTGACATCATGAGAAAACCCAGAGACATCATTTTTCCCAGTTTTACACTGCACTAAAATCAGAGCAATGAGAACCATTTAACATCGGTATGAAAATATGATCAGAAATGTGGATGGGAGAGGAACAGCATCCCCCATGTGTGTAGTAAAATAAAATTATATTTGCCAACTCCCAGTTTTAATTTTTTTTTCGAGACAGGGTTTCTCTGTGTAGTTTTGGAGCCTATCCTGGCACTTGCTCTGGAGACCAGGCTGGCCTCGAACTCACAGAGATCTGCCTGCCTCTGCCTCCCGAGTGCTGGGATTAAAGGCATGCACCACCAACGCCCAGCAATTTTTTTTGTTTTGTTTTTTGTTTTTTTTTTTGAAAAAGGGTTTCTCTGTAGCTTTGGAGGCTGCTTGGAACTCTCTCACTAGACCAGGCTGACCTCGAACTCACAGAGATCCATCTTCCTCTGCCTCCCCAGTAATGGGATTATAGGCGTGAAAGACCCCAGGAGAGGAGAGACCCTCACTCAAGTCTTGGGTGACACAACCCCCCAAGAACTCACAAGAGACCGTCCTTGCTGTAATCACACAAGGTTTATTGACAGGAACCAGTGTGCTGGGGCCGAGACTCGTATTCCACGCACGGGTAGAGGAGTTTCCACCCCGAATGGCTGGGAATAGGGGTTTTTCAAGGAAGAATCCACAACCCAAAATACCAAGAATACCATTGGAAGATCCCAAGGGAAGAAACCACAGCCCAAAATACCAAGAATACCAGTGGAAAGGTCCTGAGGGAAATCACAAGAGGAAACTCCCTGTTTTTTAAGATCATTTGTAAGATTCTAATCTAACTTTTTATGGTTAGCCTTTTCCTGGAACAGAGTTGCTGAACCAGCTAGCCACCCTATATCCTAGGCCTTATTTTGTTTGCTGAGGGGGGTCTTCTTTATCCTGGCCTTTCAGGCATGTGCCACCACTGCCTGGCAAGCAAACTGTTCTTACCCACAGAAACCCAACAGCTGAAATTTTGCAACATCTAACCTCCACTGAAAGCCCGCTGAGCAGGGTCTAGGCATTTTCTCTGTTTTTGGAAGATGTCTACAGCCACAGCATTGTATGTCAACAACCTTGAAATAGAAAAGAACCTTCTGCCCTGTGCCCATGAGCAGGACAACAGAATTGTGAAAAAAATGTCCTCAAGAGCAGCAGTAGAGAAGGTGATCATATTCCTGGTGTGGTTCCTGCTGCCTGTGTCCCAGCCCCACAGCTCCTCTGACCTGGGAGGTTCCAGTTTCAGCCGCTGTGCTGCTGACTGGTGACTTTCCCAGGCTGCCCTAGGAAATTTTCATATTCCTGTTATACCCTAGCCAGTGTCATCCTCCCAAGAAGATCACCTAGGAAGCGTTTTCACCCAAAAGTTACTATGGTGTCTGGAATTCCTTTTGGGGAGTGTTCAAGATATTGACCACAGTCTGGTGTCAGGGAATTGAATCTGTGGTTCTTGTTTTGTTTCTACTGAAGGATAGGAATTAATACTTAACCAAGAGAGAGAAATTCCCTAGAATTCCAATGGCAAACTAGATGAGGAAACTGTTCAAATGAACATATTTATTTAGGCCAAAAGTATCACTTTCTCTCACACAACAAATAATACTTCCTTATGTGGAGTAATAAGCACGGAGAATGAAATTGAAAACACTACTTTTGCCAATATGATTTCTTCTTCCATATTATAATCATTATCATCTAAAATTTCTTTGGTTTGAATATTAAACAAGAGTACTGTTCTTCTTCTGTCTAGACAAGAAACCAAATATATGGATCACTGCAACTGACAACTTTAGTGTCATTAACCTAACACCAAGAATGACATAGTCTTGTACATCTGTTTTTATTCATTTGCTTCCCAGGAAAACTTAGCTACAGACTAACTAATGGCTGCTTTGGAAAGAATTTAAGTTGAACCTCACTTGTAGTGACATTAAGGTTATATTTCTTTTGCATCTATTTTTACAAAAATATACATTTACAAATATGTATATATAATATGGAGTTATAAATATGTTTATTTTTCAAGTTTGATGATATGCCTTATGTTAGTGTTCAGTCATCTGTACTGGCCTGCCTTTGGGGTTCTGACAGGATATGGCCTCAGCTGTAACCCTGTGCACATTCACTACCTTCCCTTTTAAAAGGGCCCTGCCCACTTCTCATCTCTGTCTTTCTCTTTCTGTTTCTCTCTGTGTGGTCTGTTTTTTTCTCTCTCTCTGCTTCTCTGCCTATCTCTCTGTCTGTCCCCTCTTTCCTCTTCTGCTGCTCCTGTCACCAAGAGGCCAGTCTCCTCCTTCCCCTCCACTCCCCATTTTTTTCATTCATTTTGCCTTAATAAAAACCCCTCAAATGAATCTCTGTTGCATGGCATCTTTTTCTCTCGTGCTGCTTTTTTTTTTTTTAAAGCATAACACCTTCTGCTTGTATTTACTTACATATATATATATATAGCCTACATACATGTCTGTGCCCTTCATGTATGCAGCACCTCCAGTGGCCAGAAGAAGGCATGGGATCCCATGGGAGAGAGTCAGACAATATAGATGCTGGAAATTGAACCTGGGTGATCTAGAAAGAACAGACAGTGCTTTCAACCACTGAGCCATCTCTTTACACTTCTGCTTGGTGTTTAAATATTACAGCTTATTTTTTTTTTAGAAATTGAAGAGTAATGAAGGAATGAAGTTTTAGCATTTTAATCCATGCATACGTACATACATTAAATGATGTATCATTTTAAGGATGGATTTAATATAAGAGAGTAAATACTTATGAGAAGAAGTGCTTATCTTAATTCTTTCCAATTCTTTCTCAGTGGCAAATTCAAACTCAGATCGATACCCAGAGTTACACCTGTACATTATAGCATTGAGATTTCTTTCCTTCTTAGATCCAACTCCAGTCATCTTTACCTGAGAGGTTTACATTGGAACACATTAGCACTGTAAGTATTCAGTTCTAGGACCAATATCCCTAGACACGGCTCTGCAACATCTGGGGGATCACTCCTTCTACCTCCGTGGCTTTGTTGAAACATCAGCCTGAGCCCCAAAAGAATGCTATTTCCAATCAAGAGTACTTTTCCAGAACCCTGTTGGCTCCCTCCTCTCTTTCTGGCCTTGCCTGGCAGTTTGAAAGAGAAACCCTCATCTGCCTCCTCCCTCCCTGCTGTGAGTGTGATTCTCTCAGGGTAACAAGTACATAGATCATGTGTATGTAGAATTCAGGTGGCCTACGGAGAGGGCACAAACACAAACATTAATTGGCCTGTGACCTCACCTCCCTTCAGAACATAAATCAACATTTCTCTGTGGCCTAAACGACACTGAAGTGTTCACATTGCATTTCTCAAAGTTTCCTGTAATTCCAAACACCTACAAGCCATTAAAAGTTTCAGGCTGCTGCCAAGAATCTCTGCAGAGCCATAAATGTGTGACATTTGTGTTTCCAATGTCTCTGGGGCAGAAAATGTCCCACTTGTAAACAGCACTGAACGCATGGGTCTGAAGCTTTGAGGACTCACATTAGAGAAAATGCTATCATTGTCCCTTTGGGCTGTGTACATTTGTGAGAAAGTTTTTGTGCTGCAGACTTCCTTGCCTGGTTTGTCACAGTTCCACAAATTACACCATTAACAAGGCTATGATTAGGGTTATGGAACGTCAAGTGAACAGCACAATTAGGAACACTGTGCCCAGGAGTACTAATCAAATCTGTTAGAGAATGTTTATGCACATCTATACAAACTATTTGTAAAGAGGAGTAATTCTAAATTGGGAAAATACCAGCAACATGGATTCTCTTAATGACTTAACGGTTCATCAGAGACTTCACCAAAGGCAGTTTAGCATGGAAAGTAAAGGTGATAAATTATTATATGCTTTTTTGCTGTTTTTTTTAAAAGATTTTATTTCTTTATTATGTATACAGTCTTCTGCCTGCAAAGGGCACCAGATCTCATTCAAGGTGGTTTTGAGTCACCATGTGGTTGCCGGGAATTGAACTCAGGACATCTGGAAGAATAGTCAGTGCTCTTAACCGCTGAGCCATCTCTCCAGCCCTTTTGCTGTTTATTTATTTATTTATTTATTTATTTTATATGGTATTCTGTACTGCATATATTCCTGCAGGCACATGATTGCATTGCAGATGGTTGTGAGCCACCATGTGGTTGTTGGGAATTAAAGTACAAATTGGTATGTAGAAAGGTATATATGTATAAATACATTAATATATTATATATGTAAGTATGTAGACAAATATATATGTATAGTTACTGATGGTCTTTTATGTAGGACTATATATCTATGTCTACATATTTGTGCACATATTTGAGGCATATATCATGAATAGAAAAGATTTTGTAACCCTAAGGTCTAAGGGAATTAAACGCAGACATACAAAAATAACCTATTCACCTAAATTTTGTAATCAACTATATCCTATAATGAAAGGGTGTGGGGTTGACTTTTCTCATAAATGTTGTTTGAAGTTTGCCTTAACCAAGCCAAACATTCACCTAATGTATAGTCAAGTTAAAAATGTGTTTGGGATCATTTGGGATTAAGTACTCATTTTGCTAACATACTGTCGACTCAGCCTGCTTAAAATAAATGGACCTTCAAAGAAAATAATGTACTCAATATCAATATGCTTTGGATTCCTGATGTACGGTGTAATGTACTTCTCCTTTGTGGCTTATTCACTTTCCTGACCCAGAAATATGTCTGTATGTGGTGACCACACCAAAGACTACTGGCTGAAAGCAGAAAGGCAGTGGAAGCAATGTCCTCAACATCACAAAACTTTGAAAGCAACGTGTGCGTGTGCGTGTGCATGTGTGTGTGTGTGTGTGTGTGTGTGTGTGTGTGTGTATCACATGATTGTGACTTTGTGTTTGTCTCAGTTAATGGTGTTATGATGAAATGTGTGGGGGACCTTGGTTGATTCCATGGTGGAAGAGGTTGACTGTTGACTGAGGCTGGGAACAAATATGCCAGGCAGACAGAGCTCAGTGAGAAGTTTTATTAGAAAGGGAAAGGGGGTAAGGAAAGAAAAAAGAGGTAAAGAGACAGAGAGAGGGAGGGGAAGACAGAGAGGACAGAAGAGGGAGATAGGTAAAGTCCTGTCTGCCCCAGGGGAACAATGGGAAAGAGAGCATAAGTGGGTGGGAGGTCTTTCTTTGTATTTTGCAACTGCATGCAGAATACACAACCATGGAACCCTGGGCTGACCTACAATGCCTGAGTGCATTCTGGCAGGTGACAGGGGCAGGCCAGCATAATTCCTGAATCCTTACAAAACATCTTTTTTTTCCCTCTCTCATGTGAGACTCTTAGAATAGATTGGTTATGACAACAGTCATTTTTTCCTTTCCAAGACCCTGTTGGTTGTGCTGGCTAACAAATAAAGACTGCAGCTGAAAGACCCCCACAGGGTGAGACCCCGGGGTGACCACTCAGGAATGTGGTGACCCCAGTCACCAGGCAGAGGCGAGGACTTGATGCAAACTGCAAGAGTCTTTATTCAGTAACTGGCACGCTGGGGCCCAACTCGTTACTCAGGAAGGAGCAGAGGAGCTGGACCCCGAACTAGGATCTAGGGGCTTCTTAAAGGCAAAAACCGCAAACGGGTGGGGTCTGAGATATACAAGGGTAACAGTTCTGATTGGCTCATTCCAGGTGGCTGACCACAATCTCTGGGTACATGGGGTCATGGAATGTTCAGGGCGGTGACTTCTCCATTTCTGGGAATCGTCAGTGGGTGGAACAGTTACCAGAAATAGAAATGCAATAACCCAAGGGTATCTTCTGGTAAAGGTCATAAGTTCAGGTTCCCATACATCTGTAAAGAAGACATCTTAGGCCAGGGTAGAAACACATTTTAGTCTGGGGTCCTTCACAGCCTTTGTTCAAGAGACCCAGACACATCAGGCTCACTTTTATGTAAGCGGAAACACATCAGGCTCACTTTTGTGTAAGCGGAAAACAGAGCAACAGTGTTGTATATCTTCAGGAGGTAGAATTATCAAGTATCCACTGGAAACACAAGTTAGATTTAAGAAATGAACAAAAGATAAGAGTAAATGTATACAAAGACAACCCGCCTTGTTCCCCCAGGAGAAATTATATAAGTGTGTATATTTCAAAAATGTTTACAGGGGACCATGTGTGTGTTTGATCCATAGAAATTACCACATCTCTAAATTTCATTGAAAAGTAATGTTACTGTGAGAGGCAAAGTTTCATTTTGAGTTTTAATTACTATGCCTAAAAGATCCATGAAACAAAAATGCCCTTGATCTGCAAGTCCCTTTTCCAAGGACAGACAGTTCTTGAAATTCTGGAGGCTATTGTTTATGGGAGATAACAAGCCACAGGCTTTTCATTCCCCAAGCAGAAAATTTCTGAAACATCCTCAGTGTGTATGTTACTCTAGCCTATTTACCTGGTGTCTGAGAAAGCTGCTAGCTTTGTGTGGGACCTGGAACAGAGGAAAACTCTTCAGTAGGTCCAGGATATTATGCAGGCTGCTCTACTGTGTGCACCACAGATCCAGAAGAACCAATGATATTTGAAGTGTCAGTGGCAGAGAGGGATGCTGTTTGGAGCCTTTGGTACACCCCAAGAGATGGATCACAGATGATGGGATTTTGGAGCAAGGCTCAACAATAATCTACAGACAACTATTCTCCCTTTGAAAAACAGCTCTAGGCCTGTTCTTGGGCCTTAGTGAAATCTGAATGATTGACAATAAGCCACATACTTACCATGTGACCTGACCTGCCCTTCGTTAGTTGGATGTTATCCGTCCCACCACGTCATAGATTAGGATGTGCACAATAGGAACCTATCATCAAATAGAAATGGTACATATGCAATAATGCTGGATCAGCTTCTGAAGGCAGCTACATGTAGAAGTTCCCAATTGCCTGTCATTTCTATTCCTGTTATAAGGTCATCTGCCAAGAAACACACTTATAACCTCATGGGGTGTTGCTTATATTTGGGTGACTGAGGAGAACTTTTGCAGCAAGGAATGAAACAATCTGGAAATTCAACACAGTAAATATAATGAAAAAAATTAGGGGACACAGTTACATGAAGACAAGCATGTGCTTCTCGGAAGACTTATTATTGTTGATGTAACATCAAAAGTGATTTATAGATTCAGTCCACTCCAATAAAATTCCAAATATTGTTTGTCTTCAATAAAATTATAAAAATTATTTTAATTGACTAATGGATCCAAAGACCCAAAGAGACTGTGAAATAAAACCAAACCAAACCAAACCAATAAAAACCAACCCCTTAACACAATCCAAAGGAATTCCATTATTTCTCTTATAAAAACACGATGGCAAGACTCTATGCTGAGGATGACATATTCTTGAACCATAAGTCACAGAGGAATCTAGATGGTACTGACCTAGTGTTATCCCTACCCTACCTGGCCAGCTTTCCCAGGACTAGAAAGAGCTGCACTGTCCGCTGGTGTTCCTTGTAACACTCTTCTTAATATTCATGAGTGGAATCAACAGAGATGTCCATGAACTTGTGAATAGATCTAGAGAGCTTGTGGTAGTCAAATTGTAGGAAACACTATTCAGCCCTTAAAGAAAGAAGCAAAACAATAGAAAATTAAAAATGAGAAAAAAATACAATTCCAAAATCCAGCATTGTAGGGAGACAATGTAGCTCCGCCCCCTAGTAGCCCGGACAGGTGTGCCGCAACACTCCCGTGAGGGCGTGGTGAGGGGAAATCTAAGGTGACATAGGAAGGCTTCTTAAGGGACCGTGGACATGTGGGCCTTCCCTTCTTCTTGCCCTTCTCCCTGCTCCCTCCTCCTCGCTCTGGCCTGGCTGCCTGGCTGCCCTGACACGCTTTGGCTGCGTTTGGCTGGTGTATACAAAGAAAGAAACCTTGGCCCTATTGACTGCTGATTGATCACTCCACACAGCATGTTTTCATGAATCCTTCTAACTGTTTGTGTTCATGCCGTGGACTACTAATACTCTCAGCCTGGGTCAGAGAAAATTCATTTTTCGAGGTCAATGGTCAATGCAGAGATGGATTCCTGGTTGAAGTCCTGAGAATAAATGGCTCATGAATGCTCAGACCTAACTAGGACTCCTGTTCTCTATTCCAAGACTCTGAGTGCCTCACAGAAGAGATGGTGTAAGCAATTACAGAGCAGTAGAATGTGGAAGGAGTCCCATGCAGGTACAACATGGCCATGACAACCCTGATACTCAGCAAACATAGATTCCTACAAAAGATTGGCCCTTCCAACATTCTATCATAGATGGAGGAGGTACCCATAAGCCACATAACTTCCTGAGAATCTAATAACCGTTAATGGCTACTAGAGGAAGGGCTGACATTTTCTTCAACAATATAACCAGTAGGGAAGATAAAGGGGTTGAGAGGGAAAGAAATGAATAAAAGAGTGTAACAGATGTGAACACAGTGAGTATGCGTTGTATTTACGAGTGAAACTCACAAACTAAAAATCAAAGTAAAAAATACAACATGCCTCTGATTTCTAGTCACATAGGTGGAACACTAACAGTTTAATCAATAAAACAGGTGTAGAGAGGCAAGGAACACATGGTGTTAGTTATATTTCTTGTCAAAGGATTAATCTTAGAGTATTTGAGAGTAGAACTCCAATTCCCAGCAAGTTGGAAGAGCAGGAGAGAGAGAGAGAGGACACAGAAAGTTATACTTTGTGACTACTAATGACTTGTGAGGTTCTTATAAATCACCAACTGGGAGAAAATTACTTAGAGATACTGCTGGCTCCCCAGGCTTACATTGTCATTTGCTCTAAAGTGGACTTGAAGTGACAATTACCATTCTTCAGGGAGGTGAGATCACAGAGTTGCCAGTCTTTATCTTAGCCTTGTTGTGTACCTCCCATATTTCCAAATGGCCTGTAGTGACCATCACACAGATGCTATCAAGATGTTATTAGCACTGAGGCAGGTGAGCATTTTCAATTTAATCTTGGTGTAGTGTATAAGGGAAGGAAGCCTTGAGTTATCTCTGTTGAAAACAATGACTTTAGGAAAGAAAAAAAACTACTACAAAAGTCATGAACAAAGAAATGAATTGTAAGATACGAGATAGCTGAGTGAGTAAGGAAACTGAGTAACGTGTGACATTATGCCAACCTTGTTTTGACTCACATTTTACTGACTTGATAGTGACTTTTTAAAAATAATCAAGCTAAAATTTTCATGTTTGAGTGCTATAAAACCTCCCTGCTACTCAGATGTTATAATAGGTATGAAATAAATAAGTTTAAGATTGATGTATGCTTGCCTCTTAATTTATTATAGTGATAATAAAGAGAAGACCGAGAAGGCAAGAGAGAAGGCTCCTAGTTAAGACTATCTCCTGCTCTTGCAGAGAACCAGGGTTTTTCCCAGCACCCACATAACAGTTTCCAATGTTGTGTAACTTGAGTTCAAAGAGAACTTCCTTGCCAGTCTTCCTTAGTTTGTTGGCATAATCCTGGCCAGCTCCAAAGTATTAGGCGGGGGGAGGCAGAGGGAAGGAGAAGAGGAAGGCGGGGGGGGGGAAGGAAGAGGGAGGTAGAGGGATGTAGAAAGAGAGAGGGGAAGTACAGAGTCCAGGCACATCTAACTTCATAAGCTAGATTCAGACCTGTTAGTAAATATCATTTTCTTGTGCATGTGATTGGCAAAACGAGAAAATTTATATAAAAAAAAAACTTTGTGGAATTTTCCTGCTGAACTTCAAGACAAAGTCTCACCACTCACAGTCATGACTGCTGTTGATAATCTTGGTATTTACTTGGTAATCTTGATTCAGAACCTGGGTCTAGGGTTTACGCTGTTCCCTTACAATCTCTAGGGCAAACACATCCATAGTTTCAAAGTCTCTTTAAGATGCATTTCTGATTCGGGAGTTTCTTATAACGACCTTGTCCTTGGGAGGGGTTCTGATCATTTTCCACCTTTCAGTGTGTGTGTTCTCTCTAAACTTACTGATGGTAATTTGTTCAAACCTCCACCACAATTACTCTGTTTTCCTGAATTCCTTAGTTTTTATGGGTAATAAACAGAAAATGCAGACATCCAATCACTCAGAAAAGGAAACACTTTCATATACAAGAATACACAAATAAGATATTAAAACAGTCTGTGTACCTAGTCCTCCCTGCAAATTTTGACAATATGAAGAGGCATGATGTTTACAAGACAGACTTAAATAAATAATAAAAGTAATATAAGTAACAAAAGTTGTAAACAAAATAATAGTTGTAAACAAATATACAAATTGTATATTTGTAATTCTTTTATAATGTAATTTTATTGAAGCAGTTCTAATTCCATAAAAAATGCAATTGTTTTGACATGGGTGTTCTGAAGAAATATTTGGGTGTATAACTTCCTTCCTTCCTTCCTTCCTTCCTTCCTTCCTTTCCTTCATTTTTTTTTTTTAAGATTTATTATTGTGTATGCAGTGTTCTGTCTGCATGTATGCCTGGTAGGCCAGGAGAGGGCACCAGACCTCATTATGGATGGTTGTGAGCCAACATAAGGTTGCCAGGAATGAATTCTTGACCTCTGGAAGAGCAACCAGTGCTCTTAACCACTGAACAATCTCTCCAGCCCAGGTGTATAAATTCCAATCCGTTAAAGAGTATTGATGAATAGAAAGAGAAGTTTTGAAAAAAAAATGACAAAATGCAGGTGCACGCGCACACACACACTCATGAGAAAACAGTTTATGAAACCTGATTCTTTTACAAAATGGCCTGTGTTAAAGTGGAAAGAAACACCTTTCAGATAGAACAGAGAAATTCATTTTGATTAATTTTGCTTTTTTGTTGCCTGACAGTTTTATTCATTCACACAACGAATGTTAGTCATTTTCACACTCTGTTCCTCTTTCTCATCTCCCTCCTCTCCCAGTGGAACAAGGGCATGTCTATAAACAAATTCAAGCACTGTGCCTTTTTATAGAGGAGAATTGAGCAGTCACATTTTTTTTAACTTATAGGGGGACCTAAATCCAGACCTTTGAAGATATCAAGGGACATATGAAATGTCATCCTTGTCACTCCTGTCATCGCTTCACCGATGGTAACACAGTCTCAAGGTTGGATTAGATCATTTACCTATCTTTACATTGTTTTTTGACTCTTGAAGCCTCCAGAAATCCAGAGAAGCACATAAGCAGACATAAAGCATACTGTTTCATATTGTCAACATTTGTTTTACTTCAGGCAAAAGAAGTTGCCAAGACATTCCCATGATGCAATGACCCCTAATACTTTAGCAGGAACCCTATTTACAGTGCAAACTGTAGCTGGGATTTTAGCAAATTTCTCTCTTCTTCATCATTATGTGACCCTGTGTGTCACTGGGTTTAGGTTCAAGTCCACAGATGTCATAGTTCAGCACCTGACTGTAGCCAATGCCCTTATCATGCTTTCCAAAGGAATCCCACAGACCATGACAGCACTTGGAGTAAAATATTTCCTTCATGAGTTTGGATGTATCTCTGTTCTTTATATTTATAGAGTGGCCAGGGGTGTGTCAATTACTGCAACCTGCATACTCAGTGTCTTTCAGGCCATCAAGATGAGCTCCATGACCTCCAGCTGCAAGAAGCTTCCAACAAAAGCTCTGCAGGATGTTGGTGTCTCAATTTTCCTTTGTTGGATCCTATATATGTGTGTAAATTTAATTTTCCCACTCTACAGCCACAGCAGGTGGAAATTCAAAAACATCACACGGGATAGAGATCCTGCGTACTGTTCTGCCGGGCTTCAGAACAGAATCACAAATTCATTGTATATAGCGCTGGTTCTGTTCCCTGAAGTTTCATGCTCGGGACTCATGCTGTGGTCCAGTGGCACCATGGTGTGCATCCTGCACAGGCACAGGAGAAAGATGCAGTACATCCACAAGGCAAGGCTCTCCTCCAGACCCTCCCCCGAGGCCAGAGCCACCCAGAGCATCCTGGCTCTGGTGTGCACCTTCGTGTTTTTTTACACACTCTCATCCACCTTTTATGCTTACATTGCTGCCTTTAATATTTCCAGTAAGTGGCTAATGAACACCTCTGCCCTAATTTCTACCTGTTTTCCCACCATCAGCCCTTTGCTGTTAATGAACCGTGACGGCACTGTCACAAGGCTCTGGACCAAATTCAGAGAGTCTATCAGATTCATGTCACATTTGTCTTTCTCCACAAACTTCAGATTTCTACAAAGACCAGTGTGCAACTCAATAAGAAAGACAGAAGCTTCTTAAGGCAGCACTAAGGCTGCTCGGCAGTTCTCCAGATGGTTGAATGTGAAACTCTGGATGATAGACAAGGCTCTTAAAGCCTTCACTTTAATGATCCCAATCACGATGCATTTTGTGAAAAATTTAAAATGAACTAGTGACATATTCACAAGCTTGATGCACAGATAATACATGAAATGAGTTGCAAATATTCTTAAGGATACAAAGAGCATTCTGCCAGGTCTGTCAAGTACAGGTACCTGTCATTGGCAGTGGTCATCTCTGGTTTCTTCTGGGATTGCCTGTATAGAAAATATAGACCCCGGTCTATAAAGACAGCGTCACTTCATCATGGCTATAACAGTTTTTTTTTTCTTATATGAAAACACCGTTGCTCACAACATGTGTGGGACAGTTGTAGTAAAAGTTTCTATTAAGAGATTGACATTTCTGGAGTTATTGTGGTGGCTCAGTGGTTAAAATGCTTGTTATGTAAACATGAGAATCTAAGTTCAGATCCCCTGAACACATGAAAAGACAGGCATGGATGTACCTGTCTAAATTCCAGTGCCACAGGACAGCCAATGTATGCGGATTGGTGCAGTCACTATCTCAAAAATACAAATACTGAAGAAGTCATCAACATGACAGCAACCTCTGGCTTCCACATGCACCTGCTTGAGCAAGTGAATAGACTTTCACAAACATAAACACAAATGTACCTACATACATACATACAGAGACACACACCACACACAAACACACACACACATACACACACACACACACAGAAAGAGAGAGAGAAAGAGAGAGAGAGAGAGCAACAGAAATCTGTGTGACTCCTCAAAGAAATGGCTGAAAGACAGAGGAAGTAGATGGAGTTGAGTTCTAAAAGGGACCTTATAGTGGGAAATTACCAATACGGAGCCAAGTAGAAATATAAGGGTATTTAATAGGGAAAAGCCTTACAGAGCAACCTAGCCAGCCGGTGTGGCAGCAGTCTGTACGCAAGCTGAAAAAGGGAAAGCGAAACTGAAACGAAGCCCTGACCCTCTCACTCTACGTCACCCTGACCACGCCCTCGAAGGCGTGGTCAGGCAGACCTGTATCCAGCCCCTAAGCAGGCGTGGCTACAGGTTCCCCTACAGGACCTTTGCACCTTAGTACATGCCAAGGTCCTGTCTGCCATGTATGCCAGGTCACCAAGGAGTGGGGGCAGGTATGCATGTATGCTGACATTCTTCCCTTCCTTTTTATTAAAAAGGTGAGGTTAGGCATGGTAGGTTAGGGCATGAGGGCACCTAGTTCTTGAGACTACTTCCTGCTCACCTAGGGGACACTGAACATCTTCAGGAGACCTGAGAAAGCTGGGGTGCTTCCATGTCCTGGGATAGCTGGTTTTTTCATTATGGTTCAGGCTGTATGGAACTCTCTGGAACCTCTTAGACCTGGCAAGATGTTGGCAGAACAGAGGGCAAGGTTAGGTATCGGAAAAAATTTCTTTTGGATCTTGATGATTGAAGAGGAGGGTGTCAGGACCTGGCAAAGGTGGGATTCTTGGGCCATTTACTGACAGCATCTATCTGGAGTGCATCTGACTGTTTGAGGTGAATCGAAGTTGACTTCCTAGAACTTATAATAATTCTTTGAGTTTGTGAAGGCATAAGTTTAGACACAGTAGTATTTCCACTCTTTATAATCTGTTCTGAAATTTGCATTGTAGAAACAGCAGAAATGACTTTGGTTGAAAGCATTAACTGGTTCTTCCATCTGGAAAACTGACATATTTTTAGCACAATGAAAAGCACCTTTTACATCTATTGTTAGAAAATGACCAAAGGGGGCTGGAGAGATGGCTCAGCAGTTAAGAGCACTGACTGTTCTTCCAGAGGTCCTGAGTTCAATTCTCAGAAACCATATGGTGGCTCACAACCACCTTCAATGAGATCTGGTGCCCCCTGCTGGCATGCAGGCAGAAAACTGTATATATAATAAATACAAAAATCTTAAAAAAAAAAGAAAAGAAAATGACCAAAGGGATTTTAAAATCTTGATTTTGCAGTTATGGTCTCAGAGTGGTAGAGTATGGAATTTTACTTTTAAATTAAGAGGCTCTGTCAATGAACAGCCTCTGACCTCTCTTGTACCTTGCTCTTGTATTCCTAATCTGAGCAACCTAAGAAGCTTTGTGCTCCTTTTATTGACAATGGTGTGAAGCTTAGCCCCACTGAGTACATTCACCTCATTCCTACCCTCTTACCACTGTAAGCAACCCACCAATGCGCGCTCATCATCCCTCTTTAATATAATCTGTCTGTCTGTCTGTCTGTCTGTCTGTCTGTCTGTCTGTCTATCTATCTTAGCCAAGTGCCAAGATTGCTGATCAACCCACAAGAACAATTATCAATCATAAACTATAAATGGTAAAAACAGAAATACACAAATAACAAGATGGTGTTAAAAGGAACATTCTTCTGATGTGTGGTATCCCCTAGACTGTGATAGACCTACCAAGCACCATCCTCTTATGGAAAACCAACTTTTTCTCTGCCAGCAAGCATGAATTACCAAGAAGTCCTCAGTTAGGGTTGGACCTCATGCCCTCCCTTTCCATGCAGAAATTGTGTCTGGCTTGAGGTCCTGACGCTCTTGTGATGCTGTCACAATATTTAACAACAAGTGAATGGATTTCTAAAAGCCGCATGGTCAGTCTTGCCACAGAGATGAGGACAGAGTTCAATGAAGAGATGAATTATGGAGGATATGACCAGGAAGGAGCCGTTTTACTCCCTGATAACATGAGTTACTGTTTGTAGTTCACCATTTTATAAGACTACACCAGGATAGACTCAAGAGCAATGGGGTCTAACTGATGGGGGATGTCCTTCTGTACACTGTGAGTATATGTTTCTTTCCTTGGTTGGTGAATAAATGCTGATTGGCCAGTTGCCAGGCAGGAAGTATAGGCAGGTCTACCAGACTAGGAATGCTGGGAAGAGGAAAACAGAGGGAAGCAATCATGAAGAGAGATGCCGTGTAGCTCCTGAAGGAGTACCATGCCAGAACACTACCGGAAAACCACAGCCTCATGGCAATACATAGTTAAATAGAAATTGGTTAATAATTAAAAGAAAGCTAGCCAGTAAGACTCCTTAACCATTGGCCAAACAGTGTATAATTAATAAAAGCCTCTGTGTGTTTATTTAGGACAAAATGCCTGCAGTACAAGGCAGAACAGAAACTGCATCATCAACTAATCTCTGTCATGGCAAAAATAACACTTCAGTGCTCTGATATTGGGGCAGAATAAAAAAAATCTAAAGCACCAGTTTCATTATTGACACCCACACAATACTACCTTCTTTAAGTGACTCATGTGTTTGAATGGCTTTAAAAGGCCCTGTCTGCTCAATTATAATTATAAAGTAATACATGACTTACTAGTAATGTAGTTTTAACTTTTTTTGAGATCAAACAATTAATACTTAAAAAATTTTAAAGCAATTTATTTTTGTCCCCTGTGTGTGAATTTCTTGCCTACATGTATGTCTGTATACCATGTGCATACAGTACCCAAGAAAGCTAGAAAAAAAAGGTTAGGAGGAACTAGAACTGGAGGTGGTTGCTAGCCTCTGTGTCAATTCTGGGAATTGAGCCTGCCTGGTTCATCAGGAAGAACCAGTGGTTTTAACTGCTGAGTCATTTTTCCAGCCCCAAATCATTAACATTTTAGAATAATAGTTAGAAAAACATCAGTTTACTTTGTTTAGTTTCAAATGCATTTACAAAGGAAGGACAACATTTTACTCCTCCCTAGTCCGGATTTTTCTAGCTAGTTTAAAACAATATTGTACAGGTGTTTTGTAAACTGGTCTACAGTGAGCAGGTGAGTGACCAGCTGGCCAACTTTTTTCATGCTGCAGCCTGATGCATGCCTGACTATGAATCTTTCCCAAGAGATTCTCCAACAGAAGCCTCTTCACGAGTTCAACATCAGGGATCACTGTCAGATGATCTGCTTGAAGACCAGAGAGCCTAAGGAATGCCATGGGTGACTGCAAGCAAACCTGTCTGTAAGGCTACTGCAGGGCCAGGGAAAATTATGAAATCTAAAAAAAATAAATTAGCATTTCAGTGAAGAGACAGCCTGTGCTTGGAAATGTCATTCCTTACTCCTATTCTTTCTGCTCATCTCCCAGGCTTCTTTTCAGGTGAGGTCCTTTTTGAGCAGTGATGCTGAGTGCTGAACTAAGGATCTTTTTACTACTCAACAAATGGTGCTAGCAAAACTGTACTTTCAGAAGAATGAAACTAGGTCCATATCTGTTACCCTGTGCAAAAATCAACCCAAAGACCTTAATTTAAAACTCCAAAACCCGAAACTGCTAGAGGAAAACACAGGAAATGCTGGTGAAATTATAGATGTAGACTGGAACTTCTTGAAGAGAAATGCAGCAGCCCAGGAATGAGCAACAAGAACTAGCAAGTTAAGAAACAACAAGTTGAAATATTTCTTCCCAGCAAAAGTGACCATGAGCAGATCAAGCAGACAGCTCTCAGAATGGTGACAAATCTTTTCTGGCTGTTTTCAGTCAGGTGACAAATGTCCACTTTACATACAACTGCAAAATTTACTCACCTAAAACCATCATAGAACCACAAAACTTATAAATGAACAACTGAAAGGAACAGTTTTCAAATTAAGAAGGAATAATGACCAATATTTTTTTTTAAATGCCAACATTTATTGGGGCAATACGAATGAAAACAACTATGAGAAACCACTTGACCTCTAGTCAGAATAGTTATCCACAAGAAACTTGAGGGGTACTCCAGCAGATTTGAGAAAGAAAGGGATCCTTAGAATGTAGTTCTTAAAACAATTAAAAATAGAACTATCAGGTTAAATCTCTGGAATGCAATTGCTTAGGAGACCACTAGATCCCAGCCACATCTACCTACAATGTCATCAAATAACATTTGAAGCCTATAGCAGATATTTTTCCTTTTATTGATTCTTCGGGGATTTCACATCCTGCATTCCAATCCCACTTATCTCTCTGCTCCTCACATCTGCCCACTGTCCATGCAACACTCCCCAAATCAAAACCAAATTTAGAAATCCAAAATGAAACAAAACAAAGGAAAACAAAAACAAAAACAAAAACAGAACTAAAGCAGAATCTTGTGAAAGCTGTAGCGTGGCCCATTGAGTCACCCAGTTTATGGTTTAGTCCACTCATCTTTACTTGCAAGTGTTCACTGCCATGATTCATTGGTCTGGCTTGAGGACACTGGCTTCTGCTCCACCACTGATAATGGGCTCGCACTGGGGCTCCTCTTGGATCTCCTGTTGTTGTCCTGTGTCATGGAGAGCCTGTGTTTGGATCTGTAGGTTCGTCCCCTTTACATGTTCCAGCAGTTCATAGATGAGGTGGATGCTGGGGTAAGGCAACTCACAGTCCTGCTTCTGGGCCCGTTTGGTAGGTGGGTTGGTCAGCTTGCTAACTTCCCCTTATCATCACTACCAGACAAGCTCTCCAGCATTGCCTCAGTTACCTCATTGAATGTAGCCTACAGCAAGGAGCTGGGCCAATTCTCTTCCTCTTGGGCACTCAGATCCAGGTCTACCTCACTCATATTGACAGGGGCGGCTCTACTGGATTGCCCAGGAAAAGTGCTGTGCCCTTTCTTCTGATTGCCACAGGGTACGTACAAGTCAGTGGCAGGGTCACTTTTCCTGCTCTCATTCCTTCAGGGCTGGCTCACCTGCACCTGAGACAACAGGATCAGCTCTATTGTGCTGTCCAGGCAGAGTGCAGGGTCGAGTCTCCTGCATGCTACAGCTGGTGGGGCAAGGCTAGTAGTGCTCTCTCTCTCTCTTGCCTGCCATAGTTAGAGTGAGGGTCAGAGGGGGAGGGCATCTTTCCCTCACCCACGCCACCACATGGCAGATGACAGGGAAGGCAGTGGCTCAGCTCTCCTGATCTCCTGCCCTCATTCCTTCATGGTTTTCTCACCAGTGTCTCTGACCACAGGGTCAGTAGTAGTGTGATTCCCAGGTAAGATTAACGCCATGGTGAGTGGTAGGATCATCTTTCCCAATTGTAGGGCAGAACTATCCCCGGATGGGTAGGACAAGCTTGTCGGCTGTGGTTTCCATTGAGGGGCGGGACCAGCCATGCCAGGGCTAGTGAAGGGCAGTGCTGGCTCAGCAAATCATGGTTCCAATGACCCCTGCTCTAACATGGGCCACAGACTCCAATTGCAGTAGCAACTTGGGGCCAGGCACGACCACAACCCTGGTGGCAACACAGGCCACCCAGATCAGCATGGACCCAGTGCCAGCATGGCCATAGTTGGCTAACCAGGCCTCAGACAATTGTAGAGCCCTCAGTGGCAACTGGAACCACAGACACCACCCAAGACTCTGGCCTCCATATGGTCACAAACCCACATGTGATCCGAGGCAGTGGCCCAAGCCCAAATGTCCCCAAGGCTTCAAATGGCAGCACCTGCCACCTTGAACAACGTGGCCCCAGGTGCGGCATGGTCCTTCAAAACAAACATGGTTTAAGGTGGCCGACCATTGGAGATATTTTTTGCTTTGCTAAAATGTTGATAATCTGATGACCCAATAATGTATATGAAAAATTCAGGTGGTACATTCTAAATGGAAATGGTTTATCTCAGCTAGCTTTCTGTTGCTGTGACAAACACTGTCATCAAAAAGAACATGTTGAGGGAAGGTTTCATTTCAGTGTACAGTTTATAGCTGGATGGAAGCATCGTCAGGCACCTGAAGGCAGGAATTGAATCAGAGACCATAATAGAATTCTGCTTACTGACCTTTTCTTCCTGGCTTGCTCAACCTGTATCCTTCTATAACCCAGGATTCCCCAGGGACATTGCTGCTCACAGTGAGGCTGTATTTTCCTATATCACTATTCAACTAAGAAAATGGACCACTGACATGCCTAGCAGTCAATATGATGGAGGCAATATCTCAATTAAGGCTTGTTCATTCCTAATTATTTTAGGTTGTGTCAATTAAACAATAATAGTATCAATAACAATGAACACCCACCACCACCAACTAAGCAGCACACTATTCTATTTGCAAGCCTGATACAGGATGAACTGGGTGGAGTAGAGGGAGGGAAAACTATAATTTAGATATATTTTATGATAAAGATTATCTTCAATAAAAGGAAAAAAAAGAAAGATGGTTGTTTCTAAATTTCAAGACTAACTCTACCATTGTCAAAGCATTTGTAAAGAAAGCTAGTTAGGAGATATGTAAACTCCATGAAAGAAAGAAAGTATTTCAGAATCATCTTAAATGAAAATAATAAGACAAGTCAGTGTAATTCTGATAGGTGTTTATTTGTTACTTGGTCTTTTTCTTTTGCTGCTCTTAATAAAGAAAGACTTTATTCTGTATGTTTGGTGTTTTGATTGTTATGTGGTGAAGGAACTTTTTTTCTTGGTTCAGTATATTTGGTGCTCTGTAAGGTTCTTCTTCTTTTATTAGTTCAAATTTGGAGCAAGCTAGCTTCACATGTCACTCCCCACCCACCACCTACTCCCCTCTCCACTCCCCCTTCACTCCCCAGGGAGGATAGGGACCTCGACAGCGGTCCCCAAAGTCCACTACATCATCCTGTGCCGGGCCTAGGCCCTCCCCCATGTGTCCAGGCCGAGAGAGCATCCGTTAGCGTGGGATGGACTCTCAAAGTCCCTTCTTACACCAGGGAAAAATACTGATCCACTACCAGGGGGCCCATAGAGTGAAAGGCCTCCTCATTGACATCCATGATCAGGGGTCTGGATCATTCACATGTTGGCTTCCCAGACAACAGTCTAGGGTCCATGTGCTCCCCCTTGTTCAGGCCAGCTGTTTCTGTGGGTTTCACCAGCCTGGTACTGACCCCTTTGATCTTCATTCCTCCTTCTCTGCAACTGGGTTCCCGAGTTCAGTTCAGTGTATATCTGTCATTGTCTGTCTCTGCTTCCATCAGCCACTGGATGAGGGCTCTAGGATGGCATATAAAGTAGTCATCAGTCTCAATAAAGAGGAAGGGCATTTACGGTATCCTCTCCACCATTGCCTAGATTGTCAGTTCCTGTCATCCTTGTAGATCTCTGGAAATCTTCTCGGTGCCAGATCTCTCCTCGACCCATAATGGCTCCATCTGATATGGTATCTGTCATCCTGCTCTCCTTTATTCTTCCCCCCACTCAATATTTCTGCTCTTCCATTTCTTCCTCACCCCTCCTCTTCTCCTCTTCTCATTCTGCCAGCCCCCTCTCCCCTACCCTCACTCTTCCAGTTAGGTCAGGAGATCCTGGCCCTTCCCATTCTCCAGGGCCCATGCATTTTTCTCTTAGAGTCCTTCTTGTGTCCTAGTTTCTTTGGTGAAGAAGATTGTAAGCTGGTAATCCTTTGCTCTATGTCTAAAATTCATATATGAGTGAGTACATACCATGTTTGTCTTTTTTTGACTGGGTTACCTCACTCAGGATGGTTTCTTCTAGTTCCATCCATTTGCCTGTGACTTTCAAGATTCCATTGCTTTTTTCTGCTGAGTCGTACTCCATTGTATAAATGTACCACATTTTTTCTCTATCCATTTTTCAGTTGAGGGGCATCTAGATTCTGGCTATTACAAACAGTGCTGCTACAAACATGGTTGAACATGTCCTTGTTGTATGAACGTGCATTATTTGGGTATATGCCCAAGACAGGAATTGCTGGATCTTGAGGTAGACTGATTCCCATTTTTCTGAGCAACTGCCATACTGATTTCCAAAGTGGTCTTACAAGTTTGCACTCCCACCAGCAATGGAGGAGTGTTCCTTTTTCTCCAAATCCTCTCCAGCATAGATTGACATTGGTGTTTTTAATTTTAGCCATTCTGGCTTGTGTAAGACGGTATCTCAGAGTTGTTTTGAGTTGCATTTCTCTGATGGCCAAGGATTTTGAGCACTTTTTTAAGTGTCTTTCAGCCATTTCAGAATCCTCTGTTGAGAATTCTCTATTTAGTTCTGCACCCCACTTTTTAATTTAATTGTTTGGTATTTTGGTGACTAGCTTCTCGAGTTCATTGTATATTTTGGAAATCAGGCCTCTGTCACATGTGGGGTTGGTGAAGATCGTTTCCCATTCTGTGGGCTGTCGTTTTGTCTTACTGACTGTGTACTTTGCCTTACAGAAGCTTCCTAGTTTCAGGAGGTCCCATTTATTAATTGTAGATCTCAATGTCTGTGCTACTGATGTTATGTTCAGGAGGTGGTCTCCTGTATCAATTGTTCAAGGGTATCTCCCACTTCCTCTTTTAGAAGATTCAGTGTGGCTGAATTTATGTTGAAATCTTTGATCCATTTGCAATTAAGTTTTGTGCATGGTGACAAAATATGGATCTATCTGCAATCTTCTGCATGTCCCTATCCAGTTGTACCAGCACCATTTGTTGAAGATGCTTTCTTTTTTTCCATTGTATAGATTTAGCGTCTTTGTAAAAAATCAGGTGTTCATATTAACCTATGTGTGGGTTAATATCAGGGTTTTCAATTTGATTCCATTGGTCTATCTGTCTATTTTTTGCGCCAATACCAAGCTGTTTTCAGAACTATGTCTCTATAATAGAGCTTGAAGTCAGGGATGGTGATGCCTCCAGAAGACCCTTTATAGTACAAAGTTGTTTTGGCTACCCTGGGTTTTTTGTTTTTCCATATAAAGTTGAGTATTGTTGTTTCAAGGTCTGTGAAGAACTGTGTTGGGATTTTGATGGGGATTTCATTGAATCTGTAGATTGCTTTTGGCAAGACTGCCATTTTTACTATGTTGATTCTACCTATCCAAGAGCATGGGAGATCTTTCCATTTTCTGGTATCTTTTTAATTCCTTTCTGTAAAGACTCAAAGTTCTTAATGTACAGGTCTTTCACTTTTTTGGTTAGTGTTACCCCAAGATACTTTATGTTGTTTGTGGATATTGTAAAGGGTGATGTTTCTCTGATTTCTTTCTCATTGCATTTATCATCTGTATATAGTAGGGCTACTGATATTTTTGAGTTAATTTTGTATCATGCCACTTTCCTGAAGGTGTTTATCAGGTGTAGTAGTTCCCTGGTAGAATTTTGCAGGTCACTTATGTAGACTATCATATCATCTGCAAATAGTGAAAGTTTGACTTCTTCCTTTCCAATTTGTATCCCTTTGATCTCCTTTTCTTGTCTTATTGCTCAATCAAATGGACCCAAGAAACAGGCTGTCTTTGAAGTTGAGGTGTGTTTCTTGTATACAGCAGAAGGATGGATTCTGTCTTCCTATCCATTCTGTTAGCCTATATCTTTTTATAGGCAAGTTAAGACCATTGACATTGAGGGATATTAATGTCCATTGATTGTTGGTTCTTGTTTGCTTTGGATTTATTGTTGATGGTGTCATTGTGTGTGGATTTTGCTCTCCAGTTTCTTTTCATGTTTGGTAAAATTGGATTATCTATTGCCTATGTTTTTGTGAGTGTAGTTATCTTTGTTGGCTTGGAGTTTTCCTTCCAGAACTTTCTGTAGTGCTGGATTTGTGGATATGTATTAAGTCTGTTTTTTTTCATGGAATATCTTGTTTTCTCCATCTATAGTGATTGAAAGTTTTGCTGGGTACAGTAGTATGGGTTGGCATCCATGCTCCCTTAGTGTTTGTAGGATATCTATCCAGGATCTTCTGGCTTTCAAAGTTTCCATTGAGAAGTGGTCTGTAAACTTCTTGTCTTTCATAGGCATGCCATTCTTTAGGTTGTGAAAGTTTTCTTCTATAATTTTGTTAAATATGTTTTCTGCACCTTTGAGCTTTGTTTCTTTGGCTTCTTCTATACCTATTATTCTTTGGTTTGATCTTTTCATGGTGTACCATATTTCCTGGATATTTTGTGTTAAGGATTTGTTGGACTTGAGATTTTCTTTGGTCGATGATTCTGTTCCCGCCAGTGTATCTTCAACACCTGAGATTCTCTCTTCCATCTCTTGGATTTTGTTGCTTGCATCTGTAGTTCCTGATAGTTTACCCATATATTCTATTTCCAGCATTTCCTCAATTTGTGTTTTCTTTATTGTCTCTATTTCAGTTCTTGAACTGTTTGAATTGTTTTCTTCATCTATTTGATTATTTTGTTTCTTGACATTTCTTACTTTCTTTAAGAGATTTGTTGATTTCTTGAGCTTTTTGGTTTTTATTTTACTCTGTTTTTTCCATTTCTAAGGGATTTTCTCATTTCCTCCTTGAGGACCTCTGTCATCTACATAAAGTTGTTTTTTTTATTATTTTTCTTTAGTTCAAATTAGAAACAAGCTTGCTTCACATGTCAATCCCTTCTCCCTCTCCCTCACCTCCCCCCAACCCTCCACCAGCACTCCACCTCATTCCCCCTCTGCTCCTCAGGGAGGCTAAGGGCCTCCATGGGGGTTCCCCAAAGTCTGTCCCATCATCCTGGGCAGGGCCTAGGCCCTCCTCCATGTGTCCAGGCTGAGAGAGCAATAAAGTTGTTTTGAAGGTCATTCTCTTCTGCTTCATCTGCATTGTGATGCTCAGGTCATCCTAGTGAAGAATCCCTAGATTCTGGTGGTGTCATCTAAGTCTTTCTGTTGTTTAATGTGTTCTTACATTGTCATCTTCCCATCCCTTCTTCCAGTGAGTACAGGTGGGGGTCTCTCCCTCTCCCGGTGGGTACATGTTCAAGATAGGAATGGTGGCAAATGCTGGATGCTTTGGTCTGCCTCCAGGTCTCTCTGGATGACTATGCTGGGAGGGATCTGGGCGCTGCAGGTCTCTAACAGGGAAAGGTGGGAAGGAGGAGACAAGCACTCACCTTTCCCAGTGGGTGCGCATCCAAGCGAGTTTCACTTTCTTGATGAAAGATGTTCACAGTGTCAGGTTTGCTGCCCTGAAGGGTTGAAGAAGGTGCTTCTGTGACTCTACTGTGGCAGTCCCAGATTCAAGTCTTCAGGTTGAATTCTTACCTTAATTCCTGCTCACATGTTCAAGGATCCAACACAGCTTGAAGAGTGTCAACCAGCTGTGACTCAGCGAAGAAAAAAAACTGGGTAAATTCTGCAATTGTATAGTGCAGTTTGTAGCCTCAGTTTCCTGAGTCTGTGCGAACACATCCACAACTAAAACAACATTTCACATTCATGTCTAACTATTACATGTAGATTTCATACATCTCATCAATACTTCTATGACTGTGTATGTGATGCTGCAGAAATAAATGAATATAAATACTTGACGTAGTGTTGACTGGAATGTAGTTTGATGCACTTGTGTTAAGTCCTGCAACCAAGAATTAATGACGGTATACAATCCAGGGATTTAACAAGAGGTGCCAAGTATTTAGTGTACACTATACCCTGGAGCCACCACATGGGATTGTGAGAATTTTCTTGTCTAGGGGAAGACACACCACTACTGCTTTTCACTGCACATAATTATAAATATCCTCTTCTAGTCAAGACTTTTGATCCTATGACCAATATCAATTGTGGGGTGCTATGACATGGTTATGAACCACAGGTAAGAACAGATAGAAATAGCAGGAGACTTGAAACTCAGCTTAGAGTGTGAAGGATTGATGGGGAATGTACTTCTTTTTTTTAAAGATTTTATTTATTTATTATGTATACAACATTCTGCTTCCATGTATATCTGCACACCAGTAGAGGGCCCCAGATCTCATAACAGATGGTTGTGAGCCACCACGTGGTTGCTGGGAATTGAACTCAGGACCTCTGGAAGAGCAACCAGTGCTCTTAACCTCTGAGCCATCTCTCCAGCCCCTGGGGAAAGTACTTCTATGTATGTTTATCTTATTGATTGTTTAATAAAGTTCTGTTTGGCCAATGAAACAGCAAGTTAGACAGGACTAGGAATCAAAGAGGATTCTGGGAAATGTAGTAGAGAAGTGGTGATCCAGGCCAGAAGTGACATAGCAAGGAGACTCATATTTGAGCAAGGAGAAACAGGAAATGTCCCCTTTTCCCCTCAGCTCCTGCTGCAGTGGCACAATATGATCCACTGGCAAGGGAGGGTGCCAGCGAAAGGCATCCTCTATAAGATAAGTCTTATAAAATATATAGATTTATGATAATTAAGACTGAGCTAACAGATGAAATCCTAGTCATTGGCCAAGCAGCATTTGAACCTAATACAAGTCTCTCTGTGCATTAATTGGGGCCCTAACTCAGGCAGGTGGCTGGTGTAAAGGGCACATGTGGTGATGGGGCTCGGCGGCTTTTGGTGGAAAGATTTATCGTAACAAAGGATGGCAAACTGAGTGAGGCAATGACAGGTTTCAGTGATAAGATAAACACTACAGTTTCCTAATACATTGGATTGTAAAAATTCATCTAAGGAAAGGACTAAGTTGCTACCGACAGATGCAATGCACTGAGTGTGAGCATTATTCCTGTACATTTTGGTATATAATGTATTTTTTATTTTAATTAAAATATAACTATAAATTTTCCCCAATCCCTTCCGTTCTACAACACATTCCATGTACTACTGACTTGATCCCTCTCAAATTCATGTCCTCTTTTTTTTATTATTAAACCCCACATGCTTGTATAAAAGAGTAAAACTTATTTAGTCAATTTAATGTGATTTCAAGGCTTATAAACTGGTATTATTGTTTTTTTGAGATCTGAGGCAAATATTTATTTCCTTTATATATAAATTGTACATGATGTTCATGGGACTATAAACACAGATAGATTTTAAAACTCAATTCAAGATCCACCCCAAAACCACTTCCAACCTTCATTGATGACATTCATTAAATACCTCTATCTGGGTAGTTCATAATAATTGTATAGTTTGATTTCTATACAAACTGGTATTATAAAATCAATTAGGATTTCACCTCTGGGAAAGTCTATTTCTTCCTCTCTCTTGGTAGTTTAGAAGAAACTTTAGGAGAACTAATCAGAGGTATTATAATGCAAATGTATTTGTAACCAACAAAAATTTATGAATGGTAGATTTTGTTAAAAAAGAATAGCATTTACTGAGTAGGGATTGTGAGAACCAATTGTGCAAAGTGTTGATATACATCCAGAAGCTGAGACAAAAATACCCATGAACCAACAAGTATGAGCATTCATTTTTACATTGAAAGTGTTTATTTAGCCATCCCCAGCACATGTTGGAAAACAAAAACTTCAGGTCCCTTACCTAATACCTTGTGCTGAAAAATAAGCATATTTATTTAACCGTTCTCTCTCTCTCCAGAACAAAATACACAATCCTGGGTAATTCAAGAGCAAAGGAAAATTATTTATATCAAAGGTCTGAATGTGGACCCATATGTTGGTTAATATGCATAGGTACAGTGAAGACATTAAAGTAGTTGCAATCATTGTCACTGTGAAAGTGGTTCAGAAGAACTCATGTGGAAAGGCAGATAATTCTACAGAGCTGGAACATGTTATGTTTCCTCCAGCATAACATCATCCCAGAGGAGACAAAGCCTCCAATACGTGGTGTCTGGCAAAGTGCTTTTAAGATTTATTTTATTATTATTAAATTTCGTACATGTGTGCAGTGCCTGGGGATTCCAGAAGAGGACATCATATCCCTGGATCTGGAGTTACAGGTATCAGTGATCTAGTGGCTGGAGACTTTAACTCTAGGCTCTGTGAGCACAGTGCACACTTTATTGCTGATTCATTTCTCCAGCACTGAAGAGAGCAGATTCCATGTTGACTTTTTAATATTCAAAGAGGTGATTTCTATCACCAATGTGCAGAAACTATATGCAAATGATATAAAGCATAAGAAATAGTAAATGTCAAATCTATATGTCATTCACACAGAAACACATCCTTTATGTGAAATGAAAATGGGTTCAGAACCTCTTAGAAGAGATAGTGGAAGGTACACCTTGAACAAATGGTACAGGAGACTGCACAGACACTGACATCGACAATTAATAAATGGGACCTCCTAAAAATGAGAAGATTCTGTAAGGCAAAGGACACAGTCAACATGACAAAACGGCAGCCCACAGAATGAGAAAGATCTTAACCCCTCCTACATCTGACAGAGGGCTGATCTCCCAAATAAACAAAGAACGCAAGAAGCTAGTCATCAAAACACCAAATAATCCAATTAAAAAGTGGGATACAGAACTAAACAGAGAATTCTCAATAGAGGAATCTAAAATGGTAGAAAGGCACTTAAAATATTGCTCAACATTCTTAGCTATCAGGGAAATGAAAATCAAAACAACTCTGAGATACCATCTTTCACCTGTCAGAATGGCTAAAATCAAAAACACCAATGACAGTTTATGCTGGAGAGGATGTGGAGAACACTCCTCCATTGCTGGTGGGAGTGCAAACTTGTACAGCCACGTTGGAAATCAGTATGGTGGTTTCTCAGGAAAATGGGAATCAGTCTACCTCAAGATCCAGCAATTCCACTCTTAGGCATATACCCAAAGGATGCACATTCATACCACAAGGACATCTATTCAACTATGTTCATATCGTCATTATTTGTAATAGCCAGAGCCTGGAAGAAACATAGATGGCCCTCAGCCGAAGAATGGATAAAGAAAATGTGGTACATTTACACAATGGAGTACCACTCAGCAGGGGGAAAAACGAGAAAAAACAAAATCCAATGAAATCTTGAAATTTGAAGGCAAATGGATGGAACTAGAAGAAACCATCCTGAGTGAGGTAACCCAGACACAGAAAGACAAACATGAGCTTTCACCCAGTAGCTGATGGAAGCCGAAGCAGACACTCACACTTAACACTGAGCTGAACTCTGGAATCCAGTTGTAGAGAGGGAGGAGGAATGAGCAAAGGGGTCAAGACCAAGGTGGGGGAAACCCACAGAAACAGCTGACCTGAGCAAGTGGGAGCTCACAGACCCCAGTCTGACAGCCGGGAACCAGCATATGACTGAACCAGGCTCCCTGAATGTGGGTGTCAGCCTGGGCAGTCTATGGAACTTCTGGCAGTGGAACCAGTATTTATCCCTATTGTGCGAATGGACTCTGGGAGCCCATTCCCTATGGAGGGTTACTCACTCAGCCTAGATACACGGGGTGGGGGGGTGGGGGGTGGGGGGGTGGGGGGAGTGGAGGTCCTGCCCCAAATGATGTGACAGACTTTGATGATGGAGAGTGGATGCAGGGTAGGATGGGGGGTTAGTGGGGAACATGGGAGAATGGGAAGGAGAAGGAACTGGGAGTGGTATGTAAAGTAAGATTGTTTTTAATTTAAATAAAAATTTATAAAAAGATAATGGGTTCAGAGTATCTGTGCAGTGACTTCCCATCGTCTCCCATTTGAGACTGATTCAGGAGGGGACTCAAGAGGAAAGCTCGAGCCTAATTACATTAGTGTCCATTTGGGCAATGAATGCAGAGCTGTATCCAAAGTGGGAAAATGTTTTGAGGCTTGGGTGGGTAATTGCACGTGGAAAAGTGTTAAAGGTACATGTCTTCACTTATACTGTGGATGTGATAAGGGAAGCAAGGTAAGATGTCACACTCACAAGGGGAACAGTAAGTGCAGGGTGAATTTTTTATCTTCCAGTTTAAAATTATGAAGAGCAGCGTAGAATGAAGCAGAGCAGGGAAACAAGTGAGGTGTCAGCATGACGTTCAATTCAATAACTGTATATATATTTTTTAATTTCAGAGTCAACCACCCCAAATCTAGAAAGCACAACACAAAGGGAATATTGTGCTGTTTTACAATTGCTTTAATTTGAAACCTAAAGTTTACTTAATTTTCAATATCCTTTGTAATTTACTTATGTCACACAATCATTAAATAGATATCTTGATGTACCATGTACATAATTGAAGTACAGGCATTCACATGCTTGTGCACAAAATGACACACACACACACACACACACACACACACACGCAATTACACACTCACCTACATCACAGCGACAGGAAGGTTCATTCGTAATAGCCCCAGCAGTGTGCGGCATGAGTGTCATGCTCACTATTCTCTCAGAATGACTCAATAATGAAGCAAGACATAGACAGCAGCTTTCAATTCTGCTCTTGATTAGATGCTTTAGGGAAATGTCTAGTTATTTTCAAGGTCAGGCAGCAGCTGGACACCCGAGAATCACGGCTCATGAGGAGAAAAGGACAAACAGTGGGGAAAAAGAGAGAGGCCATTGCAGTCAAATGCACCACTGACCAGCTTGGATTATCCACAATAGCACCAATGAGTTGACCTAGGGAAGAGATTGTGTAAAAGGAGACAAAGGTACTGACCAGGAGAAGGATAGTTTTAGTGGCTCTGGACTCGGGGGAGGATCTGGAGGAGGTATTAATCTTGGGCATGTGTTGCATCCTTTGCTTGTGCCTGTACAGGATGAGAATCATGAAGACACTGGCCCATAGCATGAGCCCCAGAAAAAAAATGTCAGGAGCTGACAGCAATGCTGCATAAAAAATGTCACTGGCTTGGTCATGACGGACAGAATAGCAGTATAAAAATGATTTCAGGTTTGCTGTGCTTGCATTTCCGTATCTTGCCCTCATGTGCACAAGATTTATACTGCTTATAAGGAAATGAATTGCCCAGTTCAGGTACAGAGCATAACAGCCGTGCTTGTGTGCTTTTATTTTCAGCTCTGAATACCTGGAGTCCCTGGGGCTGATGATGATGGCCTGGAAGACACTAAGGAAGGAGGTGCAGCCAATACACAAACCTCGACCTAATCTGTGAAAGGAGAAAACCAATTTGCATCCATTATCATCGAGGAAGTCCTTCAGTCCAAAAGCTGCCATGGAGTGTGGCACTCCTTTTCCCAGGACAGTTAAGATGCTGGCTACAACCAAGTGAATCAGAACCCAGTCTGTAGACTTTATCCTGTACCTCATTAGGTAAAGAAACATGTAGTGACAGAGAAGCAAGAAATTCCCCAGTAGTCCAATCATAGTCAGAGACAAGAAGACCACTCCTAAAGATAACTCACTGGCTGCCATGCTCTCAGTTTCTGCTCTCAAACTGAGGATCCTTCATGAAAAGATGAGACTGAAGCCACATGCACTATGTCACAGGATACATGCATGGTATTGATATTTCCCATCCTGACTGAGTCCACAACCTATATTCATTTCAACATTAATTGCACAAGCGAAGGCCATTGAATGGGGGGTACAAAGTGTTCCAGTATTTGTAGGTTCATACTCTGCAGAATGAGCAAAACATTGACAGAATCTCCTTATCAAGACAGTGACGAAATATCTCCAGTGACCTGGCTCATGTCTTGACCCTTCAAAAACAGTTGGCCATACTTTAGGTTCAGAGAGAAATTTGGGAGTGATTGCATGATATTCCCTAGAATCCATCCATGTGGTCAATCTTCCTACTTTCAATGTCTTATACAAGCATAATTAACCCCATATTTGATGAGAATGTTTTCAAACACGTGAAAAAATTAATCCCAAAAGTTGAGGGCATGAAATAATATTTATAACTGCCTTCATTTAAATGCCTCTTGCTACATTCACAAGAAAGCATACTGGCAATTTTTTAATATGGGTACTTTCAAATTGTTATGAATACTGTTCCCATTGATTGCACACCCCACTCTGAGGCAGGGAAAAAGTTTTGTGGAAATGAGACCTTCATTTACATACAGTTCCAGGTAGGATTACATTGTTCAGTGGAACATTACTTCTCTTATTATTATGAGCATGACTATAAGAAGATATATCCCTAGAAATCCTAAAAATGTATCCTGCTTATTAGATGGAATAAAGGTTTATTGTTATTGTCATCAATTTTTTGTTATGAGAACTGATTTTCAATCTGTTTGACTTTATGAAAGTTACTTACAAATATTTCATAGAAAAATCTATAGATACTCACTTGTACAATGTTCATATCTTCCACACAAATAAGCTGTGAAGGAGTCATCCTTGCAGAGCTTGTTATCAAGTCTATCACTGTCCTTAGTAACCACTGTGAATAAGAGCTCAAAGATGATAGAAAGTCATATTTATACATTTCTCACAAAGTGTCACCGACCACAAAGAACGTTATCAGGTGCCCTAGAGAAATCCCCTCTAAATGGAGACTCTATTTCCTTTCAGAGAGATATTAGGTGATCCCATAAGCATCAGACTTCTTTTCCAGCGTGACATGACAGACCATAGCAGGCACTGACAGGAAGGAAGGGGTTGTTAGAGTTGGAATGTGGTACAGGTAGGGCCTCACCTTTCAATTCTCTCTGAGCCATTCCTGAAGATTTTCTCTTTATCCTCTGTGGCTTTGTCATTCTTCCAGGTTCGGTCTCGTGTCTTAATGTCTCCTACGATCACTTACCAAGACTTACATTTTTATCTTTTCATCTCTGCTCTAAGGTTTCAGTATGTTGTACTCTCAGCAATCCTTCTTTTTCTGGGATTCTGATCTAGGTGACACAAACATCCGGAGAAGATCAGCTGAAGGAGGTAGCCAGTGCCTGTTATAGGTTTCTGTGGTCTGTTACCTCACCTCCCCTCAGACCTACAATTATTATGTTACTTGTAGCAATGGATATTGCAGGCTTGAACAGGTAAGAAGTTTTCCATGAACTTGTCTCCCCTGGTGACCATTTGCAAAGAAGCATTACAAGTTTCTGCTGTCAGAAGGGAATATTTTGGCATTCAGAGAGGTTGTTATCTGCTCTGTTTCCTAGAGGTCAGGGGTTCTCACTTTTAGAAATGAAGATATGATATGGTCCATCTGATGTCTATAATTGAGTTATGTGTGTGAATTTTCTTTTTTGATTTTCTGAAGTGTTTGGTATGCAAATCTCATTTTTCTCTCCTTCATCTTAGTGGGTGCCATTCTTATATACAGAATACAAATTCAATGACATGTATTTTTGATATTGTCAAAGAATAGCATAAAATGAACTGGATGCTACAAATTCACAATAGTATTTATTGTAAAATGTAACTTATGCAATGTAACTTATCTCTGTTTGCCTTTACAACTGGAGCCAATTTGCAAAAATTGGTATTTTGTGAGAAAACACTATTTGTCAACACTGTTTCACATTATTTCCTCAAAAGAAATAGGATATTGAAGAGAGTTACCCTGCATGGGTGAACAAGTCTACCAGAAGACATCACTTATTAACTAAAATTTAATAATATAAATTATTAAATGGAATCTCATTTCCCGGAATTGTTTTACTAAAACCTGTGAGTTATTGTCCTGAGAGGACTGTGAAGCAATCAACAGGACAGGCTTTTGTCATTGCTCTTGCTTACCCATCATAATTATTTGGTAAGAACCTATTGATATGACAACCATGAACTAATGAGGTACTACATAGAAAAATCAGTGTAAACTGTCCTTGGAGCACTCTCATTGAAGGATGCTGGGGCAGAAAATACAACAGGGGTTTAACCTAGCACTGTGCCCTGCATGGTACAGTGTTGACCTTCCAAGAAAATGCTGACAACTGATGCAATAGTGGTTTGGCTGTTTTGGGATAATCAACAACTTAAAAAATGAATATAAGGTCAATAAGCGAGTCTTTTTCTAAGCGGTGTGGGATAACAAATTGGATCTACCACAGGAGTACATGAATTTCAATAAAATATTTGATGCACTAAAAGACATATTGAAGTATGTTTTTTATTATAGTACATTTAACACCGAATCCAAAGTGCATAAAAGCCTGTTATCATAGTTTCCTTTTGGTTGCTATCATGAAACATCAGAAGAAAACTAGGGAGGAGGGGTTTATTTCAGCTAACAGTTTATAGTCAATCATGGAAAGAGGTTAGGACATACTTGAAGCCAGAGGACAAATTGATGGAGTCATATTTATTCTTCCAGGTTGATCCTTGGGATAGATCTAAAGAAACCATGCTTGACAGAAAGCACCTTTATCTGCTGAGCCATCTTAGTGGCACCTGTGCAAGATTATTTTAATGCTTTGTAATTTCAATGTCTGGTGATAAAACCAGGAGATAATGAATAATTCACATTTAAATCCTGCAGGAGACCAGAATATAGGATGTGATAGCATGAGATAATGTGTACCGGCAGCCACTGTGTCTGTGTCAGCACCTATAAAATTAGAGGGAGAATCAAAACAAAATAGAGCTATCAAATACTTCACACATGCAGTTATAATAGTATCATGGCTCTCCTTAATGCGGACAGTTACTCCAGGTACTTAAGCACTGACCTATGAGCCAGGAGGCTGAGGGTGTGAGTTGTGTACATGGTACCGACTAACAGTTGAGGACATCTGATGTTTACCATCCTGGCTATAAAATACGTATTTTAATATTCACATTCCACCCCAGAGTCATACATGTATCCTGTGAGGTAGAAGCTGCCAGTATAACTGTTGTGTTGAGAGATACACATTCTTATTGCTTCCTATTTTATTGTGTTACTCAATTACTGTGCAACTGAGGAAATTTAATCCTACAAGTTGGCTTGTTAGGCAATACCACACCATTGATTATACCGAGAAGTGCTATCAAGGATAGAATGCACAGGACATTGGGCATGATACTTGGCTCAGAGATAAATTGTTAATCTGAATGAGATAGGTGAGATTTTTTTTTAAAAAAATCCATAGCAACATTTCCAGAATACACTATAATAGTCACTGTACCTAGTTAAGTTTTACTAAAGAGTCTGAGATGAAAAAGAATTCATGATATTATATCAAAAATTTGCATGTAGTCTACTGAAAGAAAACATGGAACCCAGACATCAATCTCTGAAGATAAAGTCACCTGATTTTGAAATGCTAACAGAAATATATATGGGAGAAAATATAGCTTCATCAACCAGGGGATATATGTATCCATGTGTAGAGTGTGAAATGAAATTCTTATATCTTCATCTGCACAGAAGTCAACCACACATAGGTCAAACATCCAACTGGTCCACCTGACATTCTTGAAAGGTCAGAGGAGCAATTTTGGGAAAACACTTCAGAATCTAAGCAGACACAAGGACTTTACCAATGACTCCATCAGTACAGGAAGAAATTTCTAAAACTGATGAATGGCATTTCATGAAAGTAAAATGTTTCTTCAGCCTTGTAGAGAGTCCCTCTTTTAATTTAAATTATGTTTAGAAGGTCATGAGGTGCTCATAGAACAGTTTAAAAAATGTACACTCCTACTTGTCTTCTTGCCCTCTCTGGCTTCCAATTCATCACTAATTAACCCTTTCCATATATATATATATATATATATATATATATATATATTTCATCCCCTTAAAGTATCACTTCCTTAGTGTCCTTTTTTTTACATTTCTGGCATCCATAAGGTCAACACAGTACATTAGGGGCTTGAAGATATGACAGCCTTATAAAGGAATGTGTGTACATGTTGGATTTATGTATCTTTCTTACCACATTGGATATAAACTTTTCAGTTCCATTTGTTTCACCTGAATATTCTATAACTTTGCCTTTTTTCTTGATAGCCGAGTTAAATTCCTTTGTGTATTTGTAGCAGATTTCAATCATCTCCTTATCATTAAAACAACATTGCTAAGAGTTGAATATTCTGCACTGTTTGTCAGGGAGACATAATGTACTGCATCCATACAGGGTTGCTATTGCTCATGACTGACCATAGGGTTTATATGATAAGGCCCTATTGCTCAAGATACCTTATGCCATGTATTCATTAAAGAGAAATACATTTGGAAATGAGATAGATACTCCCTTCCTGCAGGCTGGAATTCATAGTTCTAGAAGATTTTACTTGAATTTCTGGGTGGGAAAGGTCTTACTCTGCTATGAATCTAGCTATTCCTACTTGTAAAATAATGACACGGAGAATAAGGGATAAACAACCACGATTTGATTTGATTTGATGCAAACATACCAGAAAGGAACCAATACTCATGACTATAGACCAACTCCACAGCACTTGGCAACAGAAGTCACAGGACATGGGGGGTTAATTCTGTTGCTTAGCTAGAATGATACACCATAGAATCACTTTGTAAATATATGTGTTCATTTCAGAAGATAATTAAAATGCCAAGATATAGCCAGAGAATTCTCTCTTTCCAGTGAACTGAAACAAAGCTAAAATGGCTTCATAAAGGGCTGAGAATAGGTAAGAGCTCTTGCTCATTCCTGAACAAGGCATTTATACCACCCCATCAAAATCGTAGAAAACAGTCTAGAGGAGATGGAAGAAAGAACATGAAATTCAGAAGTTAAGGGACAGTAGGAATAAGAGCTGCACTATGTCATTTTCTGGGCAATATGTCACATTAGATTTGTAAACATTAAGCTCCTATGGATAGTTGCATTTGGTATGCACAAGGCTAGACCAACATCCCAGGATAGATAGAGTGAAGAACTCAAAAGAGCTATGCAGCACTGATGAAGTATTTACTACTAATAGATTTGGAAAGGGGTGAGTCAGTGCCATCAGTTGTGTAAAAATTGTTGGTAATTCCATCCTACAGTTATATTGACAACCATGGTTAATATAAATGAGTCACAGGACAAAACCAAAAGTCACAATCCCGAGAAAAAGACAGATGTGGATAAGGATGGTGATGGGGTCAGAGGGAGATAAAAAAGGGGTGGTGACGGGAGCCAGAATGCATTATGTACATGTTTGTAATTGCAAAATTACGAACATAATAATAAATAGTATCTTTCAAATTAAATATGCAGCACAGTAAAGAGACGGACTGTAGGATTTCAGCAAGAGTCTGTTAGCTACACTAAGAGTGTTAATATCTACAATATATTAGAGATCAAGAAGCCCTAACAGGAAATATAGTAATTAAATATACAAACAATTCTCAATGGATGATTTCACACATAATGAATGTATGAAAAATCATTCAACTTTATAATCCACTAGACAAATTAAAATTAAATTTTATATTTCATCTCCTCGCAAGGTGAAATGGACATAGCTAAGGGGACAAATGGCAACTAAGACAGAGAAAGTGTGCAGAAAGGAAATCTTACACATTGCTGGAGAATGTTTCAAATATTCAGTCCATTGTGGAAATAAGTATGACTGATGCTTAAAAACAAACGACATACCACATGTCCAAGCTTTACCTTCCTGGGTATTCAGCCAAAATACAGTAAGTCCACATACCACAGAGATACTTGTACATCCAAATTTTTTCACAGTGTTTCCAAATCTGTATTTAGCTTGGGGGTAAAATTTGGATATTTTTTTTAATTGGAAACAAGCTTCTTTTACATGTCAATCCCAGTTCCTTCTCCCACCCCTCCTAACCCGCCACAGCCCATCCCAATCCCTTTCTCCTCCCCAGGGAGGGTGAGGCCTTCCATGGAGGATCTTCAAAGTCTGTCATTTGGAGCAGGGCCTAGACCTTCCCCCATGTGGCTAGGCTGAGAGAGTATCCTTCTATATGGAGAGGGCTCCCAAAGTCCATTTGTATACTAGGGATAAGTACTGATATACTACCCTATAGATTGCCAAGACCTCCAAACTGACCTCCTCATTTAGGGGGTCTAGAACAGTCCTATGCTGTTTTCCCAATATCAGTCTGGTGTCCATGAGCAACCCCTTGTTCAGGTCAGCTGTCCCTGTGGGTTTCTCCAGTCTGGTCCTGACTCCTTTGCTCATCACTCCTCCCTCTCTGCAACTGGATTCCAGAGTTCAGTTCATTGTTTAGCTGTAGCTGTCATCCCCTGCTTTCATCAGCTACTGGATGAAGGCTCTAGGATGGAATATAAGGTGGTCATCAATCTCATTATTGGAGGAGGGCATTTAAGGTATCCTCTCAACTACTGCGAAGATTGTTAGTTGGGGTCAAACTTGTAGATTTCTGGATGTTTTCCTAGTGCCAGAATTCTCTTTAAACCTATAATGGCTCCCTCTATTGTGGTAGCTCTTTTATTGATCTCCTCTATTCTTCCCCTGACTAAATCGTCCTGCTCTCTCATGTTCTTCTCTCCCCTTCTCTTTTCCCCCCTCTTTCTTCTAGATCCCTCTCCCCTCCCCCATGATCCCAACTATCTCAGGAGATCTTGTCTCTTTCCCCTTCTCCAGGGGAACATGCATGTCTCTTCTAGGGTCCTCCTAGTTTCCTACCTTCTCTGTGTGGATTGTAAGCTGGAACTCCTTTGCTTTATGTCTAAAATCCATATATGAGCGAGTACATACCCTGTTTGTCTTTTTGTGATTGGGTTACCTCACTCAGGATGGTTTCTTCTAGTTCCATCCATTTGCCTGCGACTTTCAGGATTTCATTGTTTTTTTCCACTGAGTAGTACTCCATTGTATAAATGTACCACATTTTCTCTATCCATTCTTCAGTTGAGGGGCATCTAGGTTGCTTCTAGGTTCTGGCTATTACAAACAGTGCTGTTACGAACATGGTTGAACATATGTCCTTGTTGTATGAACATGCATTATTTGGGTATATGCCCAAAAGAGGAATTGCTGGATCTTGAGGTAGACTGATTTCCATTTTTCTGAACAACCGCCATACTGATTTCCAAAGTGGTCTTACAAGTTTGCACTCCCACCAGCAATAGAGGAGTGTTCCTTTTTCTCCACATCCTCTCCAGCATAGATTGTCATTGGTGTTTTTTATTTTAACCATTCTGACAGGTGTGAGGTGATATCTCAGAGTTGTTTTGAGTTGCATTTCTCTGATGGCCAAGGATTTTGAGCTCTTTCTTAAGTTTCTTTCAGCAATTTCAGCTTCCTCTGTTGAGAATTCTCTATTTATTTCTGCACCCCACTTTTTAATTTAATTGTTTGGTATTTTGGTGGCTAGCTTCTTGAGTTCATTGTATATTTTGGAAGTCAGCCCTCTGTTACATGTGGAGTTGGTGAAGATATTTTCCCATTCTGTTGTTTTGTCTTATTGACTGTCCTTTGCCTTACAGAAGCTTCCTAGTTTCAGGTCCCATTTATTAATTGTCGATCTCAATGTCTATGCTACTGTTGTAATGTTCAAGAAGCGGTCTCCTGTACCAATTGTTCAAGGGTAACTCCCACTTTCTCTTCTAGAAGATTCAGAGTAGCTGAATTTATGTTGAGATCTTTGATTCATTTGGACTTAAGTTTTGTGCATGGTGACCGGTATGGATCTATCTGTAATCATCTGCATGTCCGATTCCAGTTGTGCCAGCAACACTTGTTGAAGATGCTATCTTTTTTCCATTGTATAGATTTAGCTTCTTTGTCAAAAATCAGATGTTCATATATGTATGGGTTAATATCAGAGTTTTCAATTCAATTCCATTGGTCTATCGGTCTATTTTTGCACCAATACCAAGCTGTTTTCAGAACTATGGCTCTATAATGGAGCTTGAAGTCAGGGATGGTGATGCCTCCAGAAGATCCTTTATTGTACAGAGTTGTTTTGGCTATCCTGGGTTCTTTGTTTTTCCATATAAAGTTGAGTATTGTTCTTTCAAGATCTGTGAAGAATTGTGTTGGGATTTTGATTGGGATTGTGTAAAATCTGTAGATTACTTTTGGGAAGATTGCCATTTTTACTATGTTGATTCTACCTATCCAAGAGCATGGGAGATCTTTCCATTTTCTGGTATCTTCTTTAATTTCTTTCTGTAAAGACTCAAGGTTCTTGTGATACAAGTTTTTCACTTGTTTGGTTAGCGGTACCCCAAGGTATTTTATGTTTGTGGCAATTGTTAAGGGTGATGTTTCTCTGATTTCTTTCTTAGTGTGTTTATTATCTGTATATAGTAGGGCTACTGATTTTTTAAAATTAATCTTGTATCCTGCTACTTTGCTCAAGGTATTTATCAGGTGTAGTAGTTCCCTGGTAGTGTTTTTCGGGTCACTTATGTAAACTACCAGATCATAGGCAAATAGTGAAATATTGACTTCTTCTTTTCCCCTTGATCTCCATTTGTTGTCTAATTGCTCTAGCTTCAATACAATATTGAAAATGTATGGAGAAAGTTGACAGCTTTGTCTTGTTCCTGATTTGAGAAGAATCACCTTGAGTTTCTCTCCACTTAGTTTGATGTTGGTTGTTGGCTTGCCGTATATTGCGTTTGTTATGTTTAGGTATGTTCCTGTTCCTGATCTCTCCAAGACCTTCATCATGAAGGGATGTTGGATTTTGTCAAAGGCTTTTTCAGCATCTAGTGAGGTGATCATGTGATTTTTCTTTCTCAGTTTGTTTATATGGTGGATTACATTGATGGATGTTTGTATGTTGAACCATCCCTGAATCCCTGGCATAAAGCCTACTTGATCATAGTGGATGATTTTTCTGATGTGTTCTTGGATTTGATTTGCCATTATTTTTTATTTGCCATTATTTTATTGAGTAATTTCGCATCAATGTTCATGTGGTATATTAGTCTGTAGTTCTCTTTCTTAGTTGTATCTTTGTGTTGCTTGGATAACAAGGTTATTGAAGCCTCATAAAAGGAGTTTGGCAATGACCCTTCTGCTTCTATTGTGCAGAACACTTTGAGGAGAATTGATATTAGCTGTTCTTTGAATTTCTGGTAGAAATCTGCACCGAAACCACCTGGCCCTGGGCGTGTTTTGGTTGGGAGACTTTTGATGACTGCTTCTGTTTCATTAGGGGTTATAGGTCTATTAAAATTTCTTATCTGTTCTCGATTTGATTTTGGTAAGTGAGATCTATCCAGAAAATTGTCCATTTCCTTTAGATTTTAAAATTTTGAGGAGAGCAGGTTTTCAAAATATGACCTAATGATTCTCTGGATTTCATCAGTGTCTATTGTTATGTCCCCCTTTTCATTTCTGATTTTTCTAATTTGCATGTTGTTTCTCTGCTGTTTGGTAAGTTTGGATAAAGGTTTGTCTATCTAGTTGATTTTCTCGAAGAACCAACTCTTCATTACATTGATTCTTTGAATTGTTTTCCTACTTTCTATTTTATTGATTTCATCCCTCTATTTGATTATTTCCTGGCATCTACTCCTCCAGGGTGAGTTTGCTTCTTTTTGTTCTAGAGCTTTCTGTTGTGCTGCCAATTCTCTAGTGTGACTATTCTCCAGTTTATTCATGTGGGCACTTAGAGCTATGGACTTTTCTCTTAGCACTGCTTTCAAAGTGTCCCCTGTGTTTGGGTATGCTGTGTCTTCATTCTCATTGAATTCTAGGAAGTCTTTAATTTCTTTTATTTCTTCCTTGACTCAGGAAGGGTGCATGAGTTTGTAGGTCTCCTGCAATTTGTGTTGTTGTTGAATTCTAACTTTAAAGCATGTGGTCTGATAAGATACAGGGGGCTTTTCCTATTTTTTTTACCTGTTGCAGTTTGATGTGTTGCCAAGTATGTGATCAATTTTTGGGAAGGTTCCATGTGTTGCTGAGAATAAGGTATATTCTTTTATGTTTGGATGGCATGTTCTATAGATGTCTGTTAAATCCAATTGGTTCATAACTTGTTAGTTCCTTTTTTTTCTTTGTTAAGTTTCTGTCTCATAGTCCTGTCTAGTGGTGAGAGTGGGGTGTTGAAGTCTCCCACTATAAGTGTGTGAGGTTTACTGTATGATTTAAGTATTAGTAATGTTTCTTTTGGAAATGTGGATGCTTTTGTATTTGGGGCATAGATGTTCAGAGACTATGAGACTTCATCTTTATGTATTTCTCCTTTGATGAATATGAAATGCCCTCCTTCATCTCGTTTGATTAATTTTAGTTAAAGTCTAATTTGTTAGATATTAGGATTGATACCCCCGCTTGTTTCATGGGTCCATTTGATTTGAAAATTTTTTCCAAACCCTTAACTTTGAGGTATCATCTGTCTTTGAAGTTGAGGTGTGTTTCCTGTACGCAGCAGAAGGATGCATTCTGTCTTCGTATCCATTCTGTTAGCTTGTGTCTTTTTATAGGCCAGTTAAGACCATTAATCTTGAGGGATATTAATGACCATTGATTGTTCATTCTTGTTTATTTTGGATTTGTTCTTGTTGGTGGTATTATGGGTGGATCTCCTCCCCTTATTTCTTTTGGCTGTTCATATTCCCTATGTTTTTCTTGTTGTAGTTACCTTCCTTTTGTTTAGTTTTCCTTCCAGTACTTTCTGTAGGACTGGATTAGTGGATATGCATTGCTTAAACCTGGTTTTGTCATGGAATATCTTGTTTTCTCCATGTATAGTGATTTAAAGCTTTGCTGGGTACAGTAGTCTGGGCTGGCATCAGTGGTTTCTTGGTGTTGGTAGAATATCTATCCAGGACCATCTGGCTTTCAGGGTTTCCATGAAGTCAGGTGTAATTCTGATAGGTTTGCCTTTATATGTTACTTGACCTTTTTCCTTAGCTGCTCTTAATATTCTTTTCTTATTCTGTATGGTTTGGGTTTAGATTATTTTGTGGTGCAGGGACTCTTTTGTGTTTGATTCTATTTGGTGTTCTGTAAGCTTCTTGTACTTTCATTGGCATGTCTTTTTCTTTTGTTCCTTTTTTTTATTAGAAAGAAAATTAGTTTACATGTTAATCCCAGTTCCCTCCTCCCCTGGCCCCCCAACTAATGCTCTACCCATCCCATATTCTTTCTGCTCCCCAGGAAGGGTGAGGCCCCCCCATAGGGGGTCTTCAAAGTCTGTCATATTCTTTGGGATAGGGCCTAGGCCATCCCCCTTATGTCTAGGCTCAGAGAGTATCCCTCCATGTAGGATGGGCTCCTAAAGTCCATTCCAATGGTAGCGATAAGCACTGATCCTCTCCAAAAGGTCCCATAGATTTCCAAGGTCTCCTCACTGACACCCACATTCAGGGGGGTCTGAATTAGTCCCATGCTAGTTTCCTAGCTATCAGTCTAGGGCCCAAGAGTTTTCCCTTGTTCAGGTCAGCTGTTTCTGTGGGTTTCACTAGCCTGGTCTGGATCCCTTTGCTCACCAGTCCTTTCTCTGCATCTGGATTCAGTTCAGTTCAAGGTTTAGCTGTGGGTGTCTTCTACTTCCACCAGCTGCTGGATGAAGGCTATATGACAGCATATGAATTAGTCATCAATCTCATTATCAGGAGAGGGCATTTAAGGTAGCCTCTCCTCTGTTGCTTAGATTGTTAGTTGTTGTCATATTTGTAGCTCTCCTGACGTTTCCCTAGTGCCTGATTTCTCTTTAAACTTGTAATTCTCCCTTTATTATATTATCTCTTATCTTGCTCTCTTCTGTTCTTCCCCCAACTCAACAGATAAACACAGATAAACACAGACAGATAAACACACACATCATGAAGAAATGAGAATATTGCTTAGGTCAAAAAAGGAACCAATGTGAGAAAAGATTGAGTAGAGGGAATTTGGAACCATGCAAATCATGTGCTCATTCACATAAATACCTTTCATTAAAATATTCTTACATACTTCATGATAATTTGCTTTGTTTTGGTCTAGCTTTTTTTTCCCAAATCTTTACAGGCTTGGGGAGATTCAAGCACACTTTTGAAAAACATGATGTTGGACCCCCAGAAAGCTCAGGCTTCCAGGGTCTTAGCCCAGGACTGCTGTCACCTCAATC